>NC_133774.1:104050342-104275342 GCF_003597395.2 Chelonoidis abingdonii | reverse complement strand
CATATGACATCCATGTGGACAATAGGAAATAAATTCACCATTCAATTAAAGAGATCCAGTGTAATCCAAAATAATGGGACATTTGGATCTTTCCAAGGGAGGCATCTGCAAAGGGGAAATTTCTAATGGCCTAAATTCCATAGCTTTACCAATTTCAACATTTGTTTTGCATTTTTTCTTTGTTTTTTAACAAAAATTTTAAAGTAATTTAAATTTCATATTTGGGAGGTGCTTGAACTTTCTCTTGTTTTCTTTCATAGCTGCTTATGTTTCTCAAGTCAAAATATTTTATTAAATATATATATTCTGTTTAGCATTGATATTTGGCTTTGATTACTTTCCCTGTATTGTTTATGCCTCAATTTTTAATTAGACTGAATCTGTATGAGAGTTAATATGTACAAGATGGGGGTCTCTATCCTGGGGAGTGTGGGTAGTGATATTGAAAAATACTTGTGAGTCATGATGGATAGTGATGTGAACTCCTACCATGATACTGTGGCCAAAAGGGCTAATGTGATCCTTGTATGTATAAATGGAAATAGTGAGTAGGAGCAGAGAGGTTATGTTACCTCTGTATTTTGCACTGGTGACAATGAATAGTCATTGGGCCAGGGCAGAGAATGAGAGTGACTCTCTAGCTGGTGGCTAGGACACATTCCTACAGTGTAGAAGAGTCAAGTTCAAGTCACTTCGCCACAGCAGGTAAAGGGGATAATTAAACCTGGGTCTCCTATAAACCAAGTGCATGCCCTAACTGCTGGGTTAAAAGTTATAAGGAGACCACATTCTCCTACTCTGGCTGTTTGGGGTATCTAGCTCTTTAAAAGTGCCCCAAACAAATGTTGTGGTGCAAACAACATATGTCATATAATCCAATATATTTGATTTGCTGGAAATTTTCATGATTTTCAGATCTGGCATGACTCAATGGATTTTTTTTTCTTCCAATTTTTCAGAATGGCCAGTAAACAGAAATAATCCATTAGTCATGCTACTTATAACTTGATATCTAATTTAACAGGCTTTTAGAAGTTTGGTACATAGTACAAAAATTATAAACCACCCAAATTGTAGCTCACATTAAACTTGAAATTTAGAGAAATATGATGTTGGGCTGCTATTATTATTATTTAGTTGTAATAGAGATGTGGCTAATGTCCCAGTCATGTACTCCATAAGATGTAGGATTTCTCTATGCATGAGGCAATCTGCACCATGGAGATTTGTCCCTTCGTTTCAGTAGTGTCTAAGGCCTTCTATATGTCTTCTGAAGTAAGTTCAATTTCATCCTAATGTTTGTAAAGTTCCTTGATTAGAAAGTGTTACAGGTGTGCAAAATAGTATGTGTTGATTCACTCATGGAATTAAAATCCGAATGCAAGAACTTTCCCATTCCTCACTCATTCCCTTCCTCAGTCTTAAAAAGTCAAACCAGGAGAAAACCAAAAAGCATGTAACTAACGAAGTTTTGATGATTCTTTACCGTATTATTTTATTTGTAAGTTCGATACTTGCCCCTGTCTTTATCTATTTTGTCTTTTAGATTATAAGTTCACAGGGGTGTGCGGCTGTCACTATCTCTGTAGAGCAGAGGTTCTCAAACTGTGGTCCATGGACTACTAGTGGTCTGCGAGCTCCATTTGGGTGGTCCATGGATAGTTCCCCTAAGGTACACACCTGGGCAGCCACACATGAGAAAACAAAAGGCCACCCACCTAATTAGTGCAGCCACGCAGGTTATGGCCTTGGGGCAATAGGTGTTAGGTGTGAGGGGGCAGTGGAGTGAGAAGAGGGGGTGGAGGGAATTTGGGACATGCAGGTCTGTGGTGGCCAGAGAAAGAGGTGACTTTCCCCAACTCCAGGGCTGCGGCTGCCAGGGAAGGATGGCCCTCTTTCCCAGCCTCAGTTCTGTGGCCGTTGTGGCGGTGGAGAGACCCTCCTCCTTCCCAGCCTCAGCTTGGGGGCTGCTGCAGCTGCGAAGAGAGGGAAAGACCCCCCCTCCTTCCCAGCCCCAGCTCAGGGCTGCCACGGAGGGAGGGAGAGGGCACATCCATCACATTAGAAAGGTAAGACTGCTGATATTAAAATGAGTTGTGTGCTTTTATTTGTAGAACAAAAAACGTTAATTATTATTTTTTTTATATGGAGCTTTTATCTAAAGCACTTTACAGTAGCTAGGTAATGGCACAAACAACATTTGGAAAGATCATTAAGTTGTCCATCAAGACCCTCAGCAATTTTCAAGTGGTCCACGAAAAGAAAAATGTGAGAATCACTGCTGTAGAGCATCCAGCACAATAGGACGCTGATTTTGACTGAGTCCCTTCCACATTACCATAATATAAATGTTTACGACTGATACAGTACTATGTGCTTATTTTTAAACTGGGAACCATACCCTACTGTTGTCCTATTTTGAGTTTATAAATCATCAGAGCCTTGTTTATTGAGTTGGAGTTTTTCCTCGTTCTGCCATACTTTGTGTTTAATTTCATGCATTAAAAGGTGCTGAAAGTTGTCAAAAGTAATAAGACTGTAGTCATGTTATCCTAGTGCCATTTACAGAGTCAAAGCTGTGTGCAAAGTGAATTTCTTTCCTCTGACAGGACCACACATCCATCTCTTCCCATCTGCTCATTGATGCAAAGAGACTGTGACAAATCAAGTTCCCATGTAATTACATGGAAAACTAAAATGTGCATGTAAAACTTACATGTAAAACTAAAATGTGCAACATCCTTCAGACAATTATTTCTTTTCTCTGTGTATTTTTTCCCTTTGTTTCCCCGCCCCCACCCTGTTAGAAATCAAACCAGGTACTCTTTGTTTAGACATTCTGTTCACCAGCTCTGCATATGTTAGACTGCATTCAGATATGAACATGGGCTTCCCCTGTGATCTTGATGGCTATAATCTCACATTTAAAAGAGAATTAGTCACAAAGACTCACCATGGAAGTAAAACAGCCAGTTGGTTTGCATGTTAGTGCTGTTAAAGTAGTAAAGCAAAGTTTTTAAAAAGGTAAAGTGAATATAAGAAATTGGGAACAGTAATTAGAAAGAAACAGTTTCAAAGTGTGTAGAGGAACCAAGCTAACTGACTATAGTATCAGAGGGGTAGCCGTGTTAGTCTGGATCTGTGAAAGCAGCAGAGAATCCTGTGGCACCTTATAGACTAACAGAGGTTTTGGAGCGTGAGCTTTCGTGGGTGAATACCCACTTCGTCAGACGCAGGTAACTGTTTTGTATTGCAAGCCATTCAACGTCTTTTTAGTCAGATGCTGTGTTGTCAATTGGCAACTGAACTGAAGCTCAGCAGTTTCTCTTGGCAGTCTGCGTCCTGAAAGTTTTTTGCTGCGGATAGCCACTTAGGTCTGCTATGGTGGCAGGGAAGGCTTAGAAGTGCTCTCCTACAGAGTTTTGTATATTTGCCATTCCTGATATCTGAGTTGTGTATCCATGTATCCTTTTCCGTAGTGACTGGTCCCAGTTGGCCGCATGTAACATAGCAGAGGGCTATTGCTGGACTATAAGGATGGCTGATATACATTGTGGAGCGTGCAGGGATGATACGACAGTGATGGGTGGCCTGATCTGGTTGTCCTATGATGGGTCGCTAGATGATAGCTATGGGGCGAGTTGGCTCGAGGGATTTGGTTGCAATGGTATGGTTCATGGGCGGAGAGTATATTGCGTGTCAGTTGCTGGATAGAGAATACGTTTCAGGTTGGAGGTTGTCTGTGGGCGAGGACTAGGCCTGCCACCCAGACCTAGTGACAGTGTGGGTCATTGCCCGGATGGGTTGTAGTCCCTGATGATGCGTTGGAGAGGTTTTAGCTGGGGTCTGTATTGTGGCCAGTGGAGTCCTGTTTGGTTTCTGTCTTGGGTTTGTCGTTGCAGTAGGGAGCTTCTGAAAAAACTAAACAAGAACAAAGATTAGGAGTACAACAGTCCACAGGCGCGGCATGTGCTTCTGATTTGATCGTTCTAATTTCCTCGTGGGGATGAGCCTGGTGGGTATGGTGTTGCTCTTCTGAGGGGTTAGAGCAGATGCGGTTGTACCTCAGTGCTTGGCTGTAGACAATGGATCGTGTGATGTGCCCGGGATGGAAGCTGGAGGCATGAAGGTAGGCGTAGCGGTCGGTAGGTTTTAGATATAGAGTGGTATTAATGTGACTATAGTATGTGAGCAGGAAAGGCAGCCCAGTAGCTATTCAGTCCTCTTCCTTGACTTCTCTTTGCCCTCCTCTCTGATACCCTGGGTGAGAAACAATCTAATCTGGGGTGAAGAAAGGGTCATTTGGCTAATGTCCAGGTGTCTGGTTAACTAAACTACTAGGGCAGTAGGTTGACTCCTATTTTAAATTAGTGAGATTTTTTTGATGGTTGCTAACTTGGGAGTTAGAAGGGTGTGATGAAGTTTCAAATTTTTCTAAGTGCTATTGGCCTCCTCCCCAGTCTAGTGAGCCCCCAGACATTTTATCTGTGTTCTGTTCTCACCCAGAACATTTTCTGTTTGGAGTTTCAAGTGATGGATGGATGTGGCATAAAAACACCTACAATATCACAGAAACAAACTGAACAAGAGAGGATTAGAAGCAACCAGCTGGCTGGAATTTAATTGGCAGAGTTCAGCTAATGTAAGAAAACTTGCCAAGATCTAGTCTTGTGTTAGGTCATCTGTTTCCTCCTAGCTAAACGTATCTTGGATATTTATAGTCGTAAATGAATTATTTTTCCTTACAATCTTGCAATTTCTGGTATTTGAATGTCAGTCAGGAAAAAAAATAAGGAAAACTCTAATGTATTTTTCCCTCTCTCTTCAGATGGAAAAAAAATTGGAAGGAAAACACATTTTGTCTTTCCAGAAGAAAATAAAGTTTAACAGCCTGCCTATTTTTCAGTAAAAACAAAACACACTCCCTTTAAAGAAACATATTTTATGTGGTTAAGTGCTAATGAGGTACTGTGCATTCTTAAATTGACCTGTATAGTATGCATAAAAATAGGCCATGCTAGTGATGGAAAATCTAATGGGGGGAACTTGGTTGGCTTACCTGGGCTGAAGGGAAATTTATCTAAGTACCAGTCACTGCAGCCAGAGATGAGGGAGCTTGTGGTACTTTGAACCTGCAAATTTAAACAATGTCAATAAGCAGTGAATGTTTGCTATGCTTATCTGAATGAAACATCTAAATCATTTGAGTTTTGCTAAGCTCTAACTTCTATTTTTTTCTAAATATTAAGGACTAAAGGTCCTATCCAGCAGCAATTCCTAGAGTCAGGTCATACTGAAGATAATGGGAGAACTCTCATTGACAATTTGGTCAGAACCTCATTGCGTGGGCTTTAGTTAAGGTGTTTTTTTTTTACAAAGTATGAAATTTCAATTAAGACTTGGCAACATGCAGGACTTAGTCCTGCAGCCCTTACTTATGCGAGTAATCTTTACTCATGCTCTACTTTATTAGCCCCCCAATCATCTCTCTCATATATTTACCCATTTGTTTCTTTGGGTGTCCTGTATTCATGAGCGTGCCCCTCCTTTGATTACTGTGTGTTGCCATCTCATGGTGCTGATCTCCATAGTTGCACCTCTTTCTCTCCTTTGTAGTGAGTCACCCCGTAAATGCTACACAGAACATTGTTTTCCTCACTCTAGTTTACATAGGCTAGAATCTATGTTGTTAAGCTGCAAAATCTGGTTTCTTATGTCCTGAGTTGTATAAAGTACAGTGCAACTTCCCACTTCAAATGCTTTAGACCAACCACAGAACTTGTGTGAATATTACATGAAAGGCATAAATTAGCCCCTTTTAAAAGGACAATTTCAAGGTATTTAAAATATTTTCAGTGATATTTTTCCAGATTTTTTTTATTAATCCTTTAGAATCCTGAAACTAATCTGTTTCCTGGCTATTCCCCCTCTGCCCTCTTCCCCCCAACACTCACACCCAATCCAGTCTGAAGACAAATTTATGATGGTGAGTTTTTTCTGAGTATCGAGCTGGTGGTGGCAGTATTTTTCTTTCTTAACTTTCAGGGGTAAAAAAACAATTAGTAGATGGAGCTAATAAAAATCAAGAGAAAGTTAGGTCAAATGTTTGGTCCACCAACATTATCTGTGTTCCCTTTAAGAGGTGAACTTGCTGCAGTCTAGAATAGTGAGTGACCAATACAAGCGAGCAGAGATCAAATAGAGAAAACTGAACCAGATATTCTTTTCAGTAAAGCATTCGTGTTAAGTACTTCTTTTACCTGTCTTAAAGAGGTTTCTCTTTCTTCTGATGATTTATTCTGGGTGTCGTATGTGCATACAAAGTTTCTGCATCAACAGCTAGAACAGTGGCCTAGACTGCACCTCTATTGATTACTGTCCTCCTAGCCTCAGGAGAACCACTTGTCACTGTGTACAGACTATGATGTTTTCTGCTGCAGTGGAAAAATAACCTTAGCTGTTGCAAAACATTTTCCAGTGATTTAAGGCTATAGCATTCTAGCAACTCACTGTTATAATGAGCTGTGGGGTTTTTCACTTGGAATTTTCAGGATATGCCCTTGAATTATTTATATCTAGAGCAGATACCTGCTTGTAATGATTTCCCATTTTGGCAGCCCTGTCAGTGATGTTACAGCTGAGGAAAGAACTTGCCTCACTCTTAGGACAGTCAATGCAATACCATTTCTGATCAGTGAAGTCTGTGCTCCTTTAAATGGATAGACTTTTGGTCGTCACACAGAGAGATGCTGTTCAGTTGTTCACACAAGTGCCTTTAATTCCAGTGTTCTCCTCAAAGATTGAAATTTAATGAACAAATGTGTGTGTGGAGGAAGAAAAACAAACAATGCAAAACAATCCCCACCCCCATATACACTGTCAAAGTACAGTTCTGTGCTGTCTAACAAGCCATTCTGCCTCTTCCCTCCCCCCGAATAAAAAGAAACATTACATGTTTGAGTAGATAACAAGAGGTACCATTAGGATACAGAAAATTGAAAACCTAGACTCCAATAAAATGCACACCCAGGGGAATTAGTAATGCCTTCTCCACGTTTTAGCAGAATACTTCCTTTTTATGCACCTAGCAAACAGTGTTCACAAACAAAGCTATGATTTATATTTATGGACAGGTATACATGTTCCCCTGACCTCCTGCTGCTTTTCTCGCCCTCAGCACCAGAAGCAATTTATGGAGACCAGCCTAAATAAACATTAAGGAGTCAAGGCCACAAACTGACAGCAAGGAAAATCAATGGCTCCAGAAACCAGCTAGTAGGATCAATAAAAGAGATTAGGCATCACAAGCTAGTGTGGGGCACTTACAGGTAAATGTGGCTTACACGTCATCTGACAGGGTTCTCTCAGCATCAGGATAAAAGCTGTCATATAAACAGAAGCACACTGAGTAGCCAGTGCAAGACGCTCCTTAGCTGCAAACACTGACTGCTGACCTCTGAAGGAAGGAGATATATACTGGGGCTGCAGGGAATTTCCAATTGCTTTTCCGGAGTCATCTCTCACACCTGTGCATTTGCCCGTAGGAATAGTTTCAGATGCTGGTTTTGCAGAGATCACTGCTTTTTCTTTTCTTTTCTTTTTTTTTTTGCCTTCCTGGATTTTTTTTTTTCCAAAGCCCTCCCTGACAATTCCCTCTCTATATATTCCTCTGTATAACCTGTTCAGGTGCATGTTATGGTGAGTCAGGAAACTTCGACTGAGTTCTGCTCAGCACTGCCACATTCTATCAGATTTAGCTGAGGGGTAAGAAATCTCCTGTACTGCAAGTCAGATGTAAACAGCACAACAACACCCCTCCCCCTCAGTTTCCTTTTAGTTCATGCTGTACTAAGCACACAGCTGTGCCAAAACAGCCCTGTCATTGTTATCCAGCCAGATTTTAACTATATGTTGTGCACAGGCTGGGTTGTCATCCTTTGTCAAATCATGAGTGGTCAGTGTTTTATTAACCACAAACCTTCTATTCATCAACATGAATAGAAGATTGGGATCACTGTTTTATGCCTTTTCATACTGAAACAAAACAGATGAGCAGAATCTGAGCTGGAGTCCCAGCGGAGTGGGTCAGGGTGCATTGGAGCCCATTTTTATGTGGCCCTCCCAAATTGGCTGGGGCTACTGGCCCATTACCTCAGTGGATAATCTGCCACTGACTACAGCAGTATTGTTCAACCCATGTGCGATGGGAGGTAGAAGCTGCAGATGGTGTCTCAAATAAGGACCTTCAAGTACAAGACATAAACGCCATCCAAATCTACTCACCTGCCCCATTAGTAGGAAACCCCCCCCCACCACCCATCCCTCGCTTTAAAAGTCCTAGATCTCTCAACCCAATCCTAGAAATGGAATGGTATGGGAGAGAAACAAGTATTTACAGGACAACATGAACACGTTAAACATCATCTTCAACCAATAGGCCTCCAATGCAGATCAGAGCGTACTGGCTATCAGGGAGATAGGCCGCTTAACGACTGAGTACACACAGTCTGTATTAGCTTCTGTTTAAAAACAGATGTGAGACATAGCCTCAGGTGTAGTGCTTTGCAATAGTCTAATTATGAGCTGACAAAGATATAGATGCTGGTAGCAAGACTGGGTTTGAGAGAGATAGTGGACATTGCTGCTACCTGATCACCTAAGAGCAACTGGGAATGTGACCAAGATTGGGAACTTAATAACCACTAGTACAAACAAATGCACACACTTTATCCAGGGGGCTGGTATACTGTTCCCCATCACACAGTTGCTTACCCCATCTTGCCAGCATCACTTCCATTTTATCTGGATTAAGTTTCAGCATCTAGCCTTCAATTTATGCCATGCTTCAATATGCCTGACGTTTGAAAGAAAATGTGTGTGCATTTCCTTTATTAAAAAGAGTGACCTGATAAACATGCCTTCACATCTCTTAGCAGAATGTCAAAAATAAGCTCGCTGAGACCTCAGTGCATCCATTCTGTCATATTAATAAAATCCCCAATAGCTTCAATCTTCATCTCTGCCTTCAAAAGAAATAACACGAGAGGAGAAAGACGCATATTATTATTATTTAATATGTATATTAGTCCTGTCCAATCATGATTTCTCCCTCCCCCCCAGTGCTACGTGCTGTACACACACACACACACACACACAGACACACACAATTTCCTCAAGGATTGTACAGTATAAGTAAAGGCAGACTTCACAGAGAGGTAGAATGGTTGGCGGGGGGGGGCGGGGTGTCACCAGTGACAGAAAATGGAGAAGCGGCCTGAGAGAGTTGACAAGGAAATCATCTTTGGCAATGTTAAGTTGGCAGCAAGTCATGCAGGATGAAATGTAAGACAGATGGGTCAGGAGCAAGAGATGAGAGAAGTTATTCAAAAGCAATGTATGCTTAGAAGAATGGAACCTCTACTTCCTCTTGGGGGCAAGGGAACGGGATGGGGAGAGGAAGGAAAGATCAGCTCTGTCTAGCCTTATCTACATAAATTATAATGTTACATATCCATATACTGTGCTTCATTGCTTTATTTAGAATTTATACACTGGTGGTATAAATGATAGCTTGTTACTGTGATGATGAAAGGATATGGGAATTGTACAGAATATGCCCTGGAGTAAGTGGCAGGCAGGGGACTCTGATTTGGGAACAGGATTCAAGTTCAAATGGGATTTAGGGAAAAAACAGAGGACTATCTGCAGAATTCTATCCCAGGTAGCAGGGATTCTTGTCTGTTTTGTTCTAGGTTCCCCATCTGAAGATTCTGCACTTTGTGGAGTGATTCTGCAGGACTGGACCAGCTGGAATGGTGGTATTGGGTAGTAGTGGTGAAGAACTGACTTCACAATAAGGCCTGACCAGACCAGGAGCAGTGCTGGCCATAGCTAACATGAAACTGGACAGGTAGCTGCACATCTGAGTGTGACCCGGTAGTGTGGGCTTGGCTAGACTGGAACAGCCAGGCAGAGGAGACCCACCCCCTTAAAAATCCTTGACTATGGTGGACTTTAACTGTATCTGTTGGTGGGAACTGTTGTGTGCCTACCCATTCTTGATCACAACACACTGAGCAATTAATATTTGCAAATATGGGTTTGGTCACACTCCTGATACAATGACTGTGGGTTTTGTGTGTGGGTGTGTAATGTTTTTTTTTTTCCTTTTCTCCTAAATGTCTCCAAGGACTCGGAGTCCCTGAGAGTGGGAAGAGTGACCAGAGAGATTATATTTTAATTTCTGATAGGGAAAAATAGGGATATGGCTCTGCGGGTGGGGGAGGGTGAGCCATCATTCTTTTTGTTTTAGAAATGGACCCCTAGACAGATTGAACCCAGCCATTCTTGTTTCCATTGGCACCTGGCAGAAGGTTACAGTGAATCAGATGCCTTGCCTTCCACCCCTCACCTTAGCCTTTTTCAGGTACACAGCAAAAAGAGTTCTTTCCTGATGGGAGTTTGATCATTTGCCTAGGACAGACCACACTGAGAATACCACACACAGGGCAGACAATCCCCCAGAACTGGTGGTTTAGTCTACAATTAGATTCACCAAGCAAGTAACAAAGGAGCTTCTGTAGCACCACTCTTGTTACTAAGAAGCCAAACACAGTCTCCTTTGGGCATTCCAGCCCTTGGCTCCCATCCAGACAAGCAGGTCTAATATAGTGACAGGTTACTGAAAATCCAGTTCACCATATGTGAGGTTCTACTGATCTCACATGATCAGTGGCTTACCCCCAGAGCGATGTGTAGCTCAGATCTTACCTAAATGTCAGCCAATCCTTAATAAACTAACTAAAGATTTTATTAATAAAAGAAAGGTGTGTTATTAATGGTTAATAGCTCATATACATAGAAATGATAGAAGTGATGGAATAGACTGCTGGCTTGAAAAAGTCTCTCTGGTAGCTTCCAAAAGATTGGAAGGGCCTCAGTCCATAGTTCAAGCTACTCTATTTAGTTGTAATTCCACAGTCCAGAGAAGTTGGAGCAGGAAAGAGGCAAAATGGAGATGTCTCCCATATCTTTTATATTCTCTGCCATGTGCATGGAAATTTACTGTCCCAAACAGAGCCCCCAGCCCCTGTGTGTGGAAAGTTACTGGCCCAAGATGGAATCCAGGGTCATATGAGCATATCACATGCCCCTACTCATTTTGCTGAATCACAGGGGGTGGCTATCTGAGGCATCTGCAGGAAGACCTACTGGGCAGGATGAGTTTCTTCAATGGCCCGCTCTGAGAGCCAAATGTCCTTAGTGAGCCATCAACACATGGCTGGATAGTCCTGATCTGAATCTTTCTGAGGGTGTCACCTAGGAATAAAACACATGTAAGTCAATATTCGTAACTTCAGATACAAAGATGATACATGCATATAAACAGGATAATCATAGTTAGCAAATCATTTTTCCTTTGATACCTTACATAACATACTTTGTACAAGACTTATGGAAATTGTGTAACAGTGGTAACAACAATGATATAAATGGTCACCTTTCTTATACACAGCATCACAGGGAGATCAAAATTTCTGTATTGTTTTTGTTTTTTCGATCCCTTGGCTACTGCTCCATGTAACTCTTCTATTTAGTGTGGTTCAAATGTGACCACTTATCCCCAAATCACCTTTCTTTGAACAATGTCAGCATTTCCTTAGGTTACCCTTGCTGTACTGCTGGGTGATTGATATCTATCAACATGTGTCTCACAGTCTGTTGCTTCTCTGTGGATGCTTCATACATTTATTTTCAGTTTCATCACTGAAGTAGAAGCTAACAGCGTTGTGCTTTATTTAGTTGTTGCTGGCATCTGTGTTGCCCCAGGAATGGTGTTTAGCTGGAATTTGCTGAAATAGCTGGCTGTCTGCAGGAGGAGACATCGCCGGCTCTTTGAAATGCAAAGCAAGAGCTGGACATGGCTAAAGCATTTCAGATATTTGAAATGTGCGAAAAGATTCAGCTTAGTCTTCATCTGTTGCTATCTTTGCTTGATTAAGGCATAGTACTGGCAGGGCCTCAGAGACCTTTTCTGTGCATAATCTCCATGAAAACATTTATGGATCAGGGTGAACTGAAGAAATTCACCATTTCAGAAAGTTCATTTTAATTAGAGAGAGGGAGAGAGCGAGCCAAGTTTACAACATGATCTCAGGGTCCTAATTTTCATTTACATTAAAGCAATGTAAAGAGATAATAAAGTAGGTGTAAATTTAATTTATATTAAAATGTAATTGCATTTACTCTCATTTTAAGGTCCCTGAACAATATAAGTTACTCTGACAGAAGTGCCGGTATGGAAAGTGCTATGTTGGTGGGAGACACTTTCCCATTGACATAGCTACCACCGCTCTTTGGGGGTGGTTTAATTATGCTGATGGGATAGCTCTCTCTTGTTGGCACAGAGTGGCTACACAGGAAGACCTTACAATGGCGCAGCTGCGGCGGTACAGCTGTGCTGCTGTAAGGTGTCTAGTGTAGATATAACCTAAACTGCTACAAACTTCAGTATGGCACGTCGTTTCTCTATCAGACATCAGTCTTATGCCAAGTTCACTACACCCTAAATCAAAATCATTTTCAGAGTGAAAGCATAAAACACAGATCTTCTCCCATACTTTCCCTTTCATTTCAACAGTGTTGTTTGTTCTACATTTGAACAAGTCCAAGTTTCACTCAGATGTTGCCTGTTATCATGTTCAGACTTCCTTACGCTATTAACTTCTGTGTGTAGAAAACCCCCTTTCTCTATCTCATTTTTCACACAGCTGAAAAAGTTGGATCAGTTCAAGTATTTGGACAGTACCATCTCAAGTGGCGGTTCCCTTGATAAGGAAATTTCCTCCAGAATTAGTGAAGCCACCCAGGCCCTTGGCCGACACTGAACAAAAGTCCTTAACCAACACAATTTTAGTCTTTCCACCAAATTGAAGATTTATAGTGCAGTGGTTCTAACATCTCTCCTGTATGGATCTGAGACATCAACTCTTTACAGACGTCTCATTAAACAGCTTGAGCAATTTCACATGCACTCCCTCCGCTCAATAATGAGAGTTGGCTGGCAGGATAAAGTGACCAATATTAAGGTCCTTGAAAGAGCAAACACAATGAGTATTGAGGAAATGTTACTGAGAGCACAACTTCGGTGAACCAGACATGTCCTTAGAATGTAAGACCACCGTATCCCAAATCAGATCTTGTATGGGGAGCTGAATCAGGGCAAAAGAAAGAAGTGTTGTCCATATAAGCACTTCAAAGATAATCTGAAGAGTGGTCTCTGGTAGGCTGGCATCAGTCCCAAAGAACTTGAGCAAATGGCTCAGAATAGGACTCACTGGTGGTCTCTGACAAGATTAGCATGTAACAGGTTTGAGAAGGATCGACAAATTCATCTCCAGGTTGCACGTGAAAGGCACCACAGAGCTGTATCATCAAACATCATAAATACAGATGTCCCATGCCCTCGGTACGGCCGACTGTGCATCAGCTTTTGGAATTCTGAGTCATATGCATAGCCATAGATGAGAACTGAGACAATATTGTCATCGGCGTCAGCGATGGACTACCAACATGTAGAAAACCTCTTAGGAGCTTTAAAGGCACATAGGGTCACATACTCAGCCAAGGGCAGCTCTAGCTTTTTTGCCACCCCAAGCATGGCAGGCCGGCAGCCTGTGGCAGCTTGCCTGGGGGAGGTCCCCAGTCTTGTGGATTTGGTGGCTTGCCTGTGGGAGGTCCACCAGTCCCATGGCTTCAGCATATCCGCCGCCAAATCTGCAGGACAGATGGAACTCCTGCGGGCAAGCCGCTGAAGGCAGCTTGACTGCCACCCTAGCAGGGACCGTCAGGGACCCCCCCCGCAGCTGGCCGCCCCAGGCACACACTTGGAGCACTGGTGCCTGGAGCCGCCGCTGTAGTCAGCAGGTGTAAATGATCATAACACTGAAGGTAGTAATGCTATGACAGTTTACTCCTGTGTAGAACCTTGTGATAAATTTCAGCCCTAATAAACAAACTGCTGAAAGCATACAAGTTTTAAAAAGCAGCTGTTGCTGCACAGAAAGCTTCGAGAATGTGTATATTGAGAACATATATTGTTTCTGTGTCTTGATTTTCTATTATTGCCTTTCTTCCTTTCTTTAGAAGGGAAATTAGACTAAAATGAGATCTTTATTTCATAGCAGATCATCTTCCTAGGTTTCTTATTCCTTATACTTTGTGGTATCATGATAATTTCGACAGTGACAAATTGTGATGCTACAAAGAAAGGGGGTTGGTGAAGGTTGTGCAGCAGGAGCAGATGAACTTCCAGAACTATATTTTTAAATAAAAATTAAAAATAAAGTGCATGAACATACCTGAATGCATGATATACAGAATTATTATTAGAATCCTTGCCCTGGTTTGCAAATGCATTGTATTTCACATGGATCTCCACCCCCCACTTCCAGAAAATTTGCCTTCTAAAAACAAGATACTTTTTTCATTCAAGTGACCCTAGTACATTCAGATTGTTTTTTCCCCTCTACCTTTTGTAATGATTCTACCTTAACACACATCACAAATACAGTACACTAATTCAACCAAGTTGCCTTTAGCCCAAAATAGTGCATGACTGCTGGCCCGAGGGGGTCTGGAAGCACTTTTGGATCTTGATATGATATATATTTTTTGGGGAGACAAATGTTTATGGGGAAAGTCCCTTCTATTCTGTTGCTTTTGAGGGTGTTTTTCTGGGAATTAGTTGTATTGGTTTTTTTAAAGATAACATTAAAAGCATGCAGAGTAATAGATGAGTGCCTTTAAGCACAGTTACATATGGAAGTAAATAAAATACACAATTCAAATTATTATTACACAAAATTTCAGCCAATAATGATCTTCAGTGTAATTTATGGCCTGATTCATTAGCCACAAAAACACCACACAGCAACAGGAGAACAAACCAACAACATATCAAAACAAAATAAACTCTGGAAATAGTTGCTAATATGGACAAAAAGTTCAAGGTAAGGTGGGTTGCCATGAAATGGAGTCTGGCACAGGAATTTCTGTAAGGAGGGCCTGTATATATATATATATATTTCCCAGTGTGTTACATCACCTGCTGCACCTTGTTATAAGAGTGCAACAAATCCAACTTGGATTAAGAAGTTTTCCATGTCAATCCCTTAGGGCGGCTGATTATAGATTTGACCTTTTGAGATTCTGTGTATTTCCCACTTAATCAGTGCTAGAATGAGTTGCTGCTAAGTAGGATCTATAGGAACCCTATGGGAAACGTGAAGCGATCTAAAAATAATGAGTCTCTTTTCCACTTCTGTCCCCTCCACCCAGTCTGAACTCTATTAGGCTATGATAACAGTCTTAATCTAGGCTACACAGAAGCATAACATGGCATGTGATGCTTGCATTATAGAGGGGAAAAAAAAGACTGAGATGCTTGGAATGTAAATGAAGCTTTACAACATGGTCAAAAATGCTTCACTTGCCCCCTCCTTCTCCTCTCCCCCCGCCCCCGGCTAAAATGTGTTTGGTTGCGCTGAGGCCTGTGACGTTTTTTAAGCTTCAGCACCTCACATTCTGACAGAGTAATTGGTTCCCTGTTGCCTGGGCAATAATACAAAATTGGAACCATCTCCATTTTGTCTTGTTATAGTAACATACTCCGTAGTTTAGATATAATCTCACAAAGTACTCTGATTTGGTCATCAGTTCACTTTTCAATAGCAGAGGCTGTGCGTTTTTTTCCCCCCTACCCTTTTGGGTTTTTTCCTCCTCCCACCCTTCAATAACCTTCTGTGAAACTGAACAGCATAATAGATGTAATTAGACCTTCAATAATAGGACTGAATGGAGCAAGCAATGAGACTCCTACTAGGGAAGCAATCAGTGCATTAGGTCCCCAGGACAGAAACTACATTTAACAAGGTTTGGGGCTTAGGGATTGTCAGTTTCGGCCTCTCTTGCTTCCCCAAGAGAAAGTTCTACCCAGAATGCAAATCTTCACTTCCCATTGCTACAAAAGAGAGGAAAAGAACATTAGCCACTTTATTACACACATAATGAAGCGAGCTATAGCTGTTAATATATTTTTTTCTCAGGCAGTAAATCAACTGTTCACAAGCGCTATGAAGTATAAATATGTGTTTCATCTGTGTTTTAAAATCATTTCCTGTGTTTTCCTCCTCAGTTCTTGGAAGAAGATAGCTTTGAATGGTGTCAAATAAAAATACACTTTATTTTGGCAGAATGACGCAAATAAATTTCCAGGCAGGAGTAAAGATTAGTCTTTAATCCTAGAAGGAACAACACCAGAATGGTCCTTTCAAGAGAAATGAAGAGCAAACATTAAATATGATAGGTTGATTTCTGTTCTTAAGCTATGTAAGCAAACATGCATGTACAAAATTGCCATTCACCTTTATATCCTATTGAATCATCTAATCATTCAGCTTTTTGCCCTATGGGATCAGCAGTTGACAGGAAATATGGTGAATATGCAGACAAAATATTCTGACTGTTATGTCACAGGAATTGTAATTATTTTATTTATCCAGTGCCCAAAAATGTGGTAGCCACTTTACAGGTCAAACAAAAACACATGAGGTAGTCCCTGCACTTACACTATACTTTAATTAGTTACTTTCATTGCTACCACGAGCACAAATGTAATAGTGGTTAGAGTAAGGTCAGTAGTGATCACAGGTCAACTGCAAAGGTTCTGTTTGGCTGTGCACCAAGAAGCTTATCTGGACCTTCACTTCTTTTCTCCATGTCCCATTCTTATTCCAGCTCAGGATCCTTTTCATTTCCTCCACCTCTGATCATCTCCCATTCTCCCTCTGTGTACAATGAGCTCTGGTCACTTGCGCTGGCTTGAAGCCAATGACCCTCTCTCCATTCCCTCACACTAGTGCCTATCTTTCACCTCATTTTGTCCTCCAATACAAAGTCTTTCTGCATCCAACCTTTGCTTAGCCACGATCGGTTTCCAGGAGGAATGATAGTTTCTGCTGTGTTGGCGCTTGAGCTTAATCTGCACCAGGGCTTGCCAGGGCTGAGCCGTGACACTTCTAGGTTTGACACTTCATAGTCCAGGCACGTCTGGCTTGCTGCATCAGTTATGAATGTAAAACAATTGTCTGAGCCCCCAACAGCAAATTGCCCCAACATCTCTTTCATTACAATTTAAACACTGGTTGGCTCCCCAGCATGTTCCAGGGCTTCCCTGGATCAAGGAAGTATTTCCTAATACAGTGTAGGTGAGGTCCTGGCCCCAGTGCAGGTACTGAAAAAAAAACAACCACCCATGGTTGTCATTCTAAGAAAACCCTAGATCATGTAAGATTTTAAGACCACTGTCAGACCAGAAAAGCTTACAAGAACTGCTTAAACTGTCCATAGATTTTGAAAGATACGAATAAAGATACTAGGGTCAGAGGAGGGGTTATTGGGAACAGACAAGCCCTTTTAGTTCTAGACTGGATCAATTATATAAACCAGTAAGAACATTTAAAAATGCATGGGTTCAAGGCTATGTATAGGCCAATTCCTACTTTTATCAAACTATCACTGCCACTAGTTGTTAATAGCCTTTGCTGCGTAATCTCCCTTTTTTTTTTTTTTTTTTTTTTAATGTAGTGTGGTATCTGAGCAGTTTGTGTAATTTTACATACTACACTGTAATAATGATGGCAAGTAATTTCGAAGTTGGCATAGACACTAGTGTGAAACTTAATGAACTTTGCTATAACTTTTATTTGCCTGATGACTCAGAATACTATATTGCAGATAGATAGAAGGAAAACCCACACACACATGCAAGTAAGAGGAGGAGAAGAAGGAGCAGTGATGCTGAACCACTGAGACCCACAAATTAATCTCAGTCCAATGTCTTCCTGTCATTGTGTTGCAATATTTCCATTACGCTGTTGAATCAAGACACCAGAGTTGTGTTTATCTGACAAAGCTACATGCTTCAAACATCGGAATCCATTTTCAGGATTTCACTTGAGGGGTATTTTGTGACTAGCTTTGATTCTTTTTGGTGACTAAGTGTCTCTGTAGCTCAAGACTGAGCATCACTGATCTAACCCATCTTTCTGATATACTGAAAAGGTAACTTAAAAGTTAACTTATGTCAGTACTGTGCCTTTCCCAAGACCTACAGCTACAGAAGCCTAATTGAAAGGAAGGGGAAAATCAATCCATTGGCTTTGACTGCAGATAATGAGCAATGCTATGGGAAAAAAATCTATTATCAAACTAAACCCCCTGGAGTGTATGAAGTAGAATAGCCACATTCCACACAATGAAGCTTTTGCAACATCTACAAGATATACACTGCCAAGAATTGTCAGAATTACAAAGGCAATTTATAGGTACAGCCAGTGGATATAACTGACATTGTTACTTCCCTGCGTTTACATTGCTTAGATGAAATTAATTTTTACTGGCTCAGTGAGACAAAAGCCTTGCCATATATGAAATCATTAAAAAGTTGTTCGTTATCACAGTGTGCTATCTGAACCTTACTTAAGAATGGTGATAACTATGGTACATAGTGGTCTCCTATCTCTGTCAGTGGCCAGTACCAGATGCTTAAGGGAAGGAACAAAAAAAACCCCATTGTGGGCCAAAATAAATAAATCTTAGCTTCTGTACTGTAGTAATAGTTGCTTAAGCTTGACTGTATTTTGGCTAATTTGCAATCGTTGCAGTGACTGGCCAATAATGGATGCATAATTGGACTCTACAACCAAATTCTGTACTCCCCATACTCCAGTTGAAGGCCTGGTCTACGTTGGCCGAGGTGGGGGGGTGGGGTTGATATAAGATATGCAACTTCAGCTACAGGAATACTGTAGCTGAAGTTGACATATCTTATTCTGACTTACCTCCCGTCCTTATGGCATAGGATCAACGGCCACGGTTCCCCCTTTGACTCCGCTACCGTCGCTCACCCTGGTGGCGTTCCGGAGTTGACAGGGAGCGCGTTTGGGGATTGATCGCTACCCACCGATATGGCGGGTAATCTAGATGTACCTGAAATTAGTGGAGTTGCACAAGTTTTAGCTGCGATGAGCACTATGTAAATAATTGATGTTTCCGTTTGGAGACCAAACCAAAAAAAAAAATTAAAAAAAATGTTGTGACCTCAAGAAGTTAAAAAAAAAAATTTTGGATTGAACAAAACACTTTATTTTATTTTTAGATTGAAAGAAACATCTTATTCAACCAACAATTTTTAACTGTTTCATTTTTATTTTTTCCTTTATTTAAAAAAAAAATGTAAACTAAACTTAGATTTGAAAAGTCATTTTTGAATTGAAAGATTGAAATGGTTCATTTTGAAAATGTTGGAATGAAAAGGTTTTTTGGAATTGTTTTGGATTTTTTTCCTACCAAAACAATTCTGTGAATTTGTCATGAGTTCCTGACACGTTTGTTGACCCAAAATCTGCACCTACTGCAACATCTATTTGTGAACAGCAGGGTTCCATTGTCTGTTTTAGCTGCCGTGGTGTGTAGGGCACATGTGCAATGAATCAAGAGTGAGATGATAAACGCTGCCGAGTGGGTATGTCCATTAGACATGTCTAGCCATCCTTTAATTGCATTTTATATATATATATATATATATATATCGCTACCTCAATATAACGCCACCCGCTATAACATGAATTTGGATATAATACGGTAAAACAGTTGTCTTTGGGGGAGGGGGGCGGCTGCGCACTCTGGTGAATCAAAGCAAGTTCAATATAACATGGTTTCACCTATAACACGGTAAGATTTTTGTGGCTCCCAAGGACAGCATTTTATCAAGGTAGAAGTGTATAATAACAATAATTCTATATTGCCATTTGGCAGACCCAATATTAATGGTACCATAATCAGAGTTAGGTGTAACTTCGGGTGCAGCAATATGGCTTGAAATTAGTCTTGGCAAGCTCAGTAAAACCAAGGACAGAACTTTCTCAGGACTGCTGGCCATACCTTTGGCCATTACTTTTCAACAGCTGGGTAACAATTTCAGTAACAGTGTAACTTTGCCTTCCATCTATTAAAGTTGTAGAGATAGGTTTCCTGACTCTACCTTACTTTAAAAAAAAAAAAAAAAAAAAAAAGCACTAACCCTTTGCTTGTAAACTGTCTTATTTTCAGAGGAATAAGGAGTTTGAAGAAAAAAGTATAAAGTGCAATTATCATAAAATGTGTCATTCTTTTGATTTCATCTGTGATTTCCTGCCCCCCCATATTCTGCAATCCATTGCTTGAAAAGAAGTGTGATAGGTTCACTGGAAACCCTAATTTAAGACTTTTTGGACAACCCCACTTGAGAGGGGGCAGTTCTCCACCATGCAGTGTCAAGGAAGTCAGACAGATGAAGCTAGCTGTTGTGACTACCAAGCAATCAGGTAACCTCACCTCCTCTTTCACCACTGCCCCTATTGGCTCACTTGCAGTGAGGAGCAGCAATCAGGGTGATAGAAGGAGGCATAGAGTGTTGACTGACTCAGTTTCCCTTGGGAAGAAAGGTGTGGAAAGAATGGGAACATATACCAGGGGCACACACATCACTGGGTTAGTGGAAGTAGAAGGCACCAGCCATGGACACAGTTTGTGGAGTAGGGAGGAGATACATAGACAGTACTAGGTGAGAGAGAGCACAATGATGTGGGGAGAGCTCCAATAGTAGAAAGACAAGATTACAATCTGAGAAGCAGGACTGATGGGTGTAATGGGAGGAAGAGCGAGAAAGAAAAGGGGCCAGCAACAGGTGATGAGATGAGAGATAGAATGGCACAGAGAGAGAAGGAAGGAGAAAATAAATCATTAAAGGTAAAATTACATAAGAGGTGGCAGCTCAATTTAGAAAAGAAAACAGGAACGATTTTTAAATGGTTTAAAAACTCCGAACAATTAGTCTGAGAGGAAAAACAGACACAGAAAAGGCCCATTTATCCTGGACTTAGGAAGGGATGTCATAAAATGTGCATGCTGAGTCTCAAATGAGGTGTAGCAGATTTTATAATCTGACGATTGAGTTGGTTGTATTGGAATTTATATCCTGCTTGGAGGTTGGCCTGATTACGTTAGAGCTCATATCATGGATCTTGACTGTGTTCTTCCATCGCTCCTCAGTCTTCATCGTGAAGAATCATTTCAAAAATTTACTTTGGTTTAGTGCAAGTGATTCACTCTTTAAATATCAATCTTATTTTTAGAAAATTAGAAAAATGATTTCCAGGGGCTTTAAATAATGGTATAAGCTCCTTCCTTCTTATTAACTATAGACAAATATCAAGTACAAATCTAAATTTTCTTTGTCTACTAAGACAAATAGCTTAGTACAAACCACTGAGCTAATGTTGAGCACACTCTAGTATCAGCTTTTACTGCCTAGTTCTGAAGTCCTTACTTGGGCAGAGTTTCAATGAAAGAGGAGTTTGCCTAAGTGAAGGGCTCCAGGTTTGACCCATAAGTTTCAATTCTGGTCCTCTGTTCCAAGCTATATTTTGATTTGCACAGAATTTTTCAAGGCCTAGGAGGACAGAAACCTGTGTCCATTGGAGAGGTAAGGGCACACATCTCTCTATCCCTCTGATTATCTAGTGAATACCTTCTGGCAACAGCTGCAGGACTCGCATCTTTTTTAAAAAAATGAGTTACATCTACGTCCATAGGGAAAAGGTTACATATACAGGCAGGCTTCTGCCACAGCAAGAACCTGTAGGCAGAGGTGGATTACGGGTTTGTGAGGCGCTGGGCCAGAGCAAGTGGGGTCCCACCCTACATCTTCTGCCTGCAGTCCCCCTCTGCCCTCTGTCTTGATGCTCCTGCCAGGGAGCAGGGGCTTGCCCCACCCTGTCCCACCCAGCGTTCCTGTTGGGGAACTGGATCAGGGCACGGGGGTTTCTCCTGCCAACCTAGTGCTCCTGCTGGGGAGCACGGTCAATGCGTGGGGGCTTGCTCCGCCTATCCAGGCCTTCTGCCAGGGTGCAGGGTCAGGGTACGGGGGGCTTCCCCTGCATACCCAGCACTTCTGCTGGGGGCAGGGTCGCTGGATGGATGGAGAGGGACAAGCCCCCATGCCCTGACCCTGCTCTCTGGCAGCAGCATCGGGCAGGGGGAGCAGGTAGGATGTGGGGGGCACCCATTTTTCTGGGGACCCATTGGCCCAGGGATTAATCCACCACTGCCTGTGGGTAGAGGTAACAGCAACAGATCTCTGCAAAGCCTTATGCAGGTAGTTGGGCCAAAGGATCTGTGGAACAAGTGGATTCACTGCCATAGCTTGACACTCCCAGGCTTACCCACAAAGCCCCAGTTCATGGTCATATGCTTCCCTAGCTCATAGGAAGTTGTGAAGAGAGCTCTGTGAATAACCAGTGTTTTGGTTCAAGTGGCCAAACCAGGGGGAAAAAATTCAGTTTGGCACAAAATGAATATATTTCATATTTTTCAGTGAACCAAAAAAGTAAAAAAATAAAAATGCATTTCAGTCCCAGCAAAATGTTTCATTTGGGTTTTGAGGGTTTTTTAAACCTTTTTTGTTTAAAAAAAAAGAAAATCGAATTGTACTAAAAATCAAAAGAAAAAGCCATTTTGAAAATGTCTAAATGAAACATTTTGTCTTTTTTGGATTGTGTTTGTTTTGTTTATTGATTGAAACAATTTTGCAAATGCCACACATCTTGGTTAACACAAATCTGCATTTTCAGAAGAGTAAAAAAGTTTTTGTCCAAAAATTTTTGTCCAGCTCTAGTTGTGGAATCACCTTTCATGACCTTTCTGTGGTCTGCCCCTTAATCTCCACTTTTGCACTTTGAAAAGGATAGGTGAAATCCTGGCCCCATTGAAATGAAAGAACTTGCACTTTCCATTCTTGGACTGTGTGGGGCCTATACATAGCCGATAGAGAATAGGTTATAGTTGCTAATGAAACCAGCAACCTTTTGCATAGATTGGTAAGAAAGGAGTGCGATCTTAATTTCTCTTTGCAAATAAAGAGTAGAAATACCCGCTAATTCTTAACATTCTACAAGTTAGAACTCTGCCTTCATTGGCCTTACTTTGAATCTAGGTTAATGTTCCCATCAAGTTACATAACATTTCATCTGCTGACACTTTTAATACTCTTCTTAGTGCAAAGAAGTAGTAGGGAAACATATGAAACATCACTTTTAAAGAGCTTTGGAAAACAAAATATTCCAAAATGGAATTTGAATTAATTAGACCAAGGATGGAAAATTCAATTTAAATAATGAATTAGAAACCCTTAAAAAATTGGAACCTTATGTTTTTAAGGTAACTTGCAAAACTTTTTTCTCTTCAGTTCAAAGCCATTAACACTGAGCACTGCAGCATCATACTGTAGTAACTTTGTTTAAAAAAAAAAAAAAAAAGTGAGCCCTTAGGAGCAGAGCCTCAGCTGGTGTAAATCACTATGGAGCTATTATGACAGTTGAGGATTTGGTCTATAATTTACACATTGAAAACATTCATTATATGATAGCATAATAAAAATGCTTGCTAACAAAAAGTATTATTAATCAAAGTGAATCTATTTAATTATTATTAATGTTCAACAACAAAGTTTTCTGAAATTTTTAAGGGTTTTAATGCAATTCTCAAAAAAGCAAAGAAAAATCCAATATATGTCATAATCAATTACTGTGTATTTATTGTCATATAACATATCAATATTGAAAAAGGTAAAAAAATAAACTAAAGAGTAGAGTCACCCCGGAAGGTACAGTTTCATCCTCTTGCAACCACATGGCCAGCTGCACTGACATTCACTACCAGGGGTGGGTAGGCTACAGGATCCATGCCTCTGCTCCTCTCAAAATCTGTTTAGGGGGCAAAGGAAGCTTTATTTTACAGCCAGAGAGCTTCATAGGAATCCCTGTAGCAAAGGCTCCTCAAGAAATGCATTAAATCAGTAGATTTCTCAGCCAGCCTAGCTCTGCCCTGTCTCAGGCTG
This sequence comes from Chelonoidis abingdonii, assembly GCF_003597395.2. NCBI lineage: Eukaryota > Metazoa > Chordata > Testudines > Testudinidae > Chelonoidis > Chelonoidis abingdonii. Next base: position 104,251,344 of record NC_133774.1, on the reverse strand, counting down.
GCTCTGCCCTAATCATATGCCAATACCCCTAGCTTCATAGGAACACTAATGGCTTGAGTTGTTTCTCCATTCCTGTTAGATTTACTGCTTTTGAGGGACCCACAGCCTTGGAAGTGAATTGACTTCAGCACGCTCACAGGTGGAATGAAAAAGGAAGAAGCGATGGGGCACCAGGAAATGCACCCACTGATATTCCACAGTATCCTTTTGAAAAGCATGCCAGGCCAAGGCAAACAAGCATGTATAGAGATGGTATAGCAGCGACGTTGAAAGAAAAATGTTCATGTTAGCACTTAAGTCACATGAGTAGCACCACTAAAACTGGGACTACTGGCATAAATAAGGGCTTACCAACATTAGATTACCACAGTTGGACCTGTAAGGAGCACTCTAACATTGCTTCATGAACAAGATGCTACTTCAGGGATATCTCACAATGTGCCTTGAATAGAAATATTTTGAGGCTGTCTCTAGAAAGACCTGCTAATTGAGCTAAAATTATAGGGACAATGCTAAAGTGTGTAACATGATTCATCCCTTAAAAGTTTTTGCAGGACTTTCTTAGGTGAGATGCAATTGAAGAACTAAAACAAATATTGTCGGAAGAGGCCAGGGGAAAGGATGCTGGAATATTTCTATGGGACAAAATGAAACATAATGAGGCAAGAGAGTTAACAAAGCGAGAGAGAGAAAGAAAACATGTATATTTTACATGCTATTTTTGTACCTCCCGCCTCCCTCCCACTAAACCTTTTTAGACATATGACAGTGAAAGGAAAAGAAAAATAAATGTAATGGAATAAAAAACAAAAATATAACATCATTTTGTTTTACTATGTGTGCAATAGAGTTATTGTTGGTGCCTACAAGTTAATATGTTGTGATAGTCTTCTTCTTATGTTTATTTTACGTCTGTCTTTATTAGAAATATCTGGACAAATTTGTCTCCCTGTGATCAAACTCTGATACAACCAGTAGCTAATGTAGGTAAGAGCACAAGCATTAGCATTTTGTTTGGTTAGATGTAATCTTGGATGCAGATGCCTGTAGAATGCAAGGCTTTGGGGAAAGAGATTCTGTGTGTGTGTACAACACAGTGGGGCTCCAACCCCAGTGAGGGTGTTTAGATATTATCATAACTTAAATATTAACTACCATAAAATAATAGGGTGAGATGACATCTTGTGTTATGGAACATGGCAAGGAGAAAAGAATGAAGCCAAAAAAATAAGTGTATATCTCTGTGTGTGGAGCGGTGTAAGGACGTAACTTTTGGCTTCTCAACCATTCTTCCCACAGCTGGTCCAAGCACACATCACACTGTGGAGAGACTGGGGAAATAGGGGTGGTGAAACAGGGGCAAAACTGATAGAGCCATTCTCTTTCCCCTGGATTCTGACCAGTGGAGGGTAGGCTGGAAGTAGGCAGTCCCTTTTCCCATGGAGAGACAGGACAGTTGGAAGGAGTCCAGCCCTCTACCTCCCTTGAGGGAAAAAGGTCCAGTGGAGGTTGTCTTGCAGCAGAAGAAAGAGGGCAGGATTCCTAGCATGGACAATTTTTCCCACCTCAGATTCTGATGCTTATGCTCTTAGTAGTGGGAAGAATGGAAGCCACATACGTTCTCCAGCCAGGCACCAGCTCTTCCTCTTTCATATTCTTCCATCTAAGGAGTCTTCATTTTATTATCCAGTGAAGAGGAAGGAGGAGAGGGGCAGGTCTTAGGAAGCTGAACTCCCTCAAGACCCAGAGAGGAAGAAGAACTCTCCCAGTGCTTTAATTTGTGGATACTAGTCCTCTATTTTGTGTTAGGTGTTGGGAGAAAAAGTGTTTGGTGATAGATGCTTGCAGGCATATTTATTTAGCCTTGTACAGCCTTGTACAGCACCAGGGTGTTGATCGTCTCTTTTGCCAAGATCCAGAAGGATCCCAATGGAAGTTAGCCTAAATATCTTTGTGGATTTGGGCCTTTGGTCTTTTTATCTCCATTAATCATGAGTAACAGGTGATAATTTCCAAATCAATATTCCAACTTGTGACAGGTAAGACAGTAAGCAAACTCAGTCAGTCCTCTCTAGAGCTGGGAATTGTATGGTATTTGTGCCCACGTATGTCTTGTAGCTTAAACCAACCATTCATATTTTAGTTATAACTTCAATCTTGACCTGTCAGTTAAAATTTCAGTGTTTTATCTATTAGTTCTCTGAAGCCTAGAACAGGATATGCATGTGAAATATTTATTTAAAAATACTTTTGTGTGATTTGCATACTGCCATATTTATAATTATTTTTGTTTGACATGGTGCAACTGCAACTAGCATAAAATCAAAAGCAGTAAACCAGTAAATTGTTTTGCTGCTTGTCTGTTAGCAGTATGCTAAGAATGCTAGAATTCATCACTAGGAAAACTAAACATAATATTTAGCTACAGGTCAGGAAGTGAGTGTCTCTTGATTTTCTTTTAAAAAATGTAGATACCATATATTAACGCCCACTTTTTGCTTCTTTGAGATGAGTTCATCCCATCTAATATGCATTAGAAATAATCTACTCATTTCATGAAAGGTTTCTAAGGCATGAATAAAGGGCCAGGCTGGTTGACTAGTGGAGCAATTAACGGAATCACACTCAGCTTCTTTCTGTGGCCTATTTTCTCAGGCCAGCCATCAGTGTAATTATCAACATTAGAAGAATTTTCTGAGATAGAAGAGAGGGTCACAAGTCAAAGGGAGTTCAAGTTCACTCCATGAAACTTGGCTGTTTGGTTTTAATAATTCTTCATTAAACACCCTTCATGGTATCAAAAGGATTTATTTCCAGTGTTATCCTGCAGTCTTTATTTCTGTGCAGTCCTGAAGAAACAGTGACGAGAGAGTATTTTAGTGCTTAGCATTTCCCTTCCCAATTTTGAGACAGTTTGTCCAAAATTGATATTGTATTAAACTAGCAACATAGGAGGGATCCGTTTTCCAACAGATAGATATGTAGGCATGTGTAACCAAGGCTATGGGTTCATTCTTAGCCATGTCCTTGTGCATATGTGTATGAAAGTTCAGGTATAAATGCACATAAAAGATCATAAGTACAAAAAAAAAAGAGTAAAGACATTTGTGTATATATACATACAGCCCCGTGTATATGCATATTCCAGACCATTTATGTGGTATATATAACCATGCTTATGTGCCCACACAAAAACTCTTGCCAGAAAGATGTTACAATTCAGAGGATTTTGGTTAATGTACCCTTTGTACTTTAACATATACTTCCTCAGCGAAATAATGTTCCCACCGTCAACACTGTAACACTGTCTCAGCTTCACTGCACACTGAAACTGCTTTTATTATGCTGGATAAGCAGGCCAATCTCTTTTTAGATTAGATTTTTAGATTTAGATGGCTTTTTCTTTTCCTTCAGATTTCATAGCTCAGCAAGGGGAGGAAGAGAGGGGAAGCCTAAGAGGGTGGAGAGCAAGAGAGATTTTTCATTGTTCCCAGTAATGGAATGAAACATACTTGTGGCCAATTTCTCCAGAACTTGATTGGTATTTCTGGTATTGTGCATTTGGGCGTTTGGTCTTTTTATCTCCATTAAGAATGACTAATGTCTGCTAATAATGTTCTAAATGAAGACTATGTTTAAAATGTTTGAAGATGCTTAATAGAGTGGTGGATCACTCTGTCTCTGAACGTTGTTGGGCTTTTAGGTCATTCATTTCAAGTGATATTTATAGCAAGAGCTGGGAGTGGGGATGGAGAAAGAGGGAAAAGAATGAAGGTTGAAAAGGGTGAAAAGAACGAGAGTACTTGTGGCACCTTAGAGACTAACAAATTTATTTGGGCATAAGCTTTCATGGGCTAAAACCCACCTCATCAGATGCATGAAGTGGAAAATACTGTAGGAGGATATATAGATAGATAGATATATCTCTCTCTATATATTATATACACATACACACAGAGACCATGAAAAGATGGGCGTTGCCTTACCAACTCTAAGAAGACAGATCAATTAAAGTGGGCTATTATCAGCAGGAGGAACAATCACTTTTGTAGTGGAAATCAGAATGGTTCATTTCAAACAGTTGACAAGAAGGTGTGAGTAACAGTAGGGGGAAAATAGCATGGGGAAATAGTTTTTAGTTTGTGTAATGACCCATCCACTCTCAGTCTTTATTCAGGCCTAATTTGATGGTGTCCAGTTTGCAAATTAATTCTAGTTCTGCAGTTTCTCATTGGAGTCTGTTTTTGAAGTTTTTTGTTGAAGAATTGCCACTTTTAGGTCTGTAATTGAGTGTCCAGTGTTCTCCAACTGGTTTTTGAATGTTATAATTCTTGATGTCTAATTTGTGTCCATTTATTCTTTTGCATAGAGACTGCTCTGGTCCTCTGGCTGCTTCGCGCGCGCGCCGGCATCTGGCACATGATGGCATATAATCACTTGGTAAGATGTGCAGGTGAATGAGCCCCTGATGGTGTGGCCTGATGTGGTTAGTCCCTGTGATGGTGCTCCTTGAATAATATTACAAGTTGACAATGGGTTCTTTGCAAGGATTAAGTTTCCTCGGTAGTGTTTTTGGGATGTAGTTGCTGCGTGCTGAATATTTGTTTTTCAAGTTGCGGGCGGCCTGTCTGTAAGCGAGAACTGGCCTGTCTCCCAAGGTCTGGTGGAGTGAGGGATCATCCTTCAGGGATAGGTTTGTCTCTCTCGATGAATGCTTGTTGAGAGGTTTTAGTGGGGCAGAATGTGAGGCTAGTGACGTTCTGTTACTTTCTTTGTTGGGCCTGTCCTGTAGTAGGTGACTTCTGGGTACTCTTCTAGGCTTGTCAATCTGTTTTCAATCAGCAGTAGGTACTGTAGTTTTAAGGAACGCTTGATAGCGATCCCGTAGGTGTTTGTCTCTGTCTGAGGAATTGGAGGCAACTGCAGTTGTATCTTAGCTGGCTGTAGACAATGGATTATGTGATGTGTTGGATGAAGCTGGAGGCATGTAGGAAGTTAGTGGTCAGTAGGTTTCCAGATAGGGTGGTTGTTTATGTGACCATCGTTTTTTTATTAGCTTGTAGTTGGTCAGGAAGTGGATTTCTTGTGTGGACTGGGTTCCAGGCTGAGGTTGAATGGTGGGCGGGGAAATTGTTGAAACTCCTTGGGTGAAATTTCCCAAGGGCTTCTTTTCCATGGGTCAGTCCAGATGATAAAGATGTTCATCCAATGTGTAGCTCGAAGGGCGGTGTTACTAGGTATGGAGAGTTGAGGAAGCGTTGTTATAAGTCAGCCATTTAAAAATGTTGGATACTGTGGGCCATGCGCAGTACCCCATAGCAGTTGCTGCTACTTGGGATGGTTTTACTGTTTGACAAAGTTCCCTCCTCTACCTGGTCTCTCTGCCGGCTTATTGGCAGATTTTGCTCACCTCAGTGATCTTCCCACATCTGGGGTCAACTTCTCTGTGTCTGACAGAAGTCTGAAGGTTTAGAGGGAACCCGGGCCCCCGCTACTCGGGTTCCAGCCAGCCCGGCCCTGTGGATATGCAATGGTCCTATCTGTTACCTCCTGCTAACAGCTGACATGCAGCTACAACTCCCTGGGCTACTTCCCATGGCCTCCTCCAAACACCTTTTATCCTCACCAGAGCGCATACCTCCCCTAATGTCTGATACATCGCTTGTTCCTAAATCCTCCCGCAGTACAATCTCTCCCTCAGCTCCTCCTCTCTCTCGCTCCAGCCTCCTCACTCGCACTTCTTCTCCTCTGGCTCCTCCCTTGCCTGACGGGTGTGAGCTGCCTTTTTTAACCCAGCTCCCTGATTAGCCTGCCCTGATTGCGCAGGTGTCTAATTAAAGTAGCAATCTCCACTGCCTTCTAGAAAGGTCTTAATTGGCTCCAGGTGCCTTGATTAACCTGGAGCAACTGCCATTTGGTTACCATGGTCCTAGGGATTTGTTTAGCCTGGGGCTAACATACCTGTTTCTCAGTACTTTACTGTAGCCATCTGGCCTTGCCCCATCACAGTACACATTGTTCCCAAATGTGAAATAGTTGCGGGTGAGGAGAAAGTCACAAAGTTCAGCTACCAGGTTTGCCATGACATTATCGGGGATACTGTTCTTGACGGCTTGTAATCAATTTTTGTGTGGCATGTTGGTGTAGAGAGCTTCTACTTCCATAGTGGCTAGGATGGTGTTTTCTGGAAGATCACCAATGGATTGTAATTTCCTCAAGAAGTCAGTGGTGTCTTGAAGATAGCTGGGAGTGCTGGTAGCATAGGGCCTGAGGAGAGAGTCTACATAGCCAGACAATCCTGCTGTCAGGGTGCCAATGCCTGAGATGATGGGGCATCCAGGATTTCCAGGTATATTGATCTTGGGTAGCAGATATAATACCCCTGGTCGGGGTTCTAGTGGTGTGTCTGTGCAGATTAGTTCCTGTGCTTTTTCAGGGAGTTTCTTAAGCAGATGGTATAGTTTCTTTTGGTAATCCTCAGTGGGATCAGAGAGTAATGGCCTGTAGAATATGGTGTTAGCGAGCTGCCTAGCAGAGTCTCATTCATATGCCGACTTATTCATGATGACAACAGCACCTTATTTGTCAGCCTTTTTCATTATGATGTCAGAGTTGGGGATGAGGATGGGGTGAGTTGCTCAAGCTCTGGTTCTTTTAAATATTATGCCCAGTGATGCCCTTTTGTCATTGGAGGTGAAGGATGAATGAGTAATGATGAGGAAATAATAATGAAGATCAGTGCAGTGAAAAAAAGATTCTCCAGTTGAAGTGATGCTTTCACTTACCACTGTACAACACCACTGTCTACAGATGATGACCTGGGTTAACCCTGAGAAACTGCATTACCCATCGCTAGTGCTGAAGAAGTGCAATTATGGGCAAATTTGAAGACATTGGTTTTGAGCAAGTGTTACTGAGTGCATGAAATGACCTGCAGAATAGAACTGGGTGTTGACCAGATTTTCCATTTTGCAGAATAGTCTGTGATTTTGACATTTTTTTCCATTCCAAATGGAAGAAACCTCCCCCCCCCCCACATCATTTAAAATTTCATGAGAAACAAAATTCTGGAAAAATATCGTTTTAGGTCAACTGAAATGTTTCATTTTGATAAATCAATATGTCATTCTGATTTTGACTTTTTAAGAATTATATATGATATTATATAAAATGTAAAAAGTCAGAGGAAAGTGATTTTGGAACTGAAAATCAGATTGTTCCATTCTGTTTTCTTTTCAGAACGACATGTCCTTAAAATGGATGTGTTTCTGTGAAAAGCTTCACCTTTGATGAATCAGCATTTTCTGATGCAGAAACGGTTCTTCAGAAAACTTCTACCAGCTTTACTCAGCTTCTTTAATTCTGGTGATGATACATGAGAAGGACAAATCTAGCTTGACATTCCCAGCCCACAGGGATGCTGCAGGACTGGCAGTTAGAAAATCTTTTTTTTTTCTTGGAAACAGAGACGATTTAATATAGAATGAGCGAGAAATAATACAATGCAACCCCACGATGCCGTTATTACAGAGCTACATCTCAGCTTGAGCTGCACTTTCAGCCTTCTAAGAGAATAGTTGTAAAATCTACACCTGGGACGAGCAACTAGAGTAGCGTGGAATACTGATGTGATATGCTTCCTTAGGCTGCTCAGCAGATGAACAATTGCATTTTGAACCATCTGTAATCTGTGGCTGGCTATCATTGTCCATAACTGCTCCAGGTCATCTTAACCCCAACTGTGCTTTATTATATATTAAACTTACAATCAATAGTAGAATATAAACTTGCTTCTAGAGAAGAGTACGCTGCCACTCCTGCCTTCCTTCAAGCTCCCTACTCTCCTCTGAGCAGTTCCTTTCTGTTTGCTTATATAGTTCTAAGTGCTGGGAATACTTCCACCCAATTATCCCCTCAGCTGTGTCTTCACTCTGCCAACTCCCCGTCTTTCAATCAGAGCTCAATTAATATAAACTGTGGCAATTTGAGTGACTTATCTCCTGAGTCAGCACAACCTGTTACTTCTGGGTCAGTGTGAATTAAACTGCTTTGCAGAAATCCAGTCTTGAGGTATCAGAATGGATCACTTAGGCCAGGTCCCTATGTGAGAGAAAGGGGTACCATCAGTTGACCAAGCAGCTGAAAAATAAGGTGTTTCTGGTACTGCTACTATTGGGAATTCATTGATCATGAAAAGGCAAGTGTTTCAACATCAGATGAGTCAAATTTTTGCCTTTCCCTCCAATTACATCTCCTTGTCACCAGAATCATTTCAGTCTTACCTGTTTTTTATCTTAAACTAGGCATTGTTCATTTAGATTCCTATTTACTTCAGACCCTAAGCTGGCAAAGAGACAGCAATGTCTGCACTAGGGTAGGAGATGTAAGGCTGGGTGTCTCTTGGATACTGTAGCTGTCTTATACAAGTTCATACTGTCTCAACAGCAACATCACAACATATGTTGAAAAGTAGAGAGGAGGAAACTAAACCTTGTGGCGGAGGAGCACCTGGGTTGGGCAGAGACATCCAATGGGGTGAATTTATTAATGGGGGAAGTCTATATCCTGGTAAAGAGGATAGGAAAGAAGTTGGTAAAGTACAGGTAGGATCTAGTGGGGAACAGTCAAATGTAAAAAGTCCCATTTAAATTTAACACGTGAAAGCAAGCAACTGAATATTGACAAAATGTACAAGTGCTTGTATACAAATGCTAGAAGTCTAAATATTAAAAGCGCCTGGCATTAAACGAATGACAGAAATTTGGTGAAATCAGGATAATCAATGGGGCACCATAAGACTAGGCAGCTGGGCTAGATGAATTGGTCTGAGCTAGTATGTCCATTCTTCTGAGAGGGCTTCCAGTGAATAGCTGCCTCTGCTTATCACTTCTCTCTGGGTCTTAACTTACAGGAAGGCGCTAAACCAACTTAATACTATTCCATCCATTTAATACTAGGTCCTGCAGGCAGTGCTTCATGATGATCGATAGTACTGAAGGCTGCCAGAAAGTTTAACAGCACCAGCAAGGACATTTGATCTTTGTACACAGTTGTGAGAAAATCATTCATCATTGTTGCTAGTGCTGTTTCTATGCCAAATCCTGCTCTGAAGACAGAATGAAAGGAATCTAAGTTGTTGAAAGAGGCTGGTGTTGCCAGACTTAGCCTGAAAACCATCAGCTCAAGGATCTTGCCCAGGAAGGAGAGGTTGGAGATGAGGTGGCAGTTGCAATGTTGTATTTAGTGATAGCTACTTGAGCATGGTTGCACCATCAGGTGGATTATGGTTGCTGGGGAGTCAGCCTCTTTCTGAGCAAAGTGTTGATAATCTCTGCTAGCAGTGACTCTGGGCATTCACTTAAGATGGGCAAAGGTGTAAATCTCACATGGTTCCATAGGCTATCTCCAGCAGGTACAGAGCAACTCTACACTTGCATGCAAAAAGCTGTCCTCGATGCAGTGGGTCCTCGCACATATGTATAACAAAATGACATTCTCCATGAGCAGTGAACAGCCAGATGGAATTGTCCCGCAGGCTCAGCTGGTCCTGGGTCACACAATGAATGCCTTGCATACACAGACAGCACAGCACTGCTTAAAAAATCACACTGTACAACTGCTCTCTACCCTCTTATTTGCTGGGCCAGCTGGCGCTCTGGTGGAACTGAAGATCTAGCCTTCAGTCTCTTGAAGTAGAAAAGGTTTGGTTGGTTGGGTTTTTTTCTAAAAGAAAAACCACATCTAAATCAGTCTTGTGCATACTACCATTTTTTTTAGCAAAATTTTAAATTGGATGTACTTTCACTAGTGATTAATTTGTAAGGGAGATGTAAGTGCAGCCAGGGAAATGTCTCCCACTAAACTATATTTGATTCCTGGCTTTAAACATTGGCTAACGCCTTACCCCATGAGTACATTTTCCTTCTCCTTTCAATATATTTTTTGTGATTTGTATTATCATTTGCTTAAACATGTTACGCAACACACATTTTACCTCAGCTGGTGCTTCAGATCCTTTATGTGGCTTCTGCTGGCCCTAGCCTTCCAGGAATTTGACAAACTAATCACTGACTTTAGCACTTTATTTTTATGGTTGGGATTGTGGTGCTGAAGAAACTTTTCTCCATGCCTCTACTTCCCTTTATACTCTTAGGACTGACCAGGAATCTGAGAATTTCACAGTAATAGCCAGTGAGTGTCAGAAGGCAATAGACTTATTATTTTAACTCCAATTCTCATTCTTTCTTCTCTACAATAACTACTCTTTTTATGTTATTAAAAACTATTTCATCTCCTTGAGGTCCTGTGTGTGATCAAATTTTTACCACTTATTTACTATAGTTTTCTCTATTGTGCACTATGCGCTGCTTGACCACTGATGTGTTCAGCAGCTGTTATACTGCACAGTGCTGCCAGCTGTCCTGCATGGCACCAGGCTACCGTATTGTTGTGCCATTTGGAATCCTGCTGCTTTGCTCCATTAATAATACCAGTCATTGGTAATTTCTTTTTTCACAAAATAGTGATCATTCCATGTTTTTTACACTCCTCCTCTCCCAGGTGCTCTCCAGAAATGGTGGGGAAGGTATCAAAAAGGCTGTAATCACAGCATTTCTGGCTCTAGTAGCTGCAGGAAAAATGGAGGGGAATAATCTCAACAACACTTGGACTTCCAGTCCAATTTTTCAGTTAAACAAGTTAAAAAAAATGGGCCAGTAATCTGCTGTAGTATGACAATACCTACGTTAAAAATTCCTATGTGGCACTGCCTTGCTTATGTGCTATCACAATACTTTCTAACTGCTGTCTTTGGTTGTTTGTCCATTTGTCTGTCTGCTTACATACACACATATGTGAAAGAAATAGTATATATGGGAAAGCAGAGCTTATTTTTTAAATTGTAAATGGGTTTTATCTTGGTAGGTTTTGAAGTATCTTTTCTCAATCAGCATGAGGATTCCAGAAGATAAACTGTTTGATTTACCACTCTGTTTCAAACTAGAAAGATTGCAGTAAATTGTCTTGTTTGCGACAGAATGATGACACTGATACTATGTTGTTAAAAGTTATTTTTAATTTTGCTCATGGATGACTGTTGAGAGACTAATGTTGAAAAAAAAACAACAACCTAGAAATCAGCAATTTTTATAGGGTATTTGCACTGATCTTTCTGTAAACTGGTGATACACTGGTGCTCAAGACTTTTTTTTCCCTGATAAGACCATGCCAGCTTTCTCAAAATGGCCTTATGTATCCAAAGTTTTTATATTTTGGTAGGGAGCGAGGATCACAGACTTAGTCTTTGTGATATGTCTAACACTGAATATCTTTTAAATTGCTGATTTAAAGAGGACTTTTCTCTAAAATGGGATGACCTTATTAGAACCTGATTAGACCACATTGTATGGCTCCACAGTGTAGGCCTTGCACCTGATTTGTCCATAGACGTGGGAGAAATGTGCTGCAAGTTGGAGTAAGTGAAGTTCACAAACCATACCAAAATCTCCAAGATCCAGCCACCGTAGTGGGAGAAAGTCAAAACCAACGAACAGGCTCTGAGCAGTCTCACTGCACTGGAAGATAGCTAGCTAATGACAAACACTGTGCCTGTAGAACATCACTGTCTGGCATCTGGACTGCAGTTCCAGCTCCTTACTCCACAATAGTTCAGAAGACTACAAGAGCTAAAAGCTTCATGAACTCCCAGTTATCTTAAGTATCTTATTTTTCCTTCTTTCTGTTTTTGTGTTTTGTTTCTCTTAGCTGGGTGTTGTTCCAGCCTTTTTATAGTCTTTAATTGTAGGGTGTGAAAGTGTGTCTGCGTGCATGCATATGTGTATTAACAGCCATAAAATCCATGTGGTGGGCACCAGAAAGTTCCCTGAGTTTAAGCAGCCCTAATTATTGGCTAATACAACTATAAAAGAGTGTATTCTGTGTCCTATGTTTAAAAGTCTTGAGAGACTTGAAATTGTCCGCTGTAATTTCTGGTAAATAAGAGTGCTCACATTTTTGCTTATCAAGAATGTTCTATTAAAGTCCATGTTATAATATGTTGGGGTGGCATGGAGAAAGGGATTAGCCACCACACAACACCAGAGTTCTAAGCAGAAAGCTTTATAATTGGCACTGAGGTTGTGGTTCAGAGATTAGATAATTTGGTTTCAATATTAAGACATTTAATCAGCTACATGTTGTAGACCTCATTGAGTTTGATCAAATCCTTTAGTTGGATTTATAACCAAATGAACAGCCACCTTCTTAGAAGCATCTTTAGCATTCATAAGAATTGATTATTTTTACTATTAATTTGATGATTTAACTTAATTGCTGATTTAAGTCCAGTCTAATACTGACTTGATATTGATTTTATAGATGTAAGGCTTTAATCTTAGTGCAGTTTAAAATTAGTATTAATTGCTTAGCTTTGGTGACATATTTCAAAATTTTGTTTCGGTTTTTAAAAAATTGATAAAGAGATACTGAGTCACATTTTTTTCAATCCGCAGTTTGGTCTGGAACCTTTGAGGGCCTGGGTGGATACAAGCCAGGCAACCAAAAGCCTGACTAGTTCCCTCTTATTTCTCTTTGGTTCTCACGTGTAGCCATGAAATGTTGTACCACTAATGTAACTCCCAGCAGAAAACCCACTTATTATTGTAATACCCCAGAGAAAAGCACTACGTACAAATATCCTGTCAAGTGTTTTTTTTTCCTAAAGAGAAGTTACAAGTTTAACCTAGTACATGTGCCATAAATTGTATGTTAGACAAATCTCATTTCAAAACTAAGCATCAGGTTCCCATTCTGTTACTGAACCTTTTTATAGTTACTGTTTTAAAAATTCTTTAATAGAACTGGTTGAATTATTCATTGTGGACAGATTAAGCAACAAATTTAGCCCTTTTTATAAATCTTTTGAGATATGCGTTTGCTAATTTTGCAAACAAATTCCATCTGTGGTTTACTGACATTCATCACTTTAGTTACTTGCTATACATTAGTCATGGTGTGTGACTGATCACCTAAGTCACATGGTGGTGTTTCTGCTGCCAGTTTTGGCACTTTTTAAACAGACTCCCAAAACTATGAATAGGAAATAATGAATGCTTTTGTCCCATGTTTTGAGTGTGAAGGAGGGAAAGCCGTATAAAATATTGGAATTAATTTGGAATTCAAAACAATGTTCCTGAGCAATGTTTGAGCATTGGCCTGCTAAACCCAGGGTTGTGAGTTCAATCCTTGAGGGGGCCATTTAGGGATCTAAGGCAAAAATCTGTCTGGGGATTGGTCCTGCTTTGACCTCCTGAGGTCCCTTCCAACCATGATATTTTATGATTCTGTGAAAGCTGTGGCCTTCAACGACTTCCTCCATAAAGAAGGATCAATGCTGGCAGTTTTTATCTGACAACCAAATTACATGGGGGAGCTGTAAATGACACAAACAGCATCCTCTCCTGTGAGACTAAAAGTGTCATTTTTACCAAACCAACCAGTCACTCAGAAATCTGCAATTCTTACCATCAGGTTACTAGGCCAACTACTTGTACAGGTTACTTCAATACGCTAATATCTTTCAAAATGTGTTTGGATTGTTCTTACAATACTATCTTCATTGATAGGACTGACTAGGCCCAATTCTGATATCACTGATGAGCGTAAAAGAACAATAACTCCACTGATATCAATTCCATTCAGTTATATGTAGGTTCTTACACTTATGCAGTATAAGAAGTATCTGAGTACCTTCCAGGAGTGTATTAAACATCATGATTAATATCTGTTATGTGTCATTCCTTCTTTCTGTCATCCTCTCTCCAGAAAGTAAATTGTGCATATATAGTGTAAGTGTAGAAGTTTATTATTAGAGAATGTATGGTCAAAAAAGTGCACCTGGCACTGGGAGCAGTATGTGGTGAGGTTTTGGATGGTACAGTAAAAGCTTTGTTAATTGGCATGTTGAAGGAATAGGGGGTGCCAGTAAGTCAAAAATTCCAGTTAAGTAAGAAGGAGGAAGTTTATGTTTGGGAGCGGGCTCGGGGCTGGGGTGCAGGAGGGGGTGCTGGGCACGGGCTCTGGGTGGCAGTTTGGGTGTGGGAGGGGGCTCAGGGCAGAGGGTTGGGGCACAGAGGAAGTTTTGGGTTGCTGGATCTGGGTGGTGCTCACCTCAGGTGGCTTCCCCCAAGCATCAACTTGTTCCTGCTGCTCCTAGGCAAAGGTACAGCCAAGCAGTTCTGCACACTGCCTCTGCCCACAGTTCCTGGACACTGGGAGCTGGGGAGCCAGCGTTTGGGATGGGGTGGGGGCCATTCTTCCACCTAGGAGCATTGACAGTCAATGGGAGCTGCAGGGGTGGCGCCTGTAGGGAAAGGCAGTGTGCAGACCCGCCTGGCCGCGCCTTCACCTAGGAGCAGCCAGGAACCTGTGTCTGCTTGCGGGGAGCTGCCCAAGGTGAGCACAACCTGGATCTGGCACCCCAAAACCCCCCCTTGTGCCCCAACACCCTGTCCCAAGCCCCCTCTGTATCCAAACTCCTTCCAAGAGCCTGCAACCCCCCGTCCTGAAATGCTGGTTTCCAGTTGGTAAAGTGCTGAATAACACACTGTACTTGGTTCCTGTGGGAGTTGGTTCCACGGTCTTGGATTGGACCCAAGAAAGTTCAAGACAATGGGGTTACACTAGTGTTAAGTCTCATGAGGTCAGAATTAGTTCCTGTATGCTTTGAACCAGAATAGTCTTACACAGCTACTCTGTCTCTCTCTCTCTGTGAAGAATATTATGAAAGATTTTTGTTGAACTTCAATCAGAGCAAATCTGAGTGTATTTGAATGGTTTGACTGTATGCATATAAGTATAGGATTTTTGTTTATGAACAAGAGGGACTAGGAAGCAGATTGGAATAACATAGTATTTTTTTAATTCCCTTATTCTACAGTCAACAATTTTTGCTCTTATGCTCTAGAAAACTTGAGAGATACTTTTATGTCCCAGTATCTTCAAATTACTTTTCAAATAGCAAAATAGTGTGAGAAGAGTAATTGTTAAATAGGAAGCATTGTTTGGGTGATTCTAAATATAATGAGTAGGTATAGAATTGGATACTTACTGCTGAAAGATAAATCTTCATAAATGGCCTTACTGTATGCAAGGTACTGAGTAAATTTTGGTTTATGCAGCTACGGTCAAAACAACTTGGACCCCCTTCTCTCCAAAAAAGCATATAACCAGGTAATACCCGATGAGTTAAAGAGGGCTTTAATGGGCCTGATTCCATCATAATTCAATTTATTTTCTAGCTTTTAGAACTAAATCAAAACTGGGAGCAAATTTAGCCCATACAGACAATAAATGCCACCATGAAGTGTTCTGGTATGGGTGACGTTAATGAATTTTTGCAAAGCCTAGTGTAAATCAATGCTCATTGTAGGAGTGGGTGCCAGGGGGCTAACAAAGTCTATATTTCTTATTTTGTTTTCTGTATATGTAATATATGTATATGTAGCAAACAAAAATGCCTGAGCTGGTCTGAGAATGTTAATAGCTTAACTAGTCTGAGAAATATTTTTTCTTCTTAGCCTAGCGTGCTTATGGGGTTAATACGGAAGGGTTATTGCTTAACAACCACACAGTAGTCAAATCTCATCACCTTCAGCAGGAATAATTTATGGTTTAATCTTACATGCAGGCGTATTAAATTAGTATTACTCATCAGAACCCGCTTATTAATAAAACAAGCTGAATTAGCCACTGGAGAATCATATTTGGAAATGCAATGACAATTTTACATTTTTAATAAAGGTTCAGAAATATTACTGCAGAGCAGGTGGTATGAAGAAATGTGGTCAAATTTGACATTCATTAATAATTGAAGGATGGAATGTGACAGAGGTGAAAATTGATATTGATTTTTTCCCTTCTAATATTTGGATGAGTTCTGAAAAAGTAAATAAAAAGACATATCAAGTCTCACTGATTTCTTTGATCACCCCTCTCTGTACGCACACACATATATCACTATTTTCCCTATCATGTTTTGAATAATTCAACACCTATAGTCTTTCCAGTTCAATGCATTATAAAACACACTCAAGCAGAGTTTCAATCATATTAGACTGAAAGCTGAATTTTTTATGAAGGATTATTTAAAACAAAATGCTTCTTGGGCCCTACAGTCTCTGAAACCAAACAATCCTGATAGTTCAGTGAGGAAATGTCAACAATGTGGAGAATTTTTCGATTCAAAAAATTAAAGGAATCCTGTTTGATGTATATGAACCATATCAATATTAACAACCTTCTGTTGGATTTCAGAAGTGATTTGACAATGGCAGTATTATAGGCCTTGTTTTTTAACTAGATGTGAAAGCTCTGAATTACTTGTACTCATGCTGAATTTGACCTGCCTTGGGAAAGCTCCAGCAATACTACTGATCTGTTACTTTGATTCAGCCTAGATTCACCAGCTCACATTGGCTGAACTTCAGGGTTCTGGTTCTAGACCTTTTTGCAAACAGAGAACTCTGTATGGGCTGGATTTTAGGGCTGGATTAAACCAACAAAAGGCCCCAGACACCACCTCTGGTCCCTATGTCTCCATTCTCACCAGCCCCATCCTCCTGTGGCCCCATCATTGATTGCGGTAGTGGTGGCAGGGGTTATCCTCTCAAGAGCCATATCTTGGATGATGGTGTTCTAACACTGCTTTTTGTCAGTTGGACTGGGGACTCCATACAACAGAGTCCTCTGTTAGGATTACAGAAGTCCCCCCTGTCTTCTGCTGCCATGGTTGATTCATATTGGCAGGGTGCTCTAACACAGAGAGCCCTTTGCTGGAGTGGTTGGCCATCGTTGGGCCTCTGTTCCAGGGAGTGGGGGTGGAGCCTGTGCCCCCACACCTTGTTCAAAGGTGCCCATCTTTTCTGTACTTGCCTGAAGAATGGTTGTTAGAGCCCCCACCCTTGTCCATCTGAACAGCTGCTGTGGTGGTGGCTGGGAAAGTGGCATCTAGAGCCACCTCCTCCAAGCTTTTAACGCAGTGGTGGTGACAGCTGCCCTCCAATGCCATGTGATTCTCTGAGTATCTCGGATGGTTCCATAGGCAACTCCTATGGAACAGGCTGCCCTCATACGGCTGTTCACAATGGGTGTAGCTGTTGTGGCCGAATAAGGACAAGAGTGTTACCTCTGTTCATTGCAGACTTTTGGCCTAGAATCTTCCCCAGCCTACGTTGCCTGCCTTCCCCATAAAGTGGTAAGGAAACAGTGCACATACCTTCACATCTCTCTCCACCATTTTTTTCTCTCTGTAAAACAGTCTGACAAGAATCACCATTTAATAACAATAAAAAGCCAGATGAAAGTCATTAGCTTTACCACTGGTGTAGATCAGGGGCAACATCCTGGCCTCAGTGAAAGTCAGTGGGGGGCCAGGATTTTATATCTGATCATCTTCTGGCTTTGAGGAGGGTTTTGTCCATTTGATTAACCTAGATTATCAAATCTCACAGGTGCAGACCTCTGTTCAATAGGTTAGTACTCTGCTTAACAGGATTCTCTCCCTTCAGGAAATCTGTGGCATGGGAGAAGATATGGAATCTCCTGTTGTATTGATGGGGAGGAATGAGATGAAGGCTGTATGAAAGGCAAAACAACAGAAAATCCCAGAAAAATAGAGTCCAAAGGGAAAACGGGCCACCTCCAGGCCGGCCTAACTCCCCTCCCCACCCTTCCTCCCACTGGCATGGGGCCAGGCTAAGGTCCCCTTCTCCCCCAGGACTGGTTCTAGCTTCCCCACTGCTCCCCCGCATGCAGGATTGCCCCAGCCTGCTACCCTCCCATTGCTCCCCGGCATGCAGGACTGCCTGAGCCCTTCCAACCTCCCGCCCCCGTGTGGGGCCAGCCTGAAGTCCCTCTCCCCACTGGCTCCTGGGGCCAGCCCAAGCCCCCCTGCCACCAATCTGTGACCCCCCGCCTCCCCATGGTGGGGGAGGGGAACCTGTCCACACTGGGGGCTGAATCTCCAAGGCCACCTGCTTGTGCGTGGGGGCTGGTGGGCCAAGCCCTGTTGCATGCTGCCGCTTAAGGCCACCTCACCCCTTCCTGCACCCAGGGCAGGCCAGATGGCATGAGCCACTATCCCTTGCCCTCCCGCATTGCCTTTTATCCCCTCACAGCCACTAGGATCCCGCCCCACTTTTTTGACAAAACTGAACAAGTGTCCTGTTTGCACTTGCCGACTGACGGTCGGTTGGCAAGAGAAAATGGGACAAATGCCCAGTTTTGTTACAAAATGTCAGGATGGCCAGGACAGGGCCTAAAAAAGGGACTGTCCCAGCCAAAATGGGATGTATGGGCACTCTACGAAAAATAAACAACTCAAGGGGTTGGTACAAATGACAAAGTCCTAAAGCAAGAGAGTTAAAGGACAAATTCTTCAGAGCACAATTGCTTTCAAAGACTGATTCGTATTTTCATATGAACATCTCTAGTCCAAGATATTGAGCATAAATAACATTTATTGTCTGTAGTTATCTTCAACTTTCATGTCTCCTTACTGCTTACTACAGAGCAAGTTAGTAGGTCTCTTTGACTGTGTTACCAGAAGAAATGGCTGTTGCACTAACTCATTTTTCCAGCCTGAATATAAATTGACTTCAGTAGCCAGAATTAATGAAATCGAGTGAAATGACTCAAAAGGATTCCACAAGGTATTTCGCTTTAATTAGTGAGATATATTGCAGGAAATGTGATTCATCAGAGATTAAAGAACGTTACAATATATTATGCGCTTTTTTTAAATGTAGGTTGGTTACTGCTGGAAATAGAATTCTGAATTCTGGATTTGTTTGGCATTGGAGTGACGTTCATTCAGTCTGTTTTCATATTTGCATGCACAAAAAGAATAAATGAACTCTTAGGTACCTATTTCTTTGTAGATTGTTACCAGCTTTTGATGTGTGTCAGTACAGACAAATGCAGGTTTTGCGAATTACAGGGTATCCTTCAGGAAGGAGGCTGGAGCTCATAGTCTGAATCTGGCCAGTTGTGATACATTCTTTTGAATCTTATGCCCTGTATTGGAGGTGAAGGGTTTCTTCTCCTCAATCATATTGTCTATCACGTACTGCAGAGCAAAACTATTCTTCAAATAGTGAATCCCTGCTGTATCTAATTTTCTTCACCTGGCTATTAGGCTAGATGTTTCTCAAAGTAAGTTTTATGCTCTTCACAGACAAGATTGCTACAATTTGGATTGGATTGGCAGTCTTCATGCCATGAAAGCTCTGTGTAGGAGATGATAAATGCAAAGTCTTTCGTGTTGGGTGTTCACTAGTTTTCCCTGCTGGTTTCTGGAAGTGGTTGGGGAATTCCAGGATGCAACCTGCAAGTCTGGTCCATATCTTTCTTGGCCGCTCAAATTCATTAGTCAATCATTGAGTCCATTGTTATAGGATAGTATCAAGGCTTAGGAGAGGTATCAGCAGCATAAAGACATGATTTCTAGGACTATGCTGAAGAAATTATTTCTTGACACAGACTACCTCATTAATTATTGCACTAGCCATAATTTTCCTTTTCCTGGGTAAGGGAAACCTGGCAGCAACTAGAGGCCACAGATTTCTTCAACTTCCTTCAGTTTGGTGTGTGGCATGAGACGGTAAGGAGACTGCACTTAATGGTTGTAACAGAGATTGCTATGTTCCTACCTGTGTCTTGTGATATTTACGACATGGAAAGGCTATAAGACAGAGTAGGCAAACTTTTTAGCGTGAGAGCCACATTGGGTTTTGGAAATTGTATGGAGGGCTGGTTAGGGGAGGCTGTGCCTCCCTAAACAGCCAGGTGTGGCATGGCCAGCCCTGCCCCCTCTCCGGCCCCCCACATCTTGCCCCCTGATGCCCCCCCAGACATCTGTCCCATGCAACCCCCCCATTTCCTGATGCCTCCCGGGACCCCTGTCCCATCCACCCCCTCCCTGTTCCCTGTCCCCTGACAGCCCCCCAGAACCTCCACCCAACTACTCCCCACACCCCATCCAACTCCTCCTTTCATTCCTGATTGCTCCCCTGGGATCCCTGCCCCAATCAACCCCTGTTCCCTGCCCTCTGACCACCCCTATCTCCTGACCACCACCCCGAACTCCCCTGCCCTCTATCCAACCCCCCTGCTCCCTGCCCCCTTACCGTGCTCCCTGGAGCATCCGTGGCTGGTGATGCTACAGCCATACTGCTCAGAGAGACTGGGTCAGGCCCGACTCTGCAGCTGCACTGCCCCAGGAGCTCGCAGTCCCACCACCCAGAGTATTGCACCAGCAGCGCACTGAGCTGAGGCTGCAGTGAAGGGGGAACAGTGGGGGAGGGGCCGGGAGCTAGCCTCCAGGGCCAGGAGCTCAGGGGCCGGAAGTGGCCCACGGGCTGTAGTTTGCCCACCTCTGCTATAAGAGATGACAGGCATGATTTTCAAAGGCACAGGTAGGCAGCTGACTCCAAGTGAAAGTCAATGTGAAATAGCCACGTAACTCCTTTAGGCACCTTTGAAAATTCCAGCCTTAAGCTTTTTTCCAGGAAAGCACTTTGGCTCTTGCTGCTCCCAACTCTACAGAACTGGATCTGAGAAGCCCCATAAGCCTTACAATGGTAACAAGGGATTGTGTTAAAGGACTATGAGACATTCCACTAGTACATGATCTCTAGAGTACTTCTCACTTTGCCCTCGGGAACCTGATAAATTGTGCTCAAGATTACAAAATTCTCTGAGACCCAGCTCACTGAACTTAAACTTCCAAGTAAAACTGCAGGGGATGATTTGCTTCAGACTCCTGCAAACTGAACTGTAAGGTTTGATTCATTAACCTTTTGTGAAGGGAATCCAGGAGTGTTCACACTGCCTAGTTTAGAACCTGTAGTGTAGACTATTTCTGCGCAGTTATTTTTCATTTCTTTAATTCTAATGATCAATTAGTGTTCCTATTAGTTAATTTACCATCCAATGTTCTAGAGATAACTTGTTTTTTCCCCCTCTTTCTAGATTCCCATACAAGTACAACACTGATATTTCTACAAATCTAGTCATTTTAATTAGTGTCATTATTATTTACTTGCTTTTGGTTTGTGACTAAAAGAGACTTAGGTATTTTGATGCTCCCACCCTCTCCTCTCATTCACTAAATCTTTATGAAGATAAAAAGTTTTCCTCCTTTATCAATTTGATTAAGTGGGAGGTAGGGAGTCAGTGCAACAAGGGACAGAAAACTTTCAGCTCCTGTTAATGGACATTACGTACAGAATTCTTCATCCACCACATGCAACTTCAACCCCTTCTACTGAAGCAATTGGGTATAATACCTGGAAGAGATACCATTAAGTGAGTTTCTCAGCTAATGAGCCTGAGTGCAATTCTCTCGGTGCTCTCTGTTCACAAGTATAATGCCAGTGTGGATAGGGACACCTGGGTAAATGAAGCAAAGAAGGGAGAAATGTCTTACATTTGCCTAAAGAAGTAATTATCAAGTTCAAGTGGCATAGTTCTGAAAGGCATAGTACAGGTGAGATGCACTTTTTCACTTCTGTGGCAGAAGTAGTAGAGAAACAGGCCTTAGTTTATGTGGCATACAGTACAAGATACATGCACAACAAGATTAATTATGTTTCCCTAGGCAAAGCCATGATGCCACATACAGTGGAAAATTATCCCTACTGGTTGCAATTCCTGTGATCCCAAGCCCCTCCATGCCTGTTATAAGAGTGCATGCAGGCACAAGGTGCACCAATGTTGTCAATCAGCCTTTCAGAGCCTTATCCGTCAATGGCTTTCAGTGATCCCTCTGAGCATACCAAGTTGAGTTCTTAGGACATCCACGTGTGGGCTACTCCTACATAATTTTGTTTAGCACGTGGAGAAGCTTCGTGTGTTTTTTTATGCTAGACAGGGAGGCACTGCCAAAGGTTGGATTCTGAGTTCTGTGGGGAAATGGTGACTTGCTGGGAAGGGAGAATCAGAGAGATTATTAACCTTTGTAGGAGACAAGCAGAGAAGTCCCATGGAGGCTTCATGGCCTAAATTGCAGAAACTGAATTTTGATTAGACTAATGCCTAACTGCACATGTACAGAAACATCTGAAAATCACAAAAGAAAAATAAAATCAAGAACTAGAGATCTCTTTCTTGGCTTGGAAATTTCTTAACTCAGAACAGAAAAGATCTTTTTGCATTCACATTATTGTCAAAGAGGAGAAAATCTTATTTTAAAAATGTTGTTGAGAAATAAGGCCAACTATTGAAATAAGAGGTTTAATGCAGAGGAAGTAAGCGGATGGTACATGCGTCCTCATGCTCTGCTCTGGCACTGGGAACAGATTATTATTTTATGAAGTCTACAGAAGCTGAATAACTCAGAGTATAATACACAGAACATAATATTTTAAATGCTAGTGCCACATTTTTCTGAATCACAGATCAATTCATCATTTATAATTTAGCACAATTTGATATAACAGGCAAAAATATATATACTGTGTGAAACAAATAGATGTTACAAGTATATGGTATTTTTATTTCTAATCTCAGGAGGGGGGTTGCTATATTTTGTGTCTCTATTTGTCCACAGTCCTTGGACTACACTGATTGCTCTTAAAAGATGAAAGACATTCCTCTCCATTTAGTGGAGAGAATTTTACAAGAGACCATCAACTGCAACCCACAAGGCACTTGTTACAAATGTCATCTTGAAAAAGTTTTCTGGAGAACAATGAACTGCAGCTCTGACCCAATTTCTCCCCCTCTCCTGCCCCCACCACACACACCTCAAAAAATAGTAACATCCCTCTGTTTCCTTTGGAGGAAAAATAACTTGACTCTCCCTCCCACACACACACACACGATGACAGATAATGCCAGTACAAACAGCCTATATTCAGAACATGTGTGCTTAGATAATCAAGTTTTGTCATTTACACAGCATCCGCTACACAAAATTTTAATGTTTACAAAAGCAGTCATGATATACATTAAAAAAAGATTCTTGCTTTATAAAGATACGGTATCTATTTCAAGACATGGGAAATTAAAAAGGTCTCACAGTTTCAAGGTAACTGCACCTTTCTATCCTAACCAAGCTCCACTCCAGGACAGGAGTGCCTGGTGCAGTCTCAGGTCTGCAGCCATCATCTGTCTCTGGGTAGGGGCCTGTCACATGATCCACTCACAGCATGTGGCACTCCCTCCTGGGGGCTCTGGAGATTAGCTCTTGCCAGGTGCTGCCCTCCTCTACTCATCAGTTCTTTCAGCCTGCAGCCCCTCTGACTCCTGAAACTGCAGCTTCCTGTCTGTGGCTTGGCCTTTGGGCCAGATCACTGAGCTCCTCCTCTTCCAGAAAAAAGTCTTTCCAGACCACCTGCTGTCTCCAATGACCTGTGTCACTTCCCATTGGCTGGTAGGGGAACCCAGCTCCTGCTATTTCTGGGTTTGCCAGCCCAAGTTCCCTCTTCCCAGGGAGTGACTATTGACTAATTCCTTACAGCCCCTTGGACTTTATACAGGCCCCTCCTGTTCCTGCCAAGTTGAGCCCATTTCCAGTTAGTGGCCTGTTCCCTGTCTCCTTCTGGTGCAGCCTGGGCAGTTAATTGGCCCATTTAGCCATTTTAACCCTTCCCAGCCTTGTTTAGGGCGAACACCCCATCACAAGACTCTAGTCCTGCTCCCTTCTGATGGGGAGGTTTTAAGGCTGCACAGCACCTACCAATTACTGCAATATCACCAGTATGCCTAATGGCCAGTATCTGGGCTGGGATTTCTCTCTGAGGATAACAGCATATTTACCAGTGACCCCACAGTTCTTTCCCAGCAGAATACAATAATTTGAAGGAGGGCGGAAAAAACATGCAGAGAAAACACTTTAAAAAAAACAAACAAACAATAACCAGACTCCAACCCACACTAAATATACTGGAAATCACCCAGCTTCTACATGGGAGGTCTGATCAACTAACATTCTTTCCCACCCTGCAGAAGGAGTTGGGGACAGAGAGTCATGTCCCTTTACTGAATCAAAATTAAGATCTCGTGTCAGCTGAAGCTCAATGTTTTTATACCAAAACTCCTTTCTTTGACTGAGCCTCTAGAAAACCCAGTTTGAACCAGTACATGCAAATGCCTCAAGTGTTTCTCTGGAGTTGTTTACAATCTCCAGGGTACTCACCTGACATTGTTTTGGAGCCCTGGTAACCCTTCCCCATAGAGTAGGACACAATCATACAATGGTCCCAAAGGTTGGTTGCCTAAATGTTCAAAATTCCCTTTCCATCCCAGAGCTCCAATATGGATGATGGGATTAATTGTGAATTTGCAGATGACACTAAACTGCAGGGAGATGTAGATACAGTGGAGGGTAGGGATAGGGTCCACAGTGACCTAGTCAAATTGGAACATTGGCCAAAAGAAATCTGATGAGATTCAACAAGGACAAGTGCAGAGTCCTGCACTTAGGAAAGAAGAATCCCATGCACCACTACAGGCTGGGAACTGACTGGCTAAACAGCAGTTCTGCAGAAAAGAACCTGGGGATTACAGCGGACAAGAAGCTGGATATGAGTCAGCAGTGTGCCTTTGTTGCCAAGAAGGCCAATGGCATATGGGCTGTATTAGTAGGAGCATTGCCAGTAGATCAAGGGAAGTGATTATTCTCCTCTTTTCAGCACTGGTGAAGCCACACTGGAGTACTGTATCCAGTTTTGGTCCCCCTCCCCACTACAGAATGGATGTGGACAACTTGGAGAGAGTCCAGTGGAGGGTAGTGAAAATGATTACGGGGCTAGAGCACATGACTTATGAGGGGAAGCTGAGGGAACTGGGGTTATTTAGTCTGCAGAAGGGACGAGTGAGGGGGGATTTGATAACAGCCTCCAGATACCTGAAAGGGGGGTTCCAAAGAGGATGAATCTAGACTGTTCTCAGTGACAGCAGATAACAGAACAAGAAGCAATGGTCTGAAGTTGCAGCGTGGGAGGTCTAGGTTGGATGTTAGGAAAAACTATTTCACTAGGAGGGTAGTGAAGCACTGGAACGGGTTACCTAGGGAGGTGGTGGTTTTTAAATCCTTAGAGGTTTTTAAGGCCCAGCTTGACAAAGCCCTGACTGGGATGACTTAGTTGGTGTTGGTCCTGCTTTGGGCAGGGGATTGGATTAGATGACCTCCTGAGGTCTCTTCCAACCCTGTTATTCTATGATTGTATGTGGTTTAAGTAACCCACAGGGAGGATCAAGGCAGTCCCACTTTTGTCTTGTTTAACTTGGTCCAGCTTGTATTAAAAAGTAATGTTCTTATCTGGGCCAGAATTGTTAACTTGCAATGTATAGGCAAAAACATACTAACTGTGATTTTTTAATTTACTTTGCACATATATGAAGGGTGAAGGTGGCAATCATAGCCACCATGAGATATACAGGGCCAGGGTGTCCTAAGGTGATGCTTTAGCTTACTTTTTTTTTTTTTAATTTCAGAGTCACACATTACTTTGCTGATAAGACGAACCTAAAACAAAAATATATCTATCTAAATGACACATATGCTCATGAACATTATATATATATATATATATATATATATTTATCAATTATTATTATGAAATGACTCATGAATGACCAAACATAAATATTTCTACAGCATGTAACAGACAAGGCATAAAAAACACATGATTTGATGACGTGGACTCACTCATTAATATTTTTCACTGTGTGGGGCAAGAGGAGAGAGAGCGAATTGCCATGTTATGATAAATGCTTTACTCTACTTGCAACAAGTGTGATTACAGGGAACAGTGTTATATCATGGTGTAGAAAAGTGCTGGCATTGGCATACCTACCAACAACCTCAACGCAAAAATGAGGCTGCTAATTTGAATAAGTGGGCATACTTTGCATAAAAAGAGAGATAAATGGAAAGGGGACAGCTAGAGAGGGAAAAGAAAACTCCTCCTTGTTTTTTTCCTGGCTGAGAGGTACAGCAGATTTCCTCCCCACTCATTAATTCAGAGTCCTACCCCAGTTTGATACCTTCCTGACCTGCCCATTCCACAGTCAATCAGTTCTTATGCTCTACTCCATTCCAGTTCAATCAGTTTAGTCTTGCTTCTCCTTTCTCCCAGAGCACTGCCTATATATATATATAAACAAATAAACTAATTCCCAGTTTTATTTGTGTGGATCAGAGTGAAGGATGGGGCTACTGTGCTGGATCCTGTGCTATCTGTGAGTTAGCACAAGAACAAAGGGTCAAATTTCTGATGATATTTAGGTAGGTGACTAAAGACACTGATATGTGTCTAATGGAATTTTCCAATGTGCCTAGATACCTAACTCCCATTGAAAACATGGTACTTTTGAAAAGCCTACAAGGTGCCTATCTGCATCTTAGAGTACCTAAATATCTTTACAAAACTGGCCCAAGGAATCACTTGCTGAGCTTTATACATGTAGGGCCCAGTGTTGCGTTCAGAGCCATCTGTTCAGAGAGATTAGGGCTCCTGGGCCTTGGGAAACTTTGGTTAAGGTCTGGTCCACCAGACTTGCTATTAGAGAGGTGAGGTAGGTGAGATCATATCTTTTATTGGACCAACTTCTTTTGGTTAGAGAGACAAGCTTTAGAGCTTACACATCAGGTCTGGGAAACAAATTCAGTGTCGCTGCTAACTACAAGATTTTAATAGATTGTTTAGCATAAGTAGTTAACACACAAGGTGAAGCCTGTTAACATGCCTCCAGTTGTAAGGGAGGAAAGAAGGGGAGAAGCAGCTGGTGGAGAGGGGTTATTAGTGGGCTACAGATTGTTGTAATAAGCCATAAATCTGGTGTCTCTATTCAGTGCATGATTTTTAGTGTCTAGCAAAGTTAAATCCCAGGCTCGTCTTCTGAGAGCACTGAGCAGGTTCCCTTTGAGGCTGAGGACTGATAGAGTGATCACTTTTTGAAAAGAGTTTACCCACAAGTGATGGGGTGTTTTTGTCTTTTATCATTTTCCTGTGTGAGTTCATTTGAGAGCGTAGTGATTGTCTGGTTTCACCCACATAGTTGCTATTGGCGCATTTTGTGCATTTAGATGAGGTACCCCGCATCCTATGTGACTCAGGGCAAGTCCCTTGGTGGCCCTGCCTCAGTCCCCCATCCAAATAATGGAGATAGTAGTACCTTCACACAGTGGTGGTGTGATTTACTATGGTAATGGGGGCCATAGAAGTACCTAAGATAGATATGCATTTCCCAGCAGTTCCAATGAGAATTTTATCAAAGAACTGGAGCTTTAGAAAACAAAATATGCCACATAAAATGAAAAAGAACCCTGTTAAAAATGGGTATGATAAATGGGTATGAAAAAAAGAAACACCTTGTAAAAATACTCTTTTCTGAATACATGGGACCCAGACTAATAATCATACCCATTTTCAGTCTATGCATAAAAATAATGGTAAAGTCATGGCAATATATTCCTGGAATTTATATGAAAATATACACAGCACATCTTTCCTGCATAAATTCTTATCATCTATAATTCATCAAACACTGTGTGGTCTGTTGTAGGGTCATATATTATGTACAGTAACTTTTTTCTTACATTGCATAATCACTTACTAACTTCTTATGCTCATACATTCCTTCCTCCCCCACCACACTTTGGCATCCTAAAGCAATTACTTCAAAGCATAACAGGAAACATACTACATATCTCCTTCTGTATGCACTCACAAAACCACAACAAATACATACTTCTGCTGCTACACAAAAACAGCATAACTCACTAAGATTAAACTATAGATGAAGCAGACCTCTGCTTCCTGGAAATTTCTTTTGTTGTATTTCAGAGCAGTACAATACAGGGTCAACTGCCCTCTGCAGCTGTAGAGCTGAAAGTTCATTCTCAGGGACAAACCTCCTTTCACCTGCTCCAAAGCGGCGGCTCCTGCCTCAATCCAGCTAGGGTGACCAGACAGCAAGTGTGAAAAATTGGGCGCCTATACAGGACAGAGCCATGAATAGCAGGATTCTCCCCTTAAAATCGGGACAGCTGGGCATCCTAAATCCAGCCCTTGTTCAGACTTACAGTCCTCCATATTTTTCCTCATCCCCGTTCCACTTTCCTTCATGCCCTCAGCCGCAATTCTCCGCAGAAAAGAGAACAAGAACCACCATATTGCTATTATAAAAGTTCATTTATTCCAGTGTTTTGCCTCCTCCTCAAGTGTCTGGCCTCCTTTCTTTACTGTCCAGTCAAGTCTTGGTGGTGCTGAGGTGACCTGCTCTCCTCCCCTCAGTCCCACACTACCCCCCTCCTCCATTTATTTCTATATTATGTTGAACAAATTAATTCCTTGATTATGTCTTTGGCTTTGTAATTGTGCAGCAACAGCCAGACTGCATAGCACAGCACATTCAGGTTAGTTTCAAGCATGTTTTTGTCCAAAGTATCCCCTCCTAGGGTGAGCAGGTATTTATATTTCTATATTATATTTCTCCTGGGGCAAGCTGAGTGCTTATGAAACAAAGTGTGTGTGGGAAGGAGCACTTTGTCAAAGGGTGGGGGAAAAGACAGTGTTCACTTCTCTCTGAACCCATTGACCGTCCAGCTACTCTGCCTGACTTTCTTGAAATCAAACACCTACAAACCCTCCACAGACCAGACTGGCATCTCACCAGGTCAAATACTCTATTTCACCAGATCTAGCCATGCCAGAACTGTGGCTTCAGGGGCGGCTATAGGTATTTTGCCGCCCCAAACACAGCAGGCAGGCTGCCTTTGGTGGCTTGCCTGTGGGAGGGCTCTGGTCCCGTGGATTCGGCAGCACGCCTGTGGGAGGTCCGCCGAAGCCACGGGACCAGTGGACCCTCCGCAGGCATGCCGCTGAAGGCAACCTGCCTGCCGCCATCGCGGTGACCGGCAGAGCGCCCCCCATGGCTTGCCGCTCTGGGCACGTGCTTGGCCAACAGTATGAGTGTGCCAAGACATTTAACTTCGTTAACCTTTTATTCTTTTCAAATTACCAAAAGAACAATGAGTAAAGAAGCAAAATGTAGTTCTGTCAGGACTTTTTTAAACTTGGCAGGATTTGAAATAATGCAGCCCAGCCAGCAAATAAAAAAAAATAATAATTAGTGGATTGTGTCAGTCTGATCAAAACCAAAAAAAACACAGTAGCCTGAGTTGCTCAATGGAGCAAACCCTTAGCTGGTGTAAATTAGTATAGCTGCATTAGTGATACCAGTGGAACTTATTCCATTTTACACCAGCTACAGATCTGACTCTACACTATCTATTCCCTTACTTTCCATATTCATCTCCATTAAGTTTTTGAGCTTGATTCTTCCCTCATCTACACTGGTATAACTCAAAAGTAACTCCACTGATGTCAAAGGATTTACGCCAGGCTAGAGTGCAATTCTGGCCCTTCATTATTAAGCCGCTGGTATAATGTTTTCTTCTTTCTTGCACCTGCTTATTCCGAATCCTACATTACAGGTTTCTGGTACTCTGAGTGTTTTCAGATGTGTTTCCAGCATTGTGATTAATTGGTGGTGGCGGCGGTGGCGGCAGCAGCAGCAAGTTTTTGTTTTGTTTAACTTATTACTGAAACCCAGGTAATTTTTCTGCTATCAGCGCATATTGATAAAGAGCTATGTGAAGATGGCTCCATGGAGCTTTTCTAAAGATCCAAAGACTTATACACAGAGTGACAATGCTCCAGCAACTGTAATTCTATATTCAACAGGGTGGCAGCTAAATGATTCTTAATGTAATCATAGAATATCTGGGTTGGAAGGGACCTCAGGAGGTCATCTAGTCCAACCCCCTGCTCAAAGAAGGACCAATCCCCAACTAAATCATACCAGCCAGGGCTTTGTCAAGCCTGACCTTAAAAACCTCTAGGGAAGGAAATTCCACCACCTCCCTAGGTAACCCATTCCAGTGCTTCACCACCCTCCGAGTGAAAAAGTTTTTCCTAATATCCAATCTAAACCTCCCCCATTGCAACTTGAGACCATTACTCCTTGTTCTGTCATCTGCTATCACTGAGAAAAGCCTAGATCCGTCCTGTTTGAAACCCCCTTTCAGATAGTGGAAAGCAGCTATCAAATCCCATCTCATTCTTCTATTCCGCAGACTGACTAAATCCCAGTTCCCCCAGCCTCTCCTCATAAGTCATGGGTTCCAGCCCCTGGACTCTTTCCAATTTTTCTACAGCCTTCTTGTAGTGTGGGGCCCAAAACTGGACACAGTACTCTAGATGAGGCCTCACCAATGCCAAACAGAGGGGAATGATCACATCCCTTGATCTGCTGGCACTGCTCCTACTTATACAGTCCAAAATGCCATTAGCCTTCTTAGCAACAAGGGCACACTGTTGACTCATACCCAGCTTCTTGTCCACTGTAACCCCTAGGTCCTTTTCTGCAGAACTGATGCCTAGCTACTTGGTCCCTAGTCTGTAATAGTGCATGGAATTTTTCTGTCCTAAGTGTAATGTTTCATCACTTCCTTAACGATTGGTAGAAAAAAAACATTCCCCAGTTAAAGTCATAGCTCCTTTATTCTGTATTTGATAATTATTCATAAAACACTAGAATGTGACTCTGGGTTAGTGACAGTGCACAAACCATGCTCCCAAGACATATTTCAACTCTTTGCCTCTGAATCTCCACTGCCTATACTACTGCAATCATTTATAGCCATTCAAAGTGGGTGTAAAATGCTACTGAATCAGAATGGTAGAGCTTCAGATCCACTCTGCGCTAATGTAAATGACCAGACAAGGAAGAAGGCAGTGCTATCCGTTCTGCAGTGTAATTTGCAAATTAGGCAGTTATAGGACATTTTTCTGGCCCAAGGAAGAGTGAGCAAGTAGCTTAAGTATTAGTAGTAGCATTGGAGTTAGTGGCATTACTACACAAAAATGGTAATATGGTGTATTAGTGGGTAAGAATGTGAAACACATCCAAAACACCAGAGTCACCACACTCAAATGCCATAAAGTGGAGCTGGCCAAGCATGTGGCCTATTTTTGGCACAATTATCGTGTTTGTCAGCCAGCCCCAGCTTCTGACTGCCAGAGGTTTAGGGAAACTCAGTTCACGGGGTTGCATCCCTGACCATCTTGACTAATAGCCATTGATGGACCTACCCTCCGTGAACATTTCTCACTCTGTTTTGAACCTAGTTTACTTTTGGCCATCACAACGTCCCTTGGCAAGGAGTTCCACAGGTTGACTGTGCATTGTGTGAAGAAGCATTTCCTTATGTTTGTTTTAAATTTGCTGCCTATTAATTTAATTGGGTAGCCCTCGGTTCTTGTGTTACGTGAAGAAGTAAATAATACTTCCTTACTCACATTCTCCACGCCATTCATGATTTTAAAGATTTCTGTCACATCCCCCACCACCCCAATCAGTCTCTTTTCTACATAGACCAGTACCAGTCTTTTTACTGTCTCCTCAGATGTAAGCTGTCCGATAGCCCTAATCATTTCTGTTGCCCTTCTCTGTACTTTTACCAATTCTAATGTATCTTTTTTCATATTAGGCAACCAGAACTGCAGATAGTATTCAAGGTGTGGGTATACCATGGATTTGTATAGTGACATTATGATACTCTGTTTTATTTTCTATGCCTTCCTAATGGTTCCTAAATTTCTGTTAGCTTTTTTGGCAGCTGCTGCATACTGAGCAGATGTTTTCAGAGAACTATCCACAATTCCAAGAAGATCTTTCTTGAATGGTAACAGCTCCTTTAAACCCCCATCATTTTGTATGTATAGTTGGGATTATTTTTTTTCCAATGTGCATTATTTTGCATTTATCAATATTGAATTTCATCTGCCATTTTGCTGCCCACTCACCCAGTTTTCAGGGATCCCTCAGTAACTCAGTTAAGTACAAAGCTGACTGCACAATCTTGAATAATTGTCTATCTTCTACAAACTTTGCCACCTCATTGTTCATCCCTGTTTCCATACCATTCAGGAGTTTGTTGAACAGCAGTGGTCCCAGTACTGCTCCTTGGAGGACCCTGCTCTCCACTGTGAAATCTGACCATTTATTCCTAGCCATTGTTTTCTACCTTTTAACCAGATATTGATCCACATGAAGACCTTCCCTCTTATCCCATGAGTGCTTACTTTGCTTAAGAGTCTTTGGTGAGGGTCCTTGTCAAGGTTAAGTTAGAAAAATTATTGCTATAAAGCATGATGGAAAACATATTTTCGTAGGTAGCTCTTTGCTTGAAAATGTGAAAAAGTAGCTCCATACCACTAGTTAATATCTCATGTAAACCAGTCAGTGATTATTTTGCCTGTCCAGCCCAGACGGGAAGCCAAGTCCAAATCTCTTACAGCTGTCACCTACAGGCGACCCAAGCAGCAGGTAGCAAAATAGTCCTTTTGTTCACTCTCTCTCTCTCTCTCACACACACGTGTATACATGCATAAGGTAGCGTGTTGTTTGTGTGTGCATCTCTCACACAACCCATATACAGGTACGCCCATGTATAGCTCATGTGTGCATGCACACACCCGCACACACTCAGCATATTTCACAAATTTTTTGAAATGCAACATCAACAAGGCCCCTGTTTATCCCAGGGGATTAATTTGGTTCGACTTCATACATCACACTGTGCCTAGCATTAATATTTTACTCCAAATGCCATATCATCTTTTATCTTTTATTTATAGTGATCTTCATATTCATTTCTCAACCATGGCAGGCACTGCAGGGAGCACAGACATTGATCTTTAATTTTTTTTCTCTCTTTTTGCAATGCATACTTTTTGACCCTTAAGAAACCACAGAGACTAGAGAGAGAAGGGGGAAAAACCCACCACAAAGTCTGGGGATTCTACACAGGAAGCTGGAGACCAGACTTAGCCTTTGTCACCCAGCAGGATGCTTGGATACAAATCAGAAAAGGAAAAAAAATAGTTGTGTGAATTTTCCTTCAGGTGGCAATGTGCCTGTGTGCTGCTCATGAACTGAACTGTGAATGCCAAGAGGCAGGTGGACAGGAGGCTCGGGTCAGGGAGGTGTGGCTCTGGCAAGGGTGAATGGCAAGACTTTTTTGGGAGGTAGGGGGATAAGTACCAATAAATCTATATGCAGCACTTATTGACCAATTGATTAGATACAAGATTACCATTTAAAGGGTTTAAATGCTAAGTGGCGTCTTGTTTGAACAATAGCCCAGTTGGACTGTGAATCAGTATTAAGTATAGCTATCTGGTAGCCATGTTGCTACTCCCTAATCAAGACTCTTTCTGGCCTGCAGGGGCTGATGTGGGGCAGATTAATCAACTGAAGATTGTAAACAACATACTGCAAACAGATAATGGTCAAACCTCAGCAGTGTTGGAGCCTTGGTTATGCGCTGTAAAGGTTGGGGGCTAGATTCACAAAAGGACTTAGGCACCTAACTGCCATTTTAGGTGTCTAAATCTCTGAATCAGGCCCCAGTGAGAGTAACAAAAGCACCCACTCAGCTGTTCCTAAACCCTGTAGGAACCTAAACTTGGCAGCGTAAAAGATCCCTGAGCACCTATATTTCCTGCCTCTAGTCATGTACACTGCAGCCCCACACCAGGCAACTGGTTGACTAAGCCCAGAACAATGTGCAAACCAAGGGGAAAGAGACATTCCCCCACCTAACTCGTATGTGAGGTCTAAATCCCAATCCTGAGAATTTGTCTAGCAGATTGGGTCCCTATCAGCAAACTTACACAAAATGGCTGGAGGAGGACATCCTCCCTCATAACGTTCAGCCCAGTGGTTAGGTACCCATCCATGACATAGGAGACCACTGGTCCAAGGCCCTCTTCTGTCTGAGGGTAACAGTTATAAGGCAGCAGCTCCTCTTACTCAAATGGAGTAGGATCCTAATCTCAAGAGAAGGTTTGCAGCTGAGACTTCCATGCAGAAGGCAGCACCTCTCCGCAGCTTGGATTTAGCTGTCTATCTCCAAAAGTGGCGTGGAGGTTAGCATGCACTCCTTGGCATCTCCCCTTGGCTAGCTTAGGCAAGGAGTCCTGGCAGGTTGGCTTTTGTGAATCCATTCTGAGGTGACTATCTCTCCCCATTGTAAAGCAAGTAGGTGCCTTACCCAAGCTTTGAGAATCCCAATGATTTTCTAGCTACTTGAAAGTTAGGTATGGTGATGCTCAGCATCACCACATCTAAGGCTTTGTCTACACTTACAGTTTTGCAGCGCTGGCCGTTACAGCTGTGGTCGTACAGCTGTGTACGGCCAGCGCTGCAGTGTGTCCACACTGACAGCGACCAGCACTGCAGTGTGTCCACAACTTGCACACAGTTGCCAGCGCTGAGTGTTGAGTGTGCATTGTGGGCATGCTATCCCACCAGAGCACCTCGTCCCATTTTTTGTCTGCTTGTGTGGGTTTCGGGTAAGGGGACGAAGGTGTGCGCGTCATTCGTCTTTCCTGGGTCCAACGACCTGTTGATGCTCTGGGAATTCGACCCCATGCCTAAGAGGCCCTCCGCACCTTAGGCACCTTTTTTTTCTTTTTTTAAAAAAAAAACTACCCCGTTCCCCCAGCTGCGGTCTGCTCCATGGTTTCCGCTCCTTTGAGTGAAAGCGCGGCGGGAGCGCGGCAGGCCCCACTCTCCCAGCTAGAGCTCCAGCCGGGCGCGGGGCTTGCGGCGTCCGCCGTGGGCTTCCAGCTATGAGAGTGGTGGGCGGTGGGGTTTGTCGGCTCCGGCCAGGATAACAGTTGAGTCGCGGAGCTGTGCCAGCGCTCCGGCCAGAGCACGGCAAGCCCCGCGACCCGGGGACTCCGGCCAGAGCACGCATAAAGTCCCCGCGGACCCCGGCTGGAGCTCCGCGCCCTTTAAATAGTCCCCCCCTGAGCCCTGCGGGCAGTGAGGGGGGTATTTAAAGTCCTGGGGCTTCCAGCTGGCCTCTGCCACCCCGGTCTCCTTCAATAGCCGCTGAGTCCCGCCTCCCTCGTGCATTTTCCCCAGCGCTCCCGCGGCTATTTAATAAGGTCCCCGGAGAGAAGGAGTTTGGGGCTTACTAAAGGGCTGGTTCCAGTTGCCTCATGGGCTCACCCCAATGGACCGCTCCACACCAGTCCAGCCCCCCTCTGCTCTGCAGCCAGCTCTTTGCACCCCCTGGCCCACAGCCAGTCTCTCTGCCAAACACCCTGTCTCTGTCCCAGCCAACCCCTGCCACACCCCCTGACCCCAAAGCCAGCCAAGCCCCCCACTACACTTGCTGCCCGTACCAGCTCTGCACACTCTGCCCAGCCCGCACCCCCTTGTTCCCTGTTTCCTATCAACCCCTGCTGCACCCCACTGCCTGAAGCCAGCCCGCGCCGACACCCCTTGTCTCAACCAGACCCCCACATCCCTTGTTCCCCTGCCTGCAGCCAGCCTCTACCTCCAGTCAGCCCCTGCCTGCTTCAGCCAGCCCCATGTCCACTGAATGCCCTGCATTTTTTCCAGGGCATTAACCCTGCAGGGAGCAGCTGAACCAAACATGTGCACACCCCCAGGATAGTGGTCGGGGACCCACCCATGTGAAACTAGCAGGTCATTTAATACCAGATCAACAGCATATATGATGCAATGTATTAAATTTTATTATCATAATTATGGAAATGAAATAATAATACATGAAAGAAATGAGAGGCTTTTTTCCCACTTTTTTTAAGTCATCGCCTGCTTCCGATCTGCTCCTGCGGTAGTCATTTCTTTCTCTGGCAGCCTTCTCCTTTACTCTTGGAGTCCTGTTCCTTTTCATGGTTTCCTTTTATCCTCCAGTCTTGCAACTTTTTATTCTTGGGATACAGGTTTCCTAACTGCTTTCACCATCTCTTCTAGTCTTCCTTGGTTTTTTCTTAAGCTTTGCTGTCTTTCAGAAGTGTCTGCACTGATGGAGCCAAGTATTCAAGTTCTACTTTAAAAAAATAGAAAAAACAGAGATAAACTGTTAATACAAGATCCTTGTCATTGTTTTAAGAGTTTTTGCTTGGCATGTCATTTACACATGCCTGAGCATAGCACAGATGAGGGCCGCAGCTGCAATTAGAAGATGGCGAGTTTTCCCCACACGCATGGCTCACAGTGGCCAAGTGGGGCTGCTACGGGCTCACCTGGAAGGGGTGGGGTGGGGTTGCTCACTCTGGATGCCATGGGTTTCTGTGCTCTTGTGGAAAGCAAAGAGCAGCTACAGGGAAGAAATAACACGAACCTATTCACCCACATCTGCCAAGCAGCTACTCTCAGAGCTTCTTGCCACACGCAGCTCACCTGGGAAGGTTGGGGGTTGCTTCACTCTGGAACCATGGGTTTCTGTTGCTTGTGGAAGCAAAGAGCAGCTACAGGGAAAATAACCTGAATCCCTACACCCCACATCTGCCACAGGCAACTACTCCAGACCGATCTTTGCAACAACACAGCTCACCTGGGAAGGGTTGGGGGGTTGTGCTTCACTCTGGAAAAGGCCATGGGGTTTCTGTGCGTGTGGGAAAGCAAAGAGCAGCTACAGGGATAATCAATGGGTTATTCCACATTCTAGGCATGCTTGCATAGCAGCCATAGCCCCCTTGTCCCAAAACATTGCATCCTTTAATATAAAGCTTTTTACTACCAGTGACAGGCTCCATACATGGTTTCCTCTACTACACTACAGTCCCAAGCAGCTGCCCGACTTCTGGGCGAAATGGGGCTTTCTTCCGTAGCTGTGAAAATAGCTTCCTGCCCTGCATGACGCCTGGGGAGTCTCAAACACCCCAGAGCCTCCCTCTCGGGTTTCCTCTACAACCATCCCCCTCCTTTCTCCCAGAGCTTCTGTAGCTCCAGGGCAGTGGGGAGTGCGATAGTTATGGACTCAGAGAGGCTGTTAAAGAGGAATGCTGGGTAAGTCCTAATACCCTGGAGCCATAAAAACTGTGTGAGTGTCCACACCTGATGACAGCGCTGCATTCACCAGCGCTTGGTCTCGCTTACACCATAAGAAACAGGACCCAGGTGTACAGCCAGCGCTGCAAACAGGGAGTTGCAGCGCTGGCTGAGCTTTTAAGTGTAGACACCTGCTAAGTTGCAGCGCTGTAACCCCCTCACCAGCGCTGCAACTTGCAAGTGTAGACAAAGCCTAAGTTTGTTTATGAATCTAGGCTGAGGTGTCTTATCTAAACCTTATGCAGCTTCTCGTCCGGTATGTTCCCTTTCTGATTTTCATATTGTTCTTCATCTTCCTTCCTTCTGACCCATTCTTCCACTCACTTGGCTCTTAACTCTATCATCTTGCCTTTTGCAGCTCACTGTGTGAGCTCCTGGTCCATCTATATCTGCTTCTCCCAATCCTTTCTCTCTCACTGCTAGGCTGCCTTCAGTTTGGTTGCTCTGGCCAGATGCTTTATTCAAATCTCACGGGCTTGCCGCTCCTGCAGAACATCCACGTCTTGCCAGTCCCACCCTGAGGAAACCATGGAATGTACGAACTTTGAGACAAACAGCTAACTCAGCATAACTTGCTAAATCCACACCTGGATAGCAACAAAGGTAGGAAGCCCAGTGGGGACTGGGTGGAAGGACGCAGGCTCAAATTCAAACAGTAGATTTAGGGTCAACGTGGGATTTGGTCTGAGCTTCATGCTGGGTGGCATCTCTCTCTGTTTAAGGAACATATAGGCATCTCTATGGTGTTCAGCAACAGCCAGACTATAGCATTTGCATAGTTGGACTAGGCTGGGGCTGCTGAAGTGCAGCCCACCCTGTGCAGATTCTGAGCTCCTAAGAATTGTGCAGTTGTTTCCTTTTCCATATATGGCTGGTGTGGAGAGAGGTTCAGGCCTTGGTCTCAGCTTTGGTGGGACAGGGGGTTGCATCTCCACCCACAGGTAAAGGATGAAGTGTCCTTACTCAACCACGCTGCAATTCATTCAGTCATCAACTAGCCCCCATACAGAGAACTTGAGGAACAAGGGCAAAGAAGGCTCCTTACATTTCCACTGCACACTAGGAACAATTCTGGCTCCCAATGAGCATCTTTCTCCCTGTTTAAATTATTTATTTAAGAAAATCATTACTCTACCCCCCAGGAAACAGCTTTGTCATTCTTCTTGGATTGATCCATCTGGCTACACCTAGGGTAACTAGCTGGGTGTGTGTGGGGGGGGTGGAATGGGAGGGGAAACAATTATCCCTAAGATTTATGTCACCATCAAAGAACAACTCCAGTACTGGTCTGTCTTTGACATGCTAAATGGTGAATTTAAAACCCATGGATTTTGATCCCTTAATCACTATATATGAATACTGGCTTAGCAAAAATGGTGGGCTCAGTTTTGCTCCAGCTACACAAGCAGAAATTCCAGTGAAGTCAGGTTCAATCCCATGGAAATTGTGCCTAATTATCTGAGGGAAAATTGGACCCTAAAGGAATAAACAAACAATCTGATGACACTTAGTTATTAAATCACACATCTCTAGACATTTAAGAATAATTAAAAAAAAAAAGACTTCCAAAAATAAATGCATATAAAACAGCATTATCCATTTGAAAATTATGCTCTTACAGTTCAGCATGATTTCATGCTCCCTGCTTCTTCTGGCAGTCTGTAGCTAGCACTGGGCAGAGTATGTGCTAAACCCGATTAAAGAGAGTGTAGCAGTTGTAGTCTTGCATTGCGCTCACCTGGCGTCTGTGGAGCTGATGCCACCTTCTGCAACCCCATTTAACATGACAGTGGCTGCTGCAGTCACAATCAGGCTCTGAATGGTTTGCTAATAACTCAAATTCTCTTTAAGATTTCACAAGGAACTATAACCATGTGTCCATGTCCCTACCTGCCATGTACTTCATGGGAACACAAATGTTGATGAACCAATGTATAATGAATTACGTTATATTAAAACTTATAATGAAGGGGTGGTAAAAATCTCTAAATTGCTCCAATGCATTTCAACAGACTGTCACTCAATGTTTAGGGCCAAATAATTACATTACGACTATAAAAGAAGAAAGCAGTGAAACTACTTTGTCTCTGTAGTGCAGTGAGAGGTTGCAGGAACGTAGCCCAGCAAGGTGGGGCAGGATGGGGGAATTCACCAACAGCTGTCCAATGGGGAGCAATCTCTGCTTCTCTGCTCACACTGCCAAGAAAGTGTGGGTGCATGGTGAGGGGCTGTGATATGGACACTTGACCACTGGAACTGGACTGAGAAACAAATCCAATTCTCAAATGCTACCAACAACCCCTCAGTTGGTGTCACAGTACTACAGCACATGCTGTTCCTTTGACCCTTCCACAGTCTCTCGGAGTGCCTTCTTCTTAGTCATAGGCCCTGAGCCTCCACTTTGCTCAAGTGGGAGCTCCATGACTCCATTAATGGGTCCCAGGCTTCAGCACCTCTGTTTTGTGCTGTGGCTCCTTCAGCAGGTCCAAATGAGCTTGGATCCCTTTGGAAACAGCCTTTTGGGAGCTATGCAACCAGCAGATGCTGGCAGTGACACAGGACAGTGTTTTCAAAACAAGAAATCATTTATCAGTCAGCAGAAATACACTGTTCGGGGGTTAAAATGGTAAAGAAAAGTCTAAGAGTAACACTTCAGTTAGGTGAGAGTTAGGTTGATTAAGAAAGTTCCTCTTGGGACTAGCCTGGGATACAGACTGCATGCCTGAAGCAAGCCTCCTGGGCCCTACCACCCTGTTCTGGGTTGGATTAGCCCCCTTCCACTGGGAGAACAAGTTCTCTTATATCTGTCTCTTAACACCTCACTGCTGTCTCTCCAGTTGAAGTCATGCTGTGTTCATATGTACTATATATTCCTCTCTCCTTGGATTGAGGTGGGGAAGAGCTAGAACACAGCAAGTAATGGACCATTCACATTCCAAAATGTCGCTTTGGGAGATGTTTTTATTTAAAGGGTCCAGTCGCTGGTCTTCATTGCATCTCCAAGATAGTGCTATTCACGTGCTGTAATTCTTGCTAGGTCATTCATATGAATCCAGACATGTCTCCTTGGATCACATCCAGTCCATTTATCACTTATTCCCCTGCTCCCAGCAAGGGCTCTGGAAAGAACCAAGCAATAGTGGAACAAAAGTGAGTCACTCCTAATTCTCATAAAAAAAAAACAACACAGAAATTTCCCATGTTCACCACAGTTGGAAACAGCTTTGGGGCATTAGCAACCTTAAACTGGTAACTTAAAGATTCCATATGTCATTAGCAAATCAGTTGTCTATTCTGCCAGAGTTATGCTACTGAATATATTATGACATGCAACTTCAGATTTATCTGTAAGTCATAGAGAAGACCATGACTATGGGCTGTCACCTTACATTAGCTGATACTGTAGTTAGTTCTGCTAAATCTCCAGGTTTCCTTAAAAGCTAGTTAGTCTTTAAAGAGAGCTCTTCTCCTTTCCACAACCTTTTCTCAACCCCACAAAGGCAGCGGATACTCTTGCAGGGTTAATTTGCTTAGCTTTAGGTTTAGATTCATAGAGCACAGTGTGTCCAGCCTTAATATTTTACACTGTAAGCCATATCATCTTTTATCTTTTATTTATAGTGATCCTCATATTAATTTCTCAATAGCAGCTGGCACAGCAGAAGGGACAAGGCATTGATCTTCCAATTTATCCGCTACTCTTACATGTCCTGAGGTCGAAGCAGCCTAGAGAGATCGATGGAGCTCTGGCATGAGTCCAGCCGCTGTGTGTTTCTCACGCATGAAAATCAACAACAGGAAACTGAAATTTGACAATTGCCAGTAATATCAGCCACCTCTGTAATAAATATAACAGGATACTCTTCAATAATTTAATGGGGTATCTGGCTTTTCAGTAATGAAAAATCAGCCATGTGAGAGCGTGTGTGTAGCTGTTTTGTGTGTGTGTGTGTAAGTAATGAGAGCAGTAGCAAACATAGCTATGCTATTTGTTTCGTGTACAGAACAGAAAGTCATAGAAGCAAACTATATTGAGATTATATACATTATTTCTTTATCAATGCAGGGAAAACTATGGTAAAATAAGAAAAGATTGCAGTCATGTTTTCAGATGCTAGGTAAGAATATATATTCCCTCTAACCTTACAAAATGAGTCACAGATGCTATATTCTAAGCTGTGACTAGTATCTTAGAAACATTTATAAAGCCTGCTAGGGACAGGCCTCTGAAGGATTACACAAAGAGAAGACTTTCTTACTCTTAATCATTATATTGCTTGTAGTCGCAAAACTGGGCTTGACAGCTCTTGCTGTTTCACTTCCATTTTATGTCTTTTTTTAACAAAAAGTAGTTGATCTGCATTGTTCACAGCTATGAACCACAGACCAATTCCACACACCCTCCAGCCTCCCTTTCCTGTGTGTGGTCAGATGCAGCAGGACAGTTTGATAATCACCATTATGTCTCTGCTCTTAATTTAACCTCCCAGCTCAAGTTCTGCTGTAGACAGTGGTCAATAATATACTACTGCACTCTCGCTACTAAGCACAGTACATCTCAACCCACAACTTCTATTGCAGCTAGAAGAAGGTAAAAAAAAGTCATGTGTATGACTGAAGCTTGATTAGACATGCAAAAATTACTCTAACCCACCACAACCATGAGGAACTTTATCTACAGGCCACACATACACAGTCAAAATAAGCTATGATAAGACAAAGTTTAGTTTTCACTGTTATGCATTCAAAAGCCAGGATATCACAAAGTTAATATTGCACATGTAACTTTATCTGCCCCCTTTCTAGGCGCATACTTTAGGCTACAGTATTTAGTTATATATTCACATGCTCTTTCTCAAGTAATACAATAGAATATCAAATAATTGTTTTTTTGACAAACTCCTCTCCTGTGGATTGTAGCAGATCAGAAGGAGAGCAACAGGGGAGCTACACCCTACCTCTACTCTGGGCCTCAGCAGCCCTCCATTAGTGTCTGACAATGGTGAGCATGGACTGAGGCAAGGGCACAGTTGCATTTTACCATTCTTGATAGAAAGGCATGGTATGACCAGTTGAGCTTTCTATGGTAATGGGGCTATTTGAGAAAGGCGGATGTTGTAAATGAAATCTCTTACTTCAACTTTGCAGTAAAAGCTATGAAAGGTTTTAAAGTAGAGCAGCAAAATTGCAGGAATTTTGCTGCTCTACTTTAGCTATTTTTCAGTTTTTCTGACTATAAAGCTCCTTTAGCCTCAGAAATTCAGAATCATTAAAAGAAGAAAAAAAGAGCTAAGATTCAGGGATGCTATGAAACTCAGCTTTAGCAATTTTCTAAAGTATTTAAATGTTTGACTATAGAAACTGAAATATAGGGCTATAGGAGGAAATACAGTGACTAGGAATTCAGAGCCAACTTCCTTCCCCCAGTCATCTATAGGTCAGAGGTTCATCCCTCATCTCTACTCACTGAGTCCTTGTTCTCAAAGCTGTGATTCTTATGATTGGGGTTAATAAATAAAGTGTGTGTGTGCGTGCGCGTGTGTGTACGCGTGCACGCTCACTCAACAGCCTTTCTTCCCTAGACCAGCATCTTTAAGGTTTAGTATCAGTTTTGTTTCTAGACTGTAGTCTGGAAAGAT
Source organism: Chelonoidis abingdonii (assembly GCF_003597395.2). Taxonomy (NCBI): domain Eukaryota; kingdom Metazoa; phylum Chordata; order Testudines; family Testudinidae; genus Chelonoidis; species Chelonoidis abingdonii. Next base: position 104,208,757 of record NC_133774.1, on the reverse strand, counting down.
AAATGTTACCAGCTTAGTTGCAGTAAGACTGAGGGTATTTCCTAATTAATATCTTCCCCATTGTTTTCCTAAGGACCCCTGGCTGTACTCTATCTTTGCCATAGTTTCATTTCCTGTTGGTTCTTCCCTAAGAGACAGTTTACAAAGCCGAAGACTCTGATTGAGAGCCCCACCTCAGAATACCCTAAAGCCTCATAGTTAGGGCACTCAGCTGGAATGTGGGAAATTCTGGTTTAAATCTGTGCTCCCAATCAGGCAGAGCAGGTATTGCCATTAAAACACTGGGCTATTGGCTATGATGGGAGGGCAGGAGGAGGGCCCTCCCTCTTCTTCCAAGGAAGGCTGAATCAGGCTGACCGGCTTAGGTGCCTAACTGAAGGAGAGGAATCATAACTGAAAATCCCAAGCAAAGACTGATGGGCCTGAGGGCAACACCTGTCAGATGCCTGAGACCCAGAACAATGGGAGCTAGGTGCTTAAGTTCCTTTGAGAATCTGGGCCATACATCCTACTCTTTTCCTCTGTATTTCGTTGCTGGCTAGCTTAGGCAGCAGCAAATCCCTTTCTTAGGCACCTAAGTGTCCCCATACAATTAACAGAGACCCTGGGCATGTAACTCAGGGCTCCGAATTCTACCATGCAGGCAGTCATACTTGAGACCCATGAGGGAGATGTCTGCCTAGTCCCATACCTCCTCAACCCCCATATATCAACTCATTTCTAAGTACTTTCCTAGCAAATAAGCAATCAGTTTGTCAAAAAAAGTTTAAAATGATCCTCTGGATAAACTTAAAACTATGAATATGGATTCCAATGGAAAAATGAGAGAACAAACGACCTAAGACTGAATCACCTAAGCAGCTGAAGGGGGAGAACTTGAGGCCACAGCCAAACCTAGCCCAAGATATTACAACAATTTCAAGAATTCCTCACAGACCAACTGGATTCAATCTCAAAAAATATTTATGGCCTCTCTAAAGATCTGTGTGATGTAAAATGTTGAATGGCTCACTTGGAAAATGAGCTACAAAAGACTGCAATTGAAACCAGTGACATTAAAGAGGAAACTGCCTCCTTACAGCTTAAACTAGACAAACTGGAAGAAAAACAGGATGACTTAGAAAACAGATCTTGAAGACACAACCTTCGCCTCTTGGGCATTGCTGAGGGTCTAGAGAGGAAGACTATAATCAGCTTTCTTCAGAAGCTGTTCCCTGACATAGTTAAATTGGACTCCCAGCTTCCCCCATTAGATACTGAAAGGGCTCACTGAATGCCTAAGTACTAGAAGGCAGGAGTCTGGGGAGCCCAGGCCCACCATCTTCAAGCTGCTGAAGTTCAATGATAAAGTAACATTAATGAATGCTGCCAGAGAAGCTGTACAAAGGCCAGAAAAATTTCTCTTTTCCTGACTTCTTAGCTGAGCTTAACAAAAAGAGACCTGCATTCAATGGCATAAAACAAATCTTGAGGGGGACCAATATCAGATACAGCATCAAGTACACATCTACCTGCACTATGGAGTTATCAGGCTCCACAAAATTTTGCAAACTTCAAAGACTGAGACCAGATTTGACCAAAAATAGCAGAATGTTTTCCTCATAGAAAGCATACCTCAACAACTTTAAAAATCAGTTTGTTTTCCTATGTATCCTTGTAAATCTAATACTAGTCACTAATATAATCTTCCTGCTCCTAGCAGATGATTGAACTCTTTCTCTTGTTCTCCTTTGGACAAGGACATAGATGAGTTGCAGAGAACGCACAAGATTTACCCAAATTATGAAAAACACCTACGTTCTCCAATCAAAACCAACATAAATATAATGAATTGTTATCCAGCCAAGTCAAATTTGAACTCAACAGGGTCAAACAACAATATAATGAATGGAGAGATAAAGGAGATAAACTATTTGCCAGAAGACTTACGATGGAACTAGCCAACAACAACATTTCTTCCTTATTACAAGACAATGGGAGTGCCATCCTCGAACCAGTAGATATATAAAGCTTGATAGAATTGCTTAATTATTTATAAATCAGACATCCTATTTGACTCTAATAAATTTGATCATTTCATTGAAGGCCTATCTTTTAATACTCTAACTTCAGAACAAGTGTTTATGCACAAAGCTATCACAACACAAGAGGTCAAACAGGCTCTAAAAATCTGAATTCTGGCAAAGCACCTGGGATGAATGACTTTCTAGCAGATTTCTGCAAAACCTTTTTTTAATCAGCTACCTTCTATTCTTTCAAAGGTCTTCACTGAAACATTCCAGGAAGACACCATGCCTTGTGACATGAGAACTGCTTTAATTACTTTTAATAGTAAAGAAGAACAAAAATGGTTGTAACTGTGGCAACTTCCACTCCATCTGTTTCTTGAACATAGTTTGCAAAATAATTGCAAAAATGTTAGCGACACAACTGAACACCATCATCCCATCAATTATACATATTGATCAGGTTTGTTTCATTAAAGAAAGATTGGCTGCTGATAATACAAGAAAAGTTGCTTATTAGATCCAGCAAGCTCAGATGTCAGATGTTCTCTCCATAGCCTTATCTCTAGATGCAGAGGAAGCATTTGATAGGGTTGAATGGCCCTATCTAATAGCTGTCCTTAAATAAATAAATAAAGAAAGAAAGAAAGATTTGGAACAATGTCCGTGTACGGCGGTTGTGGTTCTCTCTAAAATTTCTTCTATTGAAGTCCCAAAGGCACCTAAATTTCAGTAGTCTTCCATGTTCCAGATGAGTGCCCTAATCACTGGGCCAAAGGTTACACAGGGGCTGCCACCTCCTCTGTTTCTTGCACAAGACAGCATCTCCTTCCAAAAGTTAGGTGCTGCTATGCTGAGTGTTGCAATGCCTAAGTCCCTTTGTGAATCTAGCCCCCGATTCCTTTTTCTGGGGCTAACCTACCAATAAATTCTGGCCCAGCTTTGTGTTCAAATGTCCGATTAGCTAGCCTTAAGATCCTGTGGTGGACTAGGATTGGTAGGTGGGGCTGCACAACCTACCATTCATGAGGTAAGTTCAAGTGGAAGCACAGTCACTTTCCCCTCCTCTATCCTGGTATACCTCTCCATCCACATGCTGGAGTAGAGGCACTGACTACTTCAGTCAGTTGTGCATAAGATATTTAAGTTCTTGTGTTGTCTATTTTGTTTACTGATGTACCACATCTTTCCTTTTTGGTGCTGGACACTTGATAGGGCCATTGAGCAAGTTCTTACTGACTATACTGATGATCCCAACTTTGGTTGTTTACAGGATCATTTTTCTACAGAACATTTGCAAAACAGCTGGCTATTCAATGTGAGGGAGTTAATGGTGTATCCCAATGTGGAGAATGGGAGACAGAGAACGTAAGGGTTCAGGGCAGTGAAACCACTGGCCTACACTGCTTGAAGCTGCCCTTGATCAGCTCAAGCCTGTTTTACAAATTGGAGAGTGTTTTACAGCATCAGGCCAGGGATGGGTAAGTCCTATGGCTGGGTCAGCCCAGGGAATGGCCAAAAGAGCAAAGGGTTGCTGAAGTCGCAGTAAGGACAAGCGGCAGCGCATGGTCAGTAGATTAGCTGCAGCCACCATTTACTGCAAGAAGTATGTTTTTCTTGTCCCAGGGTTGATTATTATTGTTACAGTCTTTCCAGTCAGTGTGATCATCCTCAGTACAGTGCGTTTTAAAAAAAATCTGAATAGAGACTTTTCAGAGTCATATGTTACCTCTCTCTGATATATCAACACTGAGTGCAAAAAGTGTTAGCTGAAGCTGGAATCTAAAAAAATGCAAGGAGGCCTACCTGACCTTATATGATAGGGCTGCCAGTGGGCATAAAGCACCATCAGAGTTAATGAAAGAAAACTTAATTAACAGAAGAGTGTTCTAGTACTTCATTTACTCACATTAAACAAATGGTATCAATGGAAGCTGCTGAATGCATGGCTCTTTTGGGGGGAAAAGAAATCAAGCCACTTAGTTAGATGCCTTAAAACAGATTTAGGGGGTTAATTTAAGCCAACCATTATTTTTTAAATCTTGGCCTCCAATTTAAAAACAAACAAACAAACAAACAAAAAAAAACAGAAGTCACTGTTTCAATGAATATCACAAAATGCAATGTTTTGCACTGCCTCCTGTCGCTCCTTCATTAGCAGTTAACTAACTAGCAGTATTCCCTCAGTGGATATAATCTACCATACAGGGCCGGCGCTTTCATTTAGGCGACTTAGGCAGTTGCCTAGGGCACCAGCATTATGGGGGGGGGCGGCATTTTGCCGGGGGGGGGGAGGGAGCCAAGGCCGGTGTGCAGGCGGCTCGGTGGAGCTGCCCGCGGTCGTCGTGCCTGCGGAGGGTCTGCTGGTCTCGCGGCTCTGGTGGACCCTCTGCGGGAATGCCTGCGGCAGCTCCACCAAAGCTGCGAGACCCATGCACGGGGCGGCGAAATGGCCCAGCGCCTAGGGCGCCAGAAACCCTGGCGCTGGTCCTGCTACCATACTGATGCATAAACCAAGATGCTTTTCTGTGAGAGTGTTATTCTAGAATAAGTTGAAGTTTATGTTATTACTGTTAAACAAAAACAGTATCATCCAAAACCAGCTCTCTCATTCAAATGTTTGCTCAGGAAACATTGATTCATTCTCCAAAGACAGACAAACATGATATGGAAGTAACAAATAAAACATTAACCTGAATAGAATATTTAAAACAATGAGTAAAAAATAGAATATAAAATGGTATCTCTTCATCTTTCTCCACCTCCCTTTTACTTTCATGAAAAAAGCTAGGATCAATGCAGCGTTAAACAGGATTGTTTCAAATGGAAAATTTAGAAGTTAACATTTGAAGCTTGTAATTGTTTCAGAATCTGGCCCCTTCAACTTGAAATACTAAACTTAAACTGCTGAGTTGACTGTCTCCAACCTTAGCTTGTTTTGTAGATCTTACTGAGACTTAAAAATGAGAATCTCTCTGATATTGGAATGTACCATATGCCAAGAAATGCCAGTTTGTATAGCATTATATGTTAAGTGACACACAATTTTTTATATGCATATGTTGTGTTTTAAAACACAAAAATCAGGGGGCAGGGTTGAGGTTTCAACCTTAACAACACTTGGTGTCCTGATTTCTGAGAAATTAAGTTCTCAATAGTAACACTGTGTGAGGCCAAAAACAAGATTTACGTTACAGTGACATCCTGTTATGTTTTGGAGGGAAATGGTTTTTTAAAATAAAAACCAGAAGAGTTATCACTTTTGGAGATAAAAAATGGTCGTATCCTCTATCCAAATAGACAAAAATATATATGCTATCAAAAGATAAAGCAGGCAATGAACACAGAACCTAAGAGACCTGTTAATTATCCTCCCACCAATGTTGATTCTAACTTTCGCCAATGTTTTGACAAGTCCATTTGAAATTACTCCCATGATGGATTTTTCCACCATTTTTTGTTTTACAGTCTAATGCAGTGCTTCTCAAAGCTGGTCCATCTCTTGTTCAGGGAAAGCCCCTTGAGGTCTGGGCCAGTTTGTTTACCTGCCACATCTGTAGGTTTGGCCGATCACAGCTCCCACTGGCCGCAGTTCGCTACTCCAGGCCAATGAGGGCTGTGGGAAATGCAGCCAACACTTCCCGCAGCCTCCATTGGCCTGGAGCGGCCAGCCACGGCCAGTGAGAGCTGCAATCAGCCGAACCTGTGGACACGGCAGGTAAACAAACTGGCCCAGACTGCCAGGGGCTTTCTGTGAACAAGCGGCAGCCTGACTTTGAGAAGCACTGGTCTAATGTATCCCATGTTTAGAACACTGTTCCTAATGTTTGAGTGTACATTTTGTATTACTTAATTTCATCTTATTACTAATCATGCTCCCTTATGCCACTCTAAACAGTTTTGCTTCCTTTTTTGTTGGTGGTGGAATTTTCATCCCGCAGGAAATTCAGATATATAGAAACTTGTTTTCTCACTGCATTGGGACAAAATGTTGAAATAGCAACAAATTTTCACAGAATAGCAAGTTCTGAAAATTTTTATTCTAAAATTCAAAAGATCTCATTTTGGCTTAGTTCAAAATTTATCTGTCCTCTCAGGTGCTGCACTGCCTCATAGGAGTTGCAGTTCAGGCACCTCATGCCCCAATTCGCCTCTGTCGGTTTGTCTCCTCAGGGGGACTTCATGATGCACCATGGTCATGTGATTCCCATGATCCAGAGGGGAGGCCATGGTATGTCATGAGAGATTGAGTCAAGCCCAGAGAGAAGACTAGAGGCATGAGATACTCTAACTATAACTGCCATGAGCTACCATGGAAGCTCAGGCTGGCTGATTAATGTTAAAATGATCCCACATGAGATATTTCAGTTTGGTTCAGCAAACCACAATGTTTTGATTTCTGTCATACTGACCAAAAAACACAATATTTTTAGTTTTTCCTGTCCGAAAATAAAAAATGTTTTCTGCAGCATTGAAATTTTCCTGACACAAGATTCTGATTTTGTGGAAACTACTTTCTTTCAAAAAGGTACTTAAGGAACGAAGTGATGCAATCTTGGAACCATTAGCAATTATCTTTGAGAACTCATGCAGGATGGGTGAGGTCCCAAAGAACTGGAAAAGGGGCAGACAGTTTTCCTATTAAAAATAGGTACTAAGAGGACCCAGGGAATTACAGACCAGTCATCCTAACTTCGTAGTTGGAAAGATACCGGAAAAACTATTAAACAATCAATTTGTAAGCACTAAGAGGATAATAGGATTGTAAGAGATAGCCAACATGGATTTGTCAAGAATAAAATCATGCCAAACCAACCTAATTTCCTTCTTCGACAGGATTACTGGCCTGGGGGAAGCAGTAGATGTATATCTTGATTTTAGTAGGGCTTTTGACACAGTCCCACATGACATTCTCATAATGAAACTAGAGGAATACAGTTTAGATGAAATTACTATAAGGTGTGCAAACAAGTAGTTGAAAGACCATACTCAAAGTACAGTTATCCAAAGGTTAATAGTTGGACTTGGAGGGCTTACCTCATGGGTCTGGCAGGGGTCAGTCCTGAGTGTGGCACTAGTCAATATTCTCATGAATGACTTGGATAAGGGAGTGGAGAATAGACTGATGAAAAATTGCAAATGACACAAAACTGGGAGGGGTTGCAAGCACCTTGGGAGACAGGATCAGAATTCAAAGTGACCTTGGCAAAATAGAGAATTGGTCTAAAAATCAAGATACATTCAGTAAAGACAGGTATAGTACTTTGCACTTAGGAAGAAAAAAAAATCAAAATGTCCAACAACAAAATGGGGAATAACTGGCTAGGTAGTAGTACTGCTGAAAAGATCTGAAGGTTATAGTGCAGTGGTTCTCAATCAGGGGTACATCAACTCATCTAGATATTTGCCTAGTTTTACAACAGGCTAGATAAAGAGCACTAGCGAAGTCAATACAAACAAACATTTCATACAGACAAAATGAGAAAGTAAGCAATTTTTCAGTAATAGTGGGCTGTGACACTTCTGTGTTTTTATCTGATTTTGTAAGCAAGTAGTTTAAGTGAGGTGAAACTTAGGGGTATGCAAGACAAAGCCAACTCCTGAAAGGGGTACAGTAGACTGGAAAGGTTGAGAACCACTGTTACAGAGGATCACAAATTGAATATGAGTCAACAACATGATGCAGTTGCACACACACACAAAAAAAGCAAATATCATTCCAGGGCACGGTGTATTAACAAGAGTGTAATACATAAGATACAGTAAGTAATTATTCCACTCTACTCAGCACTCATGAGGCCTCAGCTGGAGTACTGTGTCCATTTCTGAGTGTCATATTTTGAGAGAGTCCATAAGAGAGCAACTAAAATGATACAAGGTTTAGAAAAACTGGGCATGTTTAATCTTGATAAAAGACGACTGGGGGTGGGGAGACAGACAACAGTTTTCAAATATGTTAAGAACTCTTACAAAAAGAATTGTGAGTAATTATTCTCCATGTCCCCTGAAGGTAGGACAAGAAGAAATAATGAGCTTAATATGCAACAAGAGAGATTTAGATTAGATATTGGGAAGCACTTTAACTATAAGAGTAGTTAAGTTCTGGAATAGGCTTCCAAGCGATACTGTGGAATTTCTGTCACTGGAGGCAGGTTAGACAAACACGTGTTGAGATGGCCTAGGAATACATGGTCCTTCAGTGCAGGTGACTGAACTAGACAACTTCTCATGATTCCTTCCAGCCCTACCATTTATATGATTATATAACAGTCATCCTATCCTCCCCTTCTCAACCAGAATGTCATTTGGCCGAACTTCTTCCTTTCTGTATCTAATGCTACGGAACAATCAGAAGTTTATAAACTAGCTGCATCCACTTCCTCTCTTGACATTAAACCTCACTGGAATATCCTTTGCCTATTCTGCTACAGATGACCATGTCACACTCTAATATCTCTTCCTTCCCACACCACTCTAACACTCACCATTGCATAGTCTTTGTTAAACCATGACTGTAATACCACCTAATGGCTGACAAAATAGTAAGCATAAGACCAGGATCCCTTTTTTCAGTTCTGCAGTTTCCACAGCCTTTATTCCATCCTTGCATTTCATATTTCCATCCATAAAAACTAGGCTCGTCATTTCCAGAGTCAGTAATAATGATTCACACAAAAGCACTGTAAGAAAAAGAAGAAAAGCTTAGAAGAAACTCAATAATCTCTTAAATTTGAATCTTAAAGCTAGCATTTCATGGGTTCCTAAGGTATTATACATTATAAGAAACACCTTAAGTCTGAAGTCAAACCACAGGCTTTCATCTATAGGTAATTAAATGACCCTATGTTTCAAGACAGAAGTCAAGAAATTTCAGCAGTACAGTAATCCTTATAGACTAATCCTCAAGAATTTTCTTCACAACATGAGAGAGGTACTGCAAAGAAGCTTATGGACCAGTAAGAGAATTTAATGGGCTCTTAACCCCTTTCAATTGATGTACATGATGTGGGATTAGGAAATAGAGCAACTATGTAAGTGTCATTTCATTTAGCAAGAAGTCCAAGCGTAGTTGTTAAAATTGTATGTGCAGCTGTTCTTCTTGGCACTGAATCTTAGATCTTAAGAGAAAACGTGGGGGAAGCCTTGTTGCATTATAATTGTATCAGAATATCTCATTTTAATCAAATGTCATTTTCTTCTGGGATGATAACACTCTAAAATTAAAAAGTCCATTTTAAATTAAAAAAGGTTAATTTGTTGACCTCAACTTTGTTTAATTGTTACTAATGCATTTTATGCTAATTAAACAAGGTTTCCCAATAATTACATGAGGAAACTGCAAAGCTTTTAAGGCTTCTGTTAATCCAGCACCCTGTGGCTGCTTATTTCTAATTTGTTCATTTTAATACACCAATTATATGAATTAGATAAATAAATATGTCATAAAGAATCTATCATTTCAGGAACCCTGACCTGCAAATGCTCTACATTTGATGAAAAATACAATACTACATTATTTCTCAGAAATAATAATGAATTCAGTGAACAAAGGTTTGTTTCGTAGATTGAAATATCAGCATTGTCTAATTGTCAGACTTCACAGGCTCAAAGTCAGTTGACTATGTGTAACATTCAAACTAATTTAAAAAAATTGCACTATGTACCAATCAACTAATAGCTCTAGAAAGACTATATGATTTTAGATATCCTGCCCACGCAACATTAATTCTGGCATTTTGTAACTGTCCATGCCTGACTTTGTAGCCTTAATAATGGTCTCAAAATTTAGTTCATTTTGTACACAATGTTCTTAGGTTTTTTTTCCTTGAGACTACATAAAAGCAAAACCAAATTCTGTTATGTTCATCTGTACCAATCCTATCCCCATCATCCACATGGCTGGGGCTCTGAACCTTCAAGCATACACCTCTAGTACTTGAGCTACAGAAGCAACAACATTGCCTGTTACTAGAAAGCTGCTCATTATTTGTTGACCAGCCATTAAAGAAGGATGCTCAATATAATCCGTTATACATGGAAGTTTTGCAACATTATACAGCATAACCAAGCACAAGGTTTTGGAAGAGTCCCTTCAAGACAGTGTCATCCACTTAGCCATACTAACACTTGTATCTATACTGGGGGTGGCCAAACTTACTGACCCTTTGAGCCACATATGACAATCTTCACAAGTTCGAGAGCCGGGGTGTGCCTGCTGGGAGGCATCTGCCCAGGCTCAGGGCTTCAGCCCTGTGAGAAGCGGGGTGGTGGTGGTGGTAGGGGCTTCAGTCCCACTTCTGCTGAATCCCCTAGCCCTGACAGGCATACCCCATGAGGCTGAAGCTGATGGGCTATTTTAGTCATAAAAGGGTTGAAAAAGACTTCCAGCTGCATAGCTCTGAACACTGGCAAAGCCTATTAGTAAAAGGTGTTATAACATTCCAGACCTCTGAGTGGCCACCTCTGAAAAAGAGAGTGTGTTAAATGGGTGAAATAGAAATATGGTTACCCAGCTCCTTCCCTCTTTGGAAAAGCCAAGAGCAAGTAAACTTTTCCATTTTATGAAGAAGTCCCCCATCCTCAGCCAGATGGAGGAAAAAAGACTACATCTGATATATTCTGTACATAAACAGTAACACAATAGCAGTATCAAATTTGTCAGGCAATTAAACTTTATGCCAAGCTAATTCAATTTTTCTGTGACTTTATTAAGTTCTATGAAAAAATGAAATCTGTTCTCTCCAGTAAATCACAAGTTTCACAAAGCATTTTCTAACACAGATTCCTTGCTCTGCTATTTTGATATATTAAATATCCAGCAAAGAATTTCCAGGGTCATAAATCTATAGTGATAAAATTAATCCTATTGCTGAAGAGAAATAAATATTTTATTGCAGTTTTATGAGCTTTTGTTCCCTTTTCACTTGCAGGTAGGTGTTGTTTAGCGCTACAAAGACATTTTGCTGCTGAAAAATGTATTAGAACCAATACTGAAGTAACAGAATTCCTATCTACAAAGCTGTTCACTTCTCACGATAAAGATTCGAGAGTATCCCAAAGAACTCTTATAAGGGACTGTTGTCAATACCGCCACTCCAATGATTCTTCTCCCCATACTTCAGACTCTGGAATATATTCCACTGATATTAGTGATTATCATTATCATTTCAGTGCCATTTTAATATCTCAGTATTAAAGTCTACTGAGTACAAAAGAAACAGGCAAACTTGGAAGCCACTAGCATTGATCGAATTAATCTGGGATTTTATTTTCTGCAACAATAACACCCTTGTTTTCCTTAGCAATGAAAGGAAACTTAAAGGTGTCCTTTGCCTTGATCATAACTTGGTCTGAGGTTCTGGTATAGTGACAATTCATAATAAAAACAAATTTATTGAAAATGGAGATAGCATATAATACTTTTATAAGCTAGATCTTCAGCAGCAAAAGAACTTCATGTGACACAATTGAGAAAGGATCAGTGCAAAGATGGGAATTCCAGCTGAGTAGTTAAAGAAGTGAAATTGGGGGCAGGGGAAAGGAACATGATCTGGTACCATGTTACAATATATATAAGTTGTGCCACTCTTTAATCAGAGTACAACAGATAAGCATAATGGGCCTGATTCTCCATGGCCTTGGCATCTTGTGCTGTCATTTACACCTGTGCAAAGTGAGTCTAATTGCTACCATTCCAATTTGGTAGCCTATTACATCCACTTTGCACAGATGTATATGCCTAGCTATGTTGTGAGGCACGGGAGAATCAGACCAATGTGCCCAAAGGATTTCTATATAGCTTGACAAGTCCTCAAGCACAACAAATAAAAACAAATGGAATCCTGGAGCACTTGTAAGGAAAACTTGACTCACTAAGATATCATGATCTATTTAAAACAAAAAACTTCCACATGCACAATAGTGCATTATTTTACACAAAAACATTACAAAACTCCAGAGAAGGCACAGGTCACTCAACAGGTTGGGCTTTTGTCAACTACTAAATGATTTCGCCAAAACACTGTCTGTTTCCTTTAATTCCTTTGGCAAGTTTCTGTTTAGATTTGACGCAATAAATGTTTGTGTTTTGGGATTAATTAATTAGTGGATCTATCTTTTGAGTTAGGCTACTCAAAGTAGGTAAAAAGGCATGAGTTCTCCCTCTCCCTGAATTCTTCCCTTCCCCATTTCGGAGAATGAGATACACAGTATTTTCTAATAAGTTAATTAGTCAATGTGCCAAAATTGCTGCATATATTACTAAAGTAAACTCTGAGGATACCTAACAGACTGTATAATAAACAGCTTTCTCTGTATCTTGCTTCACTATAGTTCTTCTATACTTAAGGATATCTCCAAAGAAAATTCTCTCTTTTAAGATGTTATTTCTGTCTTTTAAATATTTCTCCACATTGCAAGTTTCTCTAAAAAAACCCACACATTTGTCTTTATGAAAGTAGAAGAAAATAGGAGGAGTCAGGATTTAAAATATATTCTCTTTGAATATAGATAGTGGAAAGAGGTCTTTGAATATATAAAGCAACTGTCTATTAGTGCAATACAATTCTGGTTTCCGATTAGATTGGTGGCTCAGAAGCCTAGAAGCGGTTTTTGTCTTGACCTCGAAAATATTAAGTTATCTGTATCAGAACCTGTCTGCCTTGACAACTCCTATTAAATCAATAAGATTCTTTCCACTGATTTCAATGAGAGCTATATTAGACCCTTATACTGATACTACAGTGATGAGCATGATAAGGGCTGGGACAAGCACTATTCTAAGATCAGAAGCTTCTAATGCCAACAGATCCCGGTCATTGGTGGGCAGGATTGAACCTGGGACCTCTGGAGCTTAGTGCATAGCCTCTACCGCCAACTGGCTGTTAGCTAAGGCTGTAGGGCACTCATTCTCTCTCTCTCTCCAAGTGGTCTCGAGACAACTAGATGGGACAGAACAGCACACCCAGGAGGTGTGTGGGTTACATGCTTCCTCAGCTAGGGGAAGTATGTCCCAAACTTCAGAGATTTCCTAGCTGAAATCCTGGACAAGCCCCCACTTGTAATGCTGACAGACCCCAGTCAGCGGTGGGCAGGATCGAATTTAGGACCTCTGAAGCTTAGTGCATGAGCCTCTACCATATGAGCTAAAAACCAACTGGCTATTAGCTAAGGCTGTAGAGCAGAATTATTCATTCTCTCTCTCTCTCTCTCCCCCTCCCCTCCTCCGATGGGACAGGACACCCACCCAGGAAGTATGGGGGTTACACAGGCACTAGTCTAAGATCAGAAGAATTTTACTATCTATCTTGCACCTTTTAATTAAGGCCTCTACTTGACTCCCTGCCACTGCTTCTCCCTCTTGCATTATTTTTCTTATACCCACCCATCTAAGATATTTACAAAGATCCTATCACAGACTTTAAGGTCGGAAGGGACCATTATGGTCATCTAGTCTGACTTCCTGCACAATGCAGGCCACAGAATCTTATCCACCCACTCCTGTATCAAACCTGTATCTGAGGCACTGAAGTCCTCAAATCATGGTTTAAAGACTTCAGGGTGCAGAGAACCTCCCAGCAAGTGACCAGTGCCCCACACTGCAGAGGAAGGCGAACCCTCCCCAGGGCTTCTGCCAATCTGCCTTGGAGGAAAATTCCTTCCCGATCCCAAATATGGCAAGCAGCTAAATCCTGAGCATGTGGGCAAGACTCACCAGCTATATCTAAACACTAAGCAAGTTTTTTGATTCCCTGTCACCCTTTTCCCCGCTGAATCATCTAGATATCCATCCCACAAATAAGGCATGTAAACATCAAATTGACAAAGTGTTCACATTTTCCTTCAGATTAAAAAAAAATGAAAGAACCCATAAATCGCTTATTCAGCAGTAGAGACCGTCAAATTTCATCCTGGATATACAATAAGCTTTTCATTTTGGCCTAGGTGCCAAATGCAGTGAGCAATTACTAATTCATAACTGTAACTGACAAAGCTTTAGCTGATGAGGAAAGGAGAAACTGTACGAACATGAGTTGGAGTATAGCATAAAACAATAGTGTTAAATTTCCAGAAACTCAACAGAATGACATGTGATTAAATATTTAATTAAGCTAAATACGGACCAGTATCTTAATTCAGAATGTATTCTGTGGAATAGCATTCCATTGAAATGAAGATGAGACAGTTTAATACTTCCTTTTAGCTAATTTTATTTAATACTCATCTGCGTTCTGCTGCTACTTACTGTTGAATCTTACACTTCATCCAAATCAAAGTCTTTGTTCCACCTTTCTACTGAAAAAGTGAACTAAACCCAAGGAAAAGGACTTTGCTAGTGATGAAATGAGCTGCAACCCACTGGGACCAAGGGAAGTACTCTCCAGCCCCGTACCAAGACTAGAGCAGCTGCATGGCTAACACTGCTGTGTATAGTGTCTGTGGAGAATGGAGGGGGGTGGGGGAAGGACAGTGAGTGTAGCCTATTGTCCCCTCTTAACATTTAAGTCACATGGCTCAACGCTGTTAATGGATCCTCACAGCATTTGTGGCTAACACACCTTTTGCTCCGTTTTCCTCTGCAGACTGCAGTAGATGTACATTACTTATACTTTCAGTGAAAGATTTGTACTTATTACACTTGTCCATTGCATGCAATTTCCGAATAAGGATATTTTAATCAATGATATAAAACATAGTCCCTAACTCCCATATATCAAATCCTGCCATCCTCTCTGTGGCTCCAGATAGAGCCCTATACACAGCTGTAGAATACAAAGAGATGAAGCAGGATTTAACAGAGTGGCAAGCCTGGATCCTGTGCAGACAGTTGCCATTCCTGGTGTACTGCAGAGCACTATTTCCATGATGGTTCAATGCACCCCAGTATGGAGAAGTTTGGAGACCAGGCAGGCTAGGGAGGATGGGGGCTGCTGGATCTGCAGCTGGGAGACTCACTGTCATTCTTGCATGACCTACAAAATAAAAAGGAGTCATATAAAAAATGGAAACTAGGTCAGATTACAAAGGATGAATATAGGCAAATAACACAGGAATGCAGGAGCAAGATTAGAAAAGCAAAGGCACAAAATGAGCTCAAACTAGCTATGGGAATAAAGGGAAACAAGAAGACTTTTTATCAATACATTAGAAGCAAGAGGAAGACCAAGGACAGGGTAGGCCCACTGCTCAGTGAGGAGGGAGTTAGTAACAGGGAAACGTCGGAAATGGTCGAGATGCTTTAATGCTTCTTCATATTTCGGTCTTCAGAGAGTCTGAAGGAATGTCTAACAGTGAATGCTTATTGGGAAGGGGAGGTTTATAGAAATATAAATAAAAAAAATAGAGCAAGATAAAAAAGTCAGTTAATGCTGCAGTCCCAGCCTGATGACATGGTCGTAGACAAAAATCAAGGAGTTAAGAGAGGAGTATCTGAGCTAGTAGCTATTATCTTTGAGAGTCGATGGGAGACGGGGGAGTTCCAGAAGGCTGGAAAAAGGGTAATATCTGTGTCCTCATCTATAAAAGGGAAATAAAAAACACCCAGGAACTACAGATCAGTTAGTTTAATTCTGTTGCTTAGGGAAATAATGGAGCAAGCAAGGTAAAAAGAATCATTCTGCCAAACACTTGGAAGGTTGGAAAAGGGTGATAGGGAATAGCCAGCATGGATTGTGTAAAGAACAAATCAGTCATCATCCAACTGAGAGCTTTCTTAAGGATTAACGAGTCTTGTTGGATAGGAGATGAGGTGTGTAGTGACATTAAATAAATACCTAAGACTTCGTAAGGCATTTGACTTTCTAGGTCTCGCATGATGCCTTATCGATAAAACCTATTGGGCACAATCACAAATGTTAGATGGTTGCTGTACTATTAAGTGGTGTTCATAACTGTTCTGGAATATTGGTACTCAGAGAGTCGTTATAATGGCTCCCATTCCTGCTAGACGCTCTATATAATAACAAGTGGGGTTCGCAGGGGTCTGGTTTTTTGGACGACTCTGTTCAATACCTCTTTCATCAACGACTTCGAGGTGGCATAGAAAACGCTATTAAGTATTTGAGGATGATACCAAAACTGGGAGGGATTGCAAACTGCTTGAAGGCAGGGTCAAAGTCAAATGATCTGCGCAAATTGGCAGAAGATTAGTCTGAGAGTATCATCCGGCTGGAAGTTCAAAAAAGGAAATTGTAAAGTTCTCCACTCTTTAGGAAGGAAACAATCAGTTTCACACATACAGAACTGGTGTAAGCGAGGGTCTTAGGTGAAGCGAGGTATGTCAGAAGATCTAGGGGTCATAAGTGGACCCCATGCTAAATTGAGTCACAGGCTGTTGACTACTGTTGCAAAAAAGCAAACGTGGATTCTGGCTGCTAAATTCAAGGCTGTGTTGTAAAAATGAACACGAGAAGTCATGTTTTTCAGCTTCTGATCTCTGCCGCTGGATTAAAGGCCTCACACTGGAAGTATTGGTGGTCCCAATTCTAGGCACCGCTAATCGTCAGGACAGATTTGGAGAAATTGGATGAGGGTCCAGAGAAGAGCAACAAGAATGATTAAAGGTCTTGAGAACATTGGACCTATGGGAAGAAGGGCTAAGAAGAATTGGGTTTCTTTACGTCTGAAAAGAGCAGATGAGAGGGACATTGATAGCAGTTTTAGGTGACTATAAAGTATCATAGGAGGAGGAGAAAACGTTCACTCTTTAGCCTCTAATGATTAGACAAGAAGCAATGGGTCACTAATCTCAGTCAAGGTGAGATTTAGGTTCTGGACATTAGGAAAGGTGTACCACTGTCAGGGTAGCTTAAACATGGAATAAATTGCTTAGGGAGTTTGGAATCTCCATCTCTTGGAGTATTAAGAGTAGTTTAGATGAATTGTCTCCTTATCGGGATGGTCTAGACAGTATTTGGTCCTGCCATGAAGGCAGGGGACTGGACTCGACCTCTCGAGGTCCCTTCCAGTCCTAGAGTCTATGAATCTATTCTTCCCTCAATTTAGAGAGGATGCAAAACACACACAAGTGACTGGAGGCTTGAAGCAATTAAGCTGCAATAGTGACTTCATTCAGTTCTGCAGCTTGGGAAAGGAGGATTATTCCTTCCTTATTGAGAACTCCTTCAGCAAGCCCGCATATGTCACACTGGAGCATGGTACAAGATTTGCCCCTAGTAGCACTAGGAGGGGGTAAGAATACAATGTAACCTAGTACACACCAGTGAAACTGCTTCAAAGCCCACAGGAGTTAACAGGACCTTTTCCATGGACTTCCATGGGTGTTGGATCAGGCCTAAAGTTTCCAGCAGAATTTGTAAATGGTTCCTGGAAAAAGAGAATTGATACCACCAAGTATTATAGCTTGAGGTTTAAACAAGAATAGAAAAGTAAATGAAAAGTGTTAACAGTGCCGTAGATAAGGACTTAGTCATTTAACTTCCTAGGCAACCCTAAACAAGCTCGTGCTCTCTCTCGACTCTTTCTCCCCCTCCCCCAACAGAGCTCTTTTTAGATTGAGTGAAAACGATAACCTGTTAAATTTTAAGCAAACATTCTAAACATGGAAGTTAAAATTGCACACATCCTAGAGAATCAGACCTCTGAATAGCCTCTCCACTGGACATGGAGAGTCTTTTTTGGAACAGTGCAGAATTTGAACCCATAAGACAATATCTAACTCTGTTCTATATGGATCCATAGATCACTGAAGAGATTATTGCCACAATTTGAAGCAAGTACCATTACAATCTCTAATTCTGAGGCCAGGATGAGATCTAATGCAGGGGGAAGACTACCCCTCATCTGCAGGGTTCTTGCACCTTCTTCTGAAGCATCTGGTACTGGTCACTGTTAGAGATGTGCTACTGAACTAGATGAGCTTCAGCTTTGATCCAGTTTGGCAATTCCTATTACAATTTGGCCCTTAATGTAGCATACTACTCTGTACCACATGGGTGCACTTTGAGGAAGCGATAAAAGGGAATCTCTTTCCCAGGCAAATGCAAGACCAGATTGCAACCTAGCACTCAAAAGAGTATTAAACTGTGAAACTGCCAACAGACATGGTGACTAGACTATTCTAAAATGGCATATTCTGTCACATCGTGCATGGCTAGGCCCATAGCTCTATTTGCATATGCAAATAAATCCAAAACATGCTCTACACATTGCCCCACTTGCATGGAACAGTAAGATACCAATACACAATGTTTCCTGCTTGTTCTGAGCTATCCTGCTTTGACTTGTGTCAGATACAACTGGCTCCTCTGTTCACCTTCCCGGTCAACTGCAGCTCAAGGAAGAGCTTTGCTCAAAATGCGAAAAAATAATCACTGTGTAGTTAAAAAAAAAAGACCCACAAATTGGAATTTAAACAAGAAAAAAATCTGAATGAGAATATGCCTTAGAAGAAATAAAGGTCTTCCAGGCAAAAACCAAGTGTGGTGCTAACAAGATGCAGCACTGACTGGCTCTCTTGTTTAGGTTAAAAACTCATTTATAGCTCTTCTGGGCTTTTTTAAAAACTGTGAGGGAATTAGACCACAGTTTCATTCTATTAAAAGAGCTTATATGGGAAAACACAGTGGGGGAAATTGACTAAAATTATGAAAAAGTTCAAGGAAGTGGAAAAATTGCATTACTGGAAACAGGGTAGCAGAATGCAATAGCAGTAGCCTCAGAAGAGAATGGGCACAGATCTAACACACAATAGAGTTGTCTGCTTATCTACAGCACACAAATGCCATGAGAGCAACCAAAGCTATGATATGTCCTACTATTTAAATATGGAAGACAAAACAAAATGATACGAGTGTTCATTTGTTGGCTGACAATCCAGATGTGAAATTGCATCTCACTTTCTTTTTTGTCAGGACAGCTTCAAATAATTTAAACCTGAATGGGGAGATCTCTGAACTCTAAATTAGCAGAACATTTCAGAAACTTTGTTCTTTATGCTAGTGTGTTTTTCTACCTGATCTTAAAAAGCTTGGACAGCAGGATGCATTCAATCTCAGGCACTAATTTTGAATTCCTCCAAACTCAGATTTTCTATTCTTCTTCCATGTGGTACAATACAGTTCATCCATTTTTTATTTACTAATTTATTAAAAAGAAACATGGGCAGAGGAGACCTTTTGCTGAGTAAACATGAATTCCCTTCTGTTAAATATTTAATAGTCTTGCAATCATGACAGGGTTGGTTAAGTATTAATATTATTTAGCAGATCAGAGTGCAACTGTCCTGTGCTTTTGGTTAAAAAATAAAAGCAGTGTTTCTATTATCAATTGTCCTTTTTTACCCAGATTGGCAACACTGGGCATAGCAAGAATGAGGTTTGCTACAGTATTTTCCAAGACTATATCAAACGCAGATGCAACCTAACACAACAGCAGGACTCCAATCAATGATGATGTAGTTTAGTTTCACCATTTCATGAAATAGATTATAAATCTGAAAAATTTGGTCATTTATTTTCCAAACATTCAACTGTGTTTGGATTTACTAAAACAACTGGGTTCTCAGCCTCTTTGTCCTCCCCCTTCCATTTACTCATTCAACAGCATCAGAGACAATGGCTGGTGCATCCTTTCCACCACAAATCCTGCTGGCCAGGAAATGATTTCACAGAGCAAACTAGAAAGGCGTAGGATGGGACTCCCACTTCTGCTCCTTTGAAAAGGAGTAGCATGCACCCCAACTTAGTCCATGCTGCTGACAGCAGCAAGAGTATTAGCCAGTTGAAGAGACAGTCCAAGTTCATACCATTAAATCAGACAACACCCATTCTTTGAGGCATTAGTGTATGGAAGCAGGATCTAATATTTCCATGAACATTGGCTTGGAACCCTACCAGGGAAGAGTCTTTCTTGGCTTACTAGCATATCTACACAGAGCACGACCTTAGAATTCTACATCAGTATTAGTTCTTTGTGAAAACAGAAATATGCAAGACCAGATGACTGTATAAACAAACAGGATGACAAGTAAAGATTGCAAATTTAGTCTGAAAGCTGAAATATTTTAAATGCTTTATTGTTTTGTGGCCTCTGAAATCATTATGCAGGGTTCTCTCTGAAAAACAGACTAATGTTCTTCAGTGCTGGAGGGAAGGAACAAACTTCCTAATTGTGAAACGCTGCCTTGCTCAGAAGATGGTCTAGTTGTTCACAGAGCAAACAGTACAGCTTTTTTTTTTTTAATCTACTCCTTTTCAGAATGCATTTGCACTCTGATGAAACGATAATGCTGACCCTGCTATTTGTTTCTTTTACTTAGTGGAGAGGGAGGAGGGATAGCTCAGTGGTTTGAGCATTGGCCTGCTAAAACCAGGGTTGTAAACTCAATCCTTGAGGGGGCCATTTAGGGATCTGGGGCAAAAAAAAAAAAAAAAGTTGGAGATTGGTCCTGCTTTGAACAGGGGGTTGGACTAGATGACCTCCTGAGGTCCCTTCCAACCACAATATTCTATGACTGTAATATATATCATCAAATGCTAAAGTAAAGAATTGCCCTTCTGTAAATGGTCAGCAGATACACAACAACAGTACGTAGAGTTCTCCATCATGGGTGAACTTTTTTGGGGAAGACTTTTATCATACAACTCAGTAAGTTTTTCTTTTCATTGATAAAACATTTAATGAATGGCTACAGGTAAACTGTATGTCTATATAAACCTGAGTATACAGATGTTAGCTCTTGGTAAGTCATGCAACAGAAAATGATTAAGAAAGTTTATGGCAACAAATCTTGCTGTAAAAAGTCACTTTTATTTGAAACAATTTTTGCCACAACAGCACATTTCAGACCTTTAAGATACCTCTTTAAAAGATTTAGTATGTCCAATATAAGTTCCATAGCATCAGTGGTAAACTTCAAACTCTCAGCAGCTGAGCTGAAACTGACTTTTAAATTTATTGCTGCTGAACTTGTTTGTAACTAAACAAGCACTATTTTCTCACCTGTAAGAACAATACTTTGCAGATGCATATACACATGTATTTTTGCAGTTGTAATGGTTCTTAAAAATATTCCTTATTAAGAGAATCTACAAAGATCAGGGTGCAGAAAGAATTATTTCTGAATTAGGATTTTGTTTTTATATACTTTTACCAGTGTTTTACCAGTTCATTACTGTTTAAAAATAAGGAACTAGAAAGCAATGCATCAGAGATGAAATAAAGTGAGGGTTATATTAATTTTCATTTTGTGATACCTCAATTGTTTTGTTTTAGTTCTGCATTGACTTCAGTGGGAATTGGACCCTAAATGTCAGATTACAATTGTGGGGCCTCTATAGTTTAGAAAGCCATTGTCAATGAACTCCTCTTGAACACATCAATGGTACCTTACAGACAAGACAGACAATGTAGGAATGAAGAAGACTACCATCTTCTTTCATCTTTTCTGAATTCATATATTCAATAGTCATAAAAAAGATCTCAATTTCCCCTCCAAAGTTTCACGTGAAATTTTAGGGGAGGTTTTAATGAAAAATCAATGTATTTTGGGGTTTCAAAAACTATTTTTAATAAACATTTTTCATGTTTAACAACTGAAAGTATTTACCCCCAGAAAACTTTTGGTTTTTATTAAAAATAAATTCACCAAAATGAATTTTTCCAACAAATTTTCATTTTGGCTGAAAAGTAGTTTTTCTTTAAGGTGTTTTGACCAAAGAGGGGAAAAAAAAAACAAAAACAAACAAACACAGAAAAGCCCACAGCCAGCTAAGTTCTATTCTCGAACTTTGCTGGTAAAGTTATTCCTTTGGGAATATATCCGGCACCTAATTGGCCATATCTGTGTACAAATTCCTAATACCTAGTGAGGTATTCATCAGCATAACTAGGCATGTGGAAGCATATGCATAGTTTGGCCTAAGTAAAGCACAGAATTGTATCCTAGTAGACCTACCTCTGCCCCAAGGCCCCCTCCCTCCCCCCCGCCATGAAGGAGGGGTAGTCTTTTTGGAAAATGCTTCTTTCTAGCCCTGATGTAAGGAAGATAGCTGTCTTAGACTGGGATGGGAGAAATCTAAACATTGAATCATTTGACTCAAATTTCAGTTAAAGAATTTATTGAAGCTAAAAAACGTGCATGAGGTGATTTGTCCTTGTATATGAAACACTGACTTGGTCAAAATTCTAATTAAAATATTTAAGTAACAAGCCACTCATTCTTAAAAGTAATGAGATTACATGCTGAGTAAATGCCATGACTACAAGCAATAACTGCTACTGAGTAGTTTACAGGCCACTGTAAGTCATTCTCTGCTGATCTTTCAAATGGAATTTCATGTAGGGAATTTTGAAGACCACAAAAATATTGTTTCTTACAAGTTCAGTCCCTGATTTGCCAGAAGTACTCTCAACCAAAATAAAACCTGATTGCAGTTTTTTAGAATGGCCAGTGCTGAACTCAAGTTATTTTTTATTAATATAAATATATTTATAATATCAATTACCAGAAGATCTGGAGACTCTCCATGGAATTTATCATGTACAAGGAAGAGAGGTGAATGGTTAAGGTTCTCCCTACTTTTTCATTTAATCTATGAATTTACATTTAGGTTCCTATTTTAGGGGAGTCAGTAGAGATCCCTCAACAGGTAATTGTTAGGACAATGCATTCCTGAGGAGATGGTATTGCATTGTCTTCAAAAGTGAAGAAGCGGGTTAGGCCTGATCTATGGCAGAGGCTAGTTTTAAAGTTATGAGTTTTCAATTGAGAAAATTCTGTTAACTCAACATTCCTTTTGATCACAGTGGGATTTGAAGTAGCTGTGCCCCTGGTCCTTCAGGGTTTGATATGGGCTATATCCAACAGTCCTTTTATAGGGTTTGATCCAAATCCCACTGAACTGGATTCTGTACTATATTTGTGCCCAATGCACCATACAGACCCCTGTGTTGTGTTTTCATAGAATATCAGGTTGGAAGAGACCTCGAGAGGTTATCTAGTCCAACCCCCTGTTCAAAGCAGGACCAATTCCCAAATAAATCATCCCAGCCAGGGCTTTGTCAAGCCTGACCTTAAAAACCTCTAAGGAAGGAGATTCCCCCTACCCCTAGGTAATCCATTCCAGTGCTTCACCACTCTCCTAGTGAAAAGTTTTTCCTAATACACCTAAACTCCCTCACTACAACTTGAGACTGACTTCTTGTTCTGTCATCTGGTACCACTGAGAACAGTCTAGATCCATCCTCTTTGGAACCTCCTTTCAGTTAGTTGAAAGCAGCTATCAAGTCCCCCTCATTCTTCTCTTCTGCAGACTAAACAATCTCAGTCCCTCAATTTTCTCCTCATAAGTCATGTTGCTCAGCCTCCTAATCATTTTGTTGCCCTCTCCCGCTGGATCTCCAATTTTTCCACATCATTCTTGCAGTGTGGGGCCCAAAACTGGACACAATACTCCAGATGAGGCCTCACCAATGTCTAATAGAGGGGAATGATCACGTCCCTCAATCTGCTGGCAATGCCCCCATTTATACAGCCCAAAATGCCGTTAGCCTTCTTGGCAAACCACACTGTCATATCCAGCTTCTTGTCCACTGTAACCCCAGGTCCTTTTCTACAGAACTGCTACCTAGCCATTCGGTCCCTACTCTGTAGCACACAGTGCATGGGATTCTTCCATCCTAAGTGCATGACTTTGCATTTGTCCTTGTTGAACCTCATCAAGTTTCTTTTGGCCCAATCCTCTAATCTGTCTAGGTCCCTCTGTATCCAATCCCTACCCTCCAGTGTATCTACCACTCCTCCCAGTTTAGTGTCATCTGCAAACTTGCTGAGAGTGCAATCCATGCAATCCTCCAGATCATTAATGAAGATATTGAATGAAACTGGCCCCAGGACTGATCCTTGGGGCACTGCTTCATACTGGCTGCCAACTAGACATGGAGCCATCGATCACTACCAGTTGAGCCCGATGATCTAGCCAGCTTTCTATCCACCTTATAGTCCATTCATCCAGCCCATACTTCTTTAACTTGCTGGCAGGAATACTGTGGGGGACCATATCAAAAAGCTTTGCTAAAGTCAAAGAATAACACATTCACTGCTTTCCCCTTATCCACAGACCCAATTATCTCCTCATAGAAGGCAATTAGGTTAGTCAGGCATGACTTGCCCTTGGTGAATCCATGCTGACTGTTCCTGATCACTTTCCTCTCCTTTAAGTGCTTCGGAATTGATTCCTTGAGGACCTGCTCCATGATTTTTCCAGAGACTGAGGTGAGGCTGACTGGCCTGTAGTTCCCCGGATCCTCCTCCTTCTCTTTTTTAAAGATGGGCACACTAGCCTTTTTCCCATCACCAGGGACCTCCCTCAATTGGCCATTATCTTTGAAAAATCATGGTAATGGCTCTGCAATCACATCCACCAACTCCTTTAGCACCTTCAGATGCAGTGCATCTGGCCCCATGGATTTGTGCTCATCCAGCTTTTCTAAATAGTCATGAACCACTTCTTTCTCCACAGAGAGCTGGTCATCTCCTCCCCATGCTGTGCTGCCCAGTGCAGCAGTCTGGGAGCTGACCTTGTTTGTGAAGACAGAGGCAAAAAAAGCATTGAGTACATTAGCTTTTTTCCACATCCTCTGTCACTAGGTTGCCTCCTTCATTCAGTAAGGGGCCCACACTTTCCTTGACTTTCTTCTTGTTGCTAACATACCTGAAGAAACGCTTCTTGTTATTCTTAACATCTCTTGCTAGCTGCAACTCCAAGTGTGATTTAGCCTTCCTTCAGCCTGTCCTGCCTATCAGATGGACTGCAGTGTGCTTTCAGGTGGTTACTTTACACTGAACTGAGGTTTTAGGGTCATATGCCAGATATTTTTGCCTCTGTAGTTTCCAGTGTGATTTCCTGTGATTCATTAAACATTAAATGAATGGGATTGTTCTGATGAGTTGTGTGGCAAGATCAGTGTCCTCAATGAACTTGGAAGTTAATAGTCTAAATGCACACCCTCTTGTGGCTTTGTTATTAGAGCATCATTCTTTAAAATACATAAAAATATAAAGCCCATTGTTAGGGACTATGGTTCTGCAACATTTGACCAGTCCGAATTATAAACATCTAACTTGGGCGACTACAAAGACCTATGCATCCTCTACACCGTGCAATCTGGGCCAAGGAACCACAGTGTCCCTCTGTTGTTGAATCCAATTGCTATGGGTCATGCAGGAGAGACAGGATAGGACCCAGTAATAATAAAACCCCTTAATTTCACCTGTGTATAAGGCCTCCAATGTGCTTTAATAGGCTAAGCAGCTTGGGATTCTCATGAAAAGTTTTGCAGGCACTAAAGTGGCAAAAACATATATATGAAGCCTGCTGTCTAGAACTGTGAAAAGATAAACACTTCATAAAACCTCCTGCCACAGAACTAAACATATTGAAATGACTTTTTATGGAGATATTGAAACAACAAGGCTTGTTTCTCCTGAGGGTTCAATTATTTGGAGTGCTGGTAGCGAACTTTGATTGATAAATCTAACCTTTACTTTCCTGGCAATAGTTTGATCACAGTGATGAGAGAGTTAGAGAATGGAAGAATAATATTTGGATTGCAACAAAATAATGAAAATGCAAAGATTGCCTTTGACTTTTACAAGGTGAGAAATGATTTCACATTTTGACTGTATGATGGCAGGAATCCCTTCTGTAAGAGGCAAGCCTGGACTTTGCATAAGGTTATTTTCCAAACTTTACACGATTTTTTGATCTTTTCTAACAGAATTTTCATGACATTCAAATGCAATTCAAGTTATAGTGGCAACACCTGTGTTTTTATTAAAGCAGTATTAATGACTGATAAAGCCAATGTCATGACAGCATTTTATATAGGACATTTCAGCTAAAGAGAAAAAAAAACTGGCCAACCCACAAGAAAACTTAAGTAGCCTTTCCAACCAAAAAAATTTGCAATGTTTGTCACCTCAGCTCATTCAAATACACCCAACAAAGATATCCACCTAGACTCTATGGGATCTCTATAGGTCTCTTCAATTACCCCTTTAAGTCTTTATGTTTCACCCTTTTCTGCCACCAAACTTCTCTGTCTAAAATCCTCTATTGTTTTCCTCGACCCTCTCTCTTCATGTAGAAAGACCAGGGATGGTCAGTGACTTCAATCACATCTCTCACGTATAGATCACCTCCTGATGTCCAGATCTGATGTTGCAGGGGTTCTCTCAGTTCAGTGCCCCTTTTAATCATTCTGGTGTCACAATGGCCTGTCACTGTATGTGTTCTAGCTCTCCAGCCAGCTCACTGATCAGTCCATTCCCCTTCTAGGAGAAACAGAAAAGCCCCAGATTGGAAACCCCAAAGGCTAATAACTCCATCTGGGGCCTGTGATACTTGGCCTCTTCTCCTTATGATGCCTGCACCTTCCCCTCTTTGTTTGGGGAACAGTAGGGGAACCCAGTCCACCCTCAGACCTTGCTTTAGGCAAATAAGGGACAACTTCTTTGATCCCTCTTCCCCTTCCCGAGCTACTTCTACCTTCACCCTGATTGTCTACATCTTCACTGGTCTCTGGCTAAGGAGAAGCTGTAAAGAAACACAGATCCGGGTGGGGATAGCAGAGTCCAGACAAGGAGGTATGTTCTCAAAGAAACACTCGCCCCCACTACTTTGCAGCACCTGGGCTATATTGTGAGAAATCCCTCGGTCTCTCACCTTTACAGTAGTCGATTTCTCCCTCCTCCAGACAGGAGTTCCCCCTCATATCTCTCTCAGAAGGTCTTTCAAGCATCTTCCATTAAGCTAGCCTATTCTTCTCTGCTTTAGGCAAGAGATCCCTCTCAGCCTTCTTCCTGGAGCTGGGGCTTGTGTCTCAGGCCACTTGTCATGGAATAGTCAGCTGCAAGACTTTTGCCAGCTCCCTTCAGCTGAATATCCTCTCCAATTAGCCTTCCAATCTGGAGGGCTCAGCAGGCCAGCCTTCTCCTGTCAGTGGTGTCTGCCTGCTGCGCTGGAAGGAGACATCCTTTATGCTGATCCCTTTTTCCCAGCTCCTGTGACACACTGTCAATATCCTGAGACAACTCTTGTGGAAATGAGACAATTTAAAAAGTTTAAGTTAAACTTTATCAAATTAAGGTTAATACACTGCAGTTGTATATGTGCTGTGGTGGAGTTGTATGAATTTTCTTATAGGGAGAAGGGGATGCTATTGTACTTCCTCCTCTATCAACCCCTTTGAAGTTACCACCCTGGAGAGGTGTATGTATATTAGTTCAAAATGGATTCTTCAAGTATTGGGAGACAAAGAAAGCATTTGTGGATAAATAGTCTGGTTTTAAATTGACTCAGGGCCTTCTTCTTGCGCTAGCAAGTGGACAGAACCTCTGATCCACAGATGGCCCTAACGCCTTGGGTAGAGTTGGAAGGACTGGGTGTTTGTTCTGAGTCGAAGCGGTGATGAACTGATAACCACAAGAAATCCCCTCTGGGTAGGGACTTGAAGGACATTTCCTGTCAAAGCCCATGTTAGGGTTGGAGTTAACTCTGGTAAGCGCATTAGCACATGTGTAAAAGAATCAATCAATGAACCTCAACGTTTCCTTTGTAGTGCTTTTAACTTGAAGAATAACGTAGCCTTGCACAGGAAGTTGTGTGTGGTACTTTATGACTATAGCAGTTACACCAGTTATCTGAATCTGAAGAGAAAGCAAGCAGGTATCCACAGGTGCTAAGACAGACATAGTGAAGACAGGAAATAGTTCAGCCTGGAAATACCCAGTTCATAAGGGAGAGGGACGTGGGTCTCCAACAGAGAGAGGCAAGAGCTGGGAAACCAGAAGCCTTACATGGGGTGCTCACACTGGGCCACTAAGGGGAAATACAAGTTCAGTTGTGTTGACATGTGACAACTGCTTCCCAGTTGATTGGTGGGAAGGGAGACTTACCCTGCCTTCTCTACACCATTCATTCCTAGGACCCTTAAGTTTATCTATTGGACCTTCCAAACACTTAAAGAGCTAGGTGGGATGACCATAGGCGATACTGCCCTCTATGGCAACCTATTCCACCACAGTGGCATCAAATGAAAGATCTATCATTTTATTCCCAAAAGTTTCCATCTGCACAATTTCCATTCACTAAGAGTCAGATTTTTCCACCCTTACTGACATGGAGATGTACCATACAACACAAATAGGTCCACTGAAAAGATCAAGAAATCTTGCAAGTCCAAAGGATACATGAGGAACCAGTTATTACCCTGGGTGGCCCTAAAAAGTGAATCTGACCATCATGATTTATTCTGAAAGTCAAACATTCTAGACTTTTTTAAAATTGAATTTTCTTTAAACAGGGCTTTCCATCTTTCTCAAAGAAGCATCGTGTGGCTGCATGCTAGAGTTTGGAGAAAAAGCATTTCTTCTGAGGCTGAGCCATACTGGGAGAGTAGGAAGATGGACTGCTCAAGCACCAGTGTCTGGAGGCATTACGGCTACTGGCAATTGGGGTTTAGCCTGAGGAGAGAGACACCCCCTACTGCAACTTGAAACAGGTTCAGAGAGTGCAGCACTCTCAATATGGGAGGGCATGGCCACAGCTATACTCAGTCAGAAGCAACCCTCTTGGCATCTTGCCATCTTCTATGATTAGAGAGTCAGAATGCTAAGAGACACATTAAAGCTGCCTCCAGCAAAGGTGTGCTATTGGGAGCGAAGTCTCCCTGCCAGCTCTCAGCCATGCAGGGCAAGTGTAATTTAGCCCTAAATCATTTAGTTAGTGAAATCACTGCTAGAGACTATAGTTAATCACAACAAATTGGATCCGTATAAAGCAGTCCTCTGCTTACAGGCAAACATGAGCAGTGGATCACCTTTCCACCTGGTTCCCCAGACTGCAGACTGTCTATTTGTCTGATGTCAATCTAGATGTCTGAAGCTTAGGATGAAAGCACAAATTTTAAAAGTAGCAATTTTTCCAGTAGCAATTCTGCCTAGAGATTTACAAACTCCTCTTGCAACGTGATTGATGTGTTAACAAAACCGAAGCTACAGTTGTGAGTACATATGCGCAAGCACACACACACACCCGCCCCAAGGATAATAAAAGTAAAAGTCACTTTTGAAAATAAGGCTTTAATTCTCAACAGGTGTCTAGTACAAAGGGAATGGAGCAGAATGGCACGCAGACAAAGTGATTTTAAACTGACAAGAAAGTTACATTGAAAATGCCTATGTAACCCACACACCTCTGGGTGTGGTGATCTGGCCCTCTAGTGGCACCGAGACCACTTAGAGATTAATGAGACTGCTATACCCTAAGCTAAGCACTAGTTGGCTTTTAGCTCAGCAGTAGAGGCTCAGGCATTTAGCTTCCCAGGTTCTATACCACTCACCGATCACTCGGGTCCATCAGTATTACATCTATACATGTGCCACTCAGAAGGCTACATTTTCTAAATGGCATCTCAACTTGCACATGCATAATTTGTGTACATGTCTTTGTATCTGAAAAATCTGCATTTGACCAATACAAACCTCTGGAAACTGTATAACTAATGATCTTTTTTCCTGCACACATGCAAACCCCATGTGTAAAATGCATGATCAAGTTTAGGGAGTGAACTCCCCCTCCCATCAATATGGGATTAAGAATTGGCCAGAACCTTCTCTGGAGATTGCCGGAGTTAGTGATCCTTTTCTGTACTGTCTCCTCTCAGGTCAGCCATGAATCTTCAGAAAATGCTCCATATTTCACATACACATCAGTTTTGCCTAAGTAAAGCTCTCCAGAATGATTCAACTAGGATGGATGCTTATTTCCCTATAATGTATGATGCCTCCATCCTTCAGTCACTCAACAATGTTCACAAGCAAGCTGGTCCTCCGTGCCTTCAATGGAGATACAACTACAGCTGTGCCAAGAATTGTGTGTGTTTGGTTCACTGGAACAAAAAAAAAAATTGTTTCTGGTTGAACCAACACAGCTTTTGTTTTATTTTGTTTTCATACTCAGCAAAAAATAATTTTAAAAATGAAAATATGAGGTTAAACAAAACACTTCATTTGAGCTGAAAAGTTTTGTTTTTGATTTCAAGCATTTGTATCTGCTTTTTAATGAATTAAAAGAAAAAAAGAGGATATTTGGAAATGCCATTCACGCTATCACATGAAGAAGGGTGATGCGTCCTCTACACGTACACGCCTCTGGTTAGGACACACTGCTAGGATGCTAGAGACCTGGATTCAAGTCCGTACTCTCCCTGATTCAGAGCAGCGGGTTGAACTGCTGTCTCATGCTATTGTCCAGTGGTTAGGGTGGACGCTGGGGTGGGTTTCATTCTTCTGGTGAAGCTGTTCCACTTCGTATAATAATTAAAATTTTAATAGGAATAAGGACTGGAAGCCGGACCTCTTCCAGTTGAGTGCTCTAAGCACCAGGCCACAGAATCACTCACTCACACTCTCTGCTATCCAAAGTGGCACACCTTCCACCGAAGAGCAAGAGATCCCAATAGTTAGGGCACTCAGGTTATGGGAAATGAAAGTTCAAGTCCCTGCTCTGCATCCTGCAGGTCTCCCACACTCCAGGAGAGTGCCCTAAGGACAGGCTTATCAGGTCATCTCCTCCTGTGGTTTTGTGAATGGCATCAAAAGTCCCCCTGTCAATGGAGCCTGAAATTTTTTTTTTTTTTGGCCAAAACTATTCAGCAAATCAGAGTTGAATTCAAATAGTTACAGGATATTCAAAATTGCATCTTTTTGGAGAGGAAAAAAAAATCCAGCTCTAGTTACAAGTGTTAGATTTGTCCCCTGGCCCTTGTGTTTAGGACCATGGAGGTAACAGAGTATAGCTTATTTGGAACAGTCTTTTTTAAATGTGTTTAGATTCTGTATTACTCTCCCAAGCTCCCCCGAAAACAAAAACTGCTTTTAAAACCCTAAGTGCTTTTTTTGCAAATTAAAGAGAGCAAGGTGTAGTTGATTAGCCAGTTTGACAGCAGTAGCATAAAATATGTTCCATTTCCAACTCTTTCAGGGCCTAGTCTCTCTTGCTGATGCAGTGTCTACACTGCACCTAGCACCGAGCTCTACTTTCACTAGTTTTGTCCCCTGCCATCTGATCAGATCCTATTTTAACCTTCCAATAAAAGCAGCTGAGATTAATTGTTTAGTTTAATGGCTCCGTCAAATGCCTTAAAAATAAAATCAGTTTGCATGCTTCCTTCCAGTTCCCTCAGTGAAACCAAGGCTGCAAGTGACGACATTGTTGTACCATAAAAATTGACAAGCCATCAAAACAGAAGCCATATTAAGGTCAGTAAAGGTTAACAGCATGTAATGATCCTGGTTTAAATGAAAGAGGCAACTGTGACTAAACATTATAGATCACTAACGGTAGTGGGTGAGTCTCTAACCCACACACACACACACTCTACATTGCAACAACAACCAACATGTTCTTAACTTGGGGGTAGCTAATCCATGTTAACTCACTCATGTTAAAATAGCATCCTTATGAAAGTTTGCCTTTCGAAAAAAAAAAAATCATAGTCCACATACGCTCAGAGACCTACTAGAGCTGTGCAGCTCAATTTTTAGCCCAAATGTCACACAAGTGACTATGAAGTACTGCACTGTACTCCAGGTGAGTGTCAAAGCACGTAACTGGAAAGCCAAGGAGTCTCTCACATCTAGATAATAATTTACACCTAAAAAGTACAGATAATTTTAAAGTATGATTAAAAACAGTTACCTTTTACTAATAACTTTACAGACTTCATACAGTGTAGGAGTGTGGACACCTGACTGCTAGCACTTGCTAAAGGTATACATCTCTTCCCCCCGCCCCTCCATTTTTGTAGGGCATTTTGATCCTCTCCATACTGTGGGAAGAAACTTTGTAATGTCAGTTTCTAAACACAGTAAACCTCGACTAAGGCCATTTCTTTTTGCAGGCCTTTTTGTTGCACCTTATAATTCAAGAAATACCGTGGACCTAAGATCACATTTTTATAATCATGGACCTGACATTACATAGAATACGGAAACAAGCAGCTAACAATTTCTGTATATTCTCTTCATCAATGGTAAAAAAAGGTCAGCAAGAGTGGTATACAAAGTATGGGGGAGAGGAGTTAGGGAAGAGCCAGTATAACATTATATGAAATTTCTACTCCAGACAAACAAGAGCTGTGTGCTAAACATTTCAGATGTGGTCCTAATATGTTTTATTTTCTCCCTTCTGGCTGATTCTTACCTTTCTGTGATGACTGACAGTTGTGTTGATTTTCTATAATGAACTGAAATTTTAAAAATTAACTTGAAAAGAATGGGATGCAGGGGGGAGTGAGCACAATAATATCTATCATTTGCTTTTTGCCCTCCATTTAATGAGATGCTTTTGCAACTAAGGTTTGCTTTCCTGTTCAGATTAACGGTAATGTAGATGTTCATTCAAATGCATCTTTAAACTTTGTGTTGCAGCAAGTAGGCAGTCACCGAAGAAGTGTTTATCTACCGTATTCACTTGAGAGCAAAATAAACATATTGACCTTCAATTCTTCTCCTTTTTAGCTTTTTCTTATCACAGAATGTCAGCATTTAGTGCAAGGACAAATGCCTACATTTTTGTGAGGAATGCAGACAATGCTGTCATGAAACAAATAGCCTCTAGGAGGAAAAAAATGGAAGCCTTTCAAAAAGGTTTAATGTATGAAGGAGGCAGTTTCAGTGAACCCATCACTGTATGTCAAATGCCTAAATAAGGAAGGAGGGGGGAGCCCTTTGGAGAAAGATTTCCCTCCCCAAAACTGCTACATTTTAGTGAAGCATTTATACATGCAACAATGATAAAATCTTAAAATATTCCACCTAACCTCATGCAATACGCATTCCCCTTTTTAGGCTTATTCTACCACTTATTTTCTTAGTTATTCATGATGTTTTGGCGCATAATATGGTATGGTGCCTGAAAACAGAAGCCAGCTTTCTCAGGAGCATGTGAGCTGAATATCAGATATGTTTTTTCCCCCATAGCACATTTCTGATTAACAGTTTTAGGTTAACGAATATTTGTTTCTTTTCCCCCCTCTGTTAGAGAAAAGGTACATTATCTATAGTATCTTTGGAATGGATTCAGTTGCAAAGGTAACATGCAATATAATGCATTTGTTGGTGGAAAAGAGTATTTCCCAGATATGATTTTAAAGTCACTTTAGATCTGGAGACAAAGTAAAGTTTTGGTTTTATGTTTAAACACGTATACAGGGGTCTCTCCAGCTCTGTCCCTTCATGGAACAGAGTTTATGAGCCTCTGTTGAAATAATTAAGAAAATAAAGAGAGTGTAAAGCCCAAACCCTTGAAGAAAAAGAAATGTGTCTTTAATCCAGAACTTCCATTAGAAATACTGGAAAAATCTTACATCTGTTTCTATGCCTTGGCTTGTTTGCAGGATAACAGTTATCGCTTTAGCAGCTTCTATCACCATATGGGTACAATAAGTAAATGAACATAAAACTGAATGAACACATAAAAGGAGGATAAACCTACCCAGACTAACAAATCCACTCTCCCACCTGCTGTGTGCTGGAACATGAACAGAACGTCATCTGGATCACGAGGATTAGTAAAACAGTTCTAGTTAACATGGTCCTGTGGATGAAATTATTATTTTTCAAAGTAAGTGTGTGATATCTGGGATCCCAATGATTTTAATTAATTCATTATGCTGAGCCAAGGGCAAGTGAAGATGTATATTTCAATTAGCTAGACCTGCATGCACACAAAGTTGAGAATCATCAATCCAAATTAGAGCTGGAAGAAATTTTTGGACTAATTTATTTGACCAAAAAATATGCAGTTTTGGTGGTCCCAAAGCTATTCATGAATTTGAATGAATTCTCTGAATTATTTCAGCTAATTTTTCACCCATTTAAAGATGCAATTCTCAGAGTAGCTGCTCTCCTTATGACCTTTAGCACAGCGATTAGGGCACTCACCCAGGACATAGGAGATCCTGGTTCAATTCTCCCTTCTACAGAGAAGGGATTTGAAGTTGGGTCTCCTACATGGCAAGAGAGTACCCTACCTATTGGGATATTCATAGATCTCTCTCTGTCTCTCCTGCTGAAGCTGTTCTACCTTTTAATAGTTATTGGAGCAGGGACTTGAACTCAGGTCTCCCACCCACCTGATGAGTGTACTCTTTCCATGGCCCTTAGCTACTCATAGTCATTATGAACAACTATGAATTGCCACTTCAAAAACCCCTGAACCAAACCCCTTGTCCTATGAGAAATAACCAACTAAAAGGCAGTGAAACTACAGACCAATTTGACGAGGAAAGAATCTTCCCCCATCCCTTATGCAGGAGATGAGGCACTGAACCTCCACATCATAACTGTTTCATGGTCAAACAAGCAAGCTTCCCCCTGGGTTTGAGGCCAGTGAATCTCTGATCTAAACAGACCACTGCCACACAATTTCCATGGCTCTTTCTTGTTCATTCCGCCTTGTGCTGTGCAAGCTTAAGCATTGTTTCATGCCTTTTCCTTAGTATCCACATTTTAAAGATGGGAGAAATAATTACCTACCTCACAGACTGAGGTGATGGTTAATTAGTGAAGCTGTAAAGGGCTAAGTATAATATTCCTGTATAAAACATTGCTTCTTGTGCTCAAAGACTTCAGTTCTCAAGAGCTCAAGATCAGTTCTTTTTAACATGTCCTTTATCACACACTTGGCAATGACTAGTTCTTCCTTAACATTCCTCCCATCCTACATCATTTATCTTTGGCCTAGATCCTGAGTCCTCATGCAATACACACACAATAGGTTGAGCTCCAGTACACGTGAGAAGATTCTATGTGGGGGCAAAAGTTAGATTAGACTTTGTTCTATCACTATGACTTGTTCTTGCTATATAGCAAGCTAACATATCAAGCTAGGTTCTTGGCACCTAGCCGGGAGGGCACCAGGCGGCTGGTCCTGCGGCTTTGGTGGAGCATCCACAGGCATGCCTGCGGGAAGTCCACCGGAGCCATGAGACTGGCGACCGGCAGGGCGCCCCCTGCGGCTTGCCGCCGTGCTTGGGGTGGAGAAATGGCTAGAGCTGCCCCTGCCCCTAGCACAGAAGTTTCTGACAGCCTCACAAACACTGACACATTTTACATTTTTTCCTTGCTCACTTATCTCTTTGCACTCAAGTGAGGCCTGGGTGGAGTCAGGCTCAGATGAACCCAGGCATTGATACAGTTATCACACTACATCAGTGCTTAGCTATATTCCTCATGCATCCATGGCCTTGCTCTTGTGCCAAGGCAGAAGTAACGTGGCAGGTGTGCAAACCTGCCCTTTCATGCATACACGTTTTTCTGTGCTCCCTGTCCTATTCATTGCTTTTTAAAATCTTCACTCATGTGCAACGCTCTGCATCAGTTCTGTGATGTATCCAGCCCCTTGAACGCACCAGGGCCAGCATCCCAGTATGATTTTAAGTCGTGTAGCTAGGAGGGCAATCAGTCTTACTACTATAGTACAGGTTGCATGGCAGTATAGGAGAGGACGCAGACTCTGCAGAGATACTACGAACCACCCACGCAGGTAGAACATATACTTTGCCAGGAATAGACCCAGTGCAGCTAACCTCCTCCCCAGAGGAGCACAGGAGCCATTGTGACTCAGTCACAGTATCTCCCATGCACATCACCACATGGCTGAGCTACAACTGAGCTCTGGTTTGTCAATGTTCCAAGTTTTTCTGTCTCATTCATGAGCAGATCAAAGGAATCAACAATTGCCTGCATTGTGTGTAATGTGCTCCCCTCCCCCACCGTTTGACATCATTGTCTCATTCATGTACACTCTCTGAAGCACGTGCGCTTCGTACATTTCTTTGCCTGGTTTGTTCTGTCTGTTGTTGTAAGGCAAAAGAGGGGTAATGTCACTATCCATCTCTGCATTCAGGACACAGAAACAGATCACAAACTACTGGTGCCAGTCTCAGATTTTTTTCCATTAAGAAAACTTGGGGCCTGCTGTAAGCCAAATACAACAGCATATACAACTGTAAATAGTTCTGTATTTATTATAACTTACTCAGTCCTGTGTTAAAGCTTTTGGTGCATAGGCAACTACTGCATTTTTTGCATTGGCAGCATTATTTCTGACCCTGAGTTGCCACGTATTTTAGTGATGTTCCATCTACCTCTGTGCGTTCATTCTACTTGTCTGCATTGCATCCACATGCTCTCCTCTCTTCTCTTCCCCCTCCCCACCCCAACCATGCAATTTCCTTCTTGAGCAGCTCTGAGGAGGGCATGCATTCTGATAACACAGAGGTGGTATATCATGATAGGTTTTCCTGTGGGGTGATTATGCCCACAGGAATCTCTTTCCCAATCCTCTTTTTCTCAGCACATCCATTCTGCAGTGGCTTCAGCTATCTGACATCAAGGTACATTTCAGGTCTTAGCAATCAGAGACATCCCAAAACACAAAGAACTTTATTGCTTCGATGTTGATCTTTGTGTTTTGAAATCTAATTCTCTTATCTTACTCTGTATAGATGAGCAGACTCACTGCTGGCACCCATCTACAAGCAGGTGCATGATGTTCTGTCTCTTCTTGTGGCTCAGCTCTCTGGCTATGTTCTGTTTAAATCCACTTCTTCCAGGGTAACAGAGTCCAACAAAACAGACGTCCAGCAAGTAATTCCAAGACCATGTGTCAGGTCTCTAGCCCCTGACTCTGGGCCCAGTGGTCTGTACACTCCTCACTCTGGACTCTGAATTATCCTTAATTCCCTTACTTCAGGGGGGCCACCTTCCCAACAGCTGGTAGAGGAACCCAGGTCCATCCTCTGCACTGGGTTCGATATCCAATAATGCCACACCCCTCTCCAGGTGCCATTCAGTGACCTAATGGGAGCAGGCTCCTGTTAAGAAGTGGGATTTATACAGCCCATCACACTCTCCCAATGAATTGTTTCAGTCTGTGACCATGTTCACTTTTACCTCTGCAAATAGGAGGAGATAAGAGTAGCTGAGTTCTTAAGAGAGTGGTTGGAGCACTTGTAAAATATTGTTCCTTCCCGTACAAGAGTTAACACATATATCCCAAACGAAACACCACTTCATGTTCTGCAAAAAAAAGTTGTTCCTAATATGCATCTTCAGTTTCCTTGGGTCAAGACATTCTTTGTTATGCAGTGCTCTACAGAATGGCAGATTAATAGTACTGACTCAGACAAACTCCACAGATGTAGTGCCAACATTCTTCGTTCCTGACCTGCACCATTCCTGATCTTCGTTCAGCAAACACTGACAGCGTATGGTTGTGTAATTTTTTTTGTGTGGTGTGCTCAATAAGGAACTAGGATGAAACCACCAAACTGGTTTCACATGCAACTGAAACTAAGGATTTGAATTTTAAATGTACAGAAGTGAAAAGTCTTCTACTGAACCCAGGGCACCCCCAGAATCAACACAGGCCCTTTGGCTATCATACTATCTTCCCCTACCCCATCTGCTAATAGTAGTCCCTTAGTAATTATTCCCTATCTTTTCCAAAGACTTTCAGTTTGCCTTCTAATATCATTGGTATTTTTCTCAGAGCTTGTCCAACCCATCACATCAAATCTAACCTCAACATCAGAGACTTCTGAGGAATACAGTTACCGTGAACAACACTTTGTGTACTTAAGAAAGACCAATCCAGTTCAGATAGGATAGGAATGCCTCAAAACGTTTGCTGAGAATTCAAACCAAACACATAGTAAACATCAAGACTCAGCATTTTTCACTGTTTTTACTTCTGCAAGACTGTGCTGCCTGAGACTGAAAAAAGGGAAGTGTCAAACTATCAAGAGAGTTGGTTTCTTGGTATTTCTATTTCAAAAGGAAGATGGGATATTGCTCTGAGGGCTGGTTCTCACAAGATTTCTAATCCAAATTTATTGATCTGATCAGATGCATATCTCAATCGAATATTTGGATTCTTTACAGGCTTTTCCCATCAGTAGCATTAATATTTTCATCACCGTGAATGCTTATCACTTGTCTACTCTACAACTGTAACGTATTTCTAGCCTTTGCAACAACCACGCTCAATCCATGATGTACAGTTCTTTGGGGTGCTGCTTACAAGCTACCATGTGTATCAGAGTCCTTCTCACACTGCTGTCTCACATGTGAGACAAAGACAATGCTGATCAAATGGATGAAAGCAGCCAATACACCCCCAGAAGACTAGCAATGGAAAAGGAGAGTATTAGATGGAGTCACTAAAAGCCACCACATTATAGAGCACAGATTATAGCAATTAAAAGTGTAAAAACTCTGTCTTGTCACTGTGTAGTTGAGCGATCTCTTAACATTGCATAGCAATATTCGTGTTATGGCATTGAATCAATAAATGATAAAGAGTTATGATGATACAACATCACATTCATCACAATTCAATGTGAAGTGTCAGTGTCTTTCTCCCCAGTTCTATTAATTGGCAACGAAGCTCTATTGCTTCTCAAGGTTAAGTTACACTGATCTACAAGACCTTCATATATACTAAAATATTTTTCGAGTGTATTTGAAGATCTATTGCCATGTGTTCAAAAGTTTCATCTACTTTTGTTTGTGGATTGTGAAAAAAAAATGGTGAATTGAAAAGAAGAGATCATCTGTTTTGGGTCAAACGAAGCCTATTGTTTGCCCTGAAATATGTTGTTTTGTGAAATTTTAAGAGGCTAGATTCACAAAACAGCCAGGAGGACGACGACTGTGCCAGGGCCATTGTTATGAACTTCAGCGCAATAGTTAGGGCACTCACCTGGGTTCTATTCCTCTGTCTGCTGGATATTCAGAAGGGATTTGAACTTGGGGCTGCCGTATTGCAGGACAGTGCCCTAGCCCATGGTGGAGGTCTCTCTCACTCCCTCCTGAGGAAGCTGCTCCACTTTTATACTAAAAAGTGGTCACAGAAGCAGGGACTTGTGTCTCCCACATAATAGATAAGCATCCCAACAACCAATCTATATAGTCCTTTTCCCTGGTCCAATGACTAGTCATAGTCACTCACGGTAGCAATTCATAATCATAAAAATGTAAAGCAGATTCAACAGGAGAGATTGTGCTATGAAATATTCTGGTATGTGTGTGTCTCAATGTGGGAAACCTGACTTCAAATTTCTTTTACACATCAGGAAAAGCAGGGAATTGGACCAAGAGCTCTCACGTTCCAGGGGAACGGAACAGAACCGCTGGGCTAAAAGTTATAAAGAAACTGTCATTGCCACTAACCCCATTGGGCATTTTGTGAATGGGATCCAAAAATAGCCAAATATTTGGCAGATTCATGACAGATTTGTAAATAGTTTTGAGTCATCCAAAATGCATTTCAGCAAATAAAAATGTTCTGTATTATCTATACTTGGGATGAGTAGGGCCTGTTGCTTTCTTTGAGAGGCCTCACAAGGTTGTACTGGATAGTTTATAAGCTGTATCAAATACCCTTTCATGCAGGACCTCACAGATTTCTGCGAGACAGCAGACCTTACTGTGGCCCCCGGGCCAGTAATTACAGCCCGTCAGTGGCTTCTCAGTTGTCCAGAAGGAAGCAAAAATAGCCTCCACTCTCCAGTGAGGTGAAAGAAAAGACCAACTCCTATGGTAGCAACTCCCACTTTTCAAGAATATCCTTAGTCTACTCAAAGAAGGGGAGGGAGGGGAACATGAGCTCATACATATTGCATTAGCCAGAGGAAAGCAGCACCTGCCCTTTGCTCCTTGCTATGCTTATGAAGAGATCACATTTTTCTCCTCATCTTCTCATTTCCCCCATACTATTTAGTGTGGGGGAAAATGTTATGTTCTCCTTTCAATTTCCAGGCTTTTCTTTCTCACAGAAAGGGGACTGACACATTCTTCACTGAGTCCAATGACTCCCCCTTTACCTCACTTTAACCCACCTCACCCTTAAGGCCTTGTTCTGCTACAGAGGACTGACGGAACTCCATGTTAGAACCAGTCAATGTCACTGTCTAAATCAACATAAGGATCACTACTGAGTCCCATAAAACATGTTCCTACTGCTCCCTAAAATTACCAGGACTGAATATGCTGATTTCACAGTACTCCCAGCTCCTCTCTGCCTCAAGGAGTTAGAGAGACTGGAGCAGAAAGTTAAACCAACATCTCTGATGTGACAGTGTGCTATGCCTGGCCATCAAGCCAGCATGATTTATTAGCAATTTTAATTCATTTTCGAAGACATTTCCCAAGGGCTCAATTTTGTAATCTTATTACTATGGGCCTAACATCCTATGGTAAAAGTTTGCTTTCTAACCTGTCTTTTGTTGTTAAATACAATTTCTTCTCTCATTAGAGAAAGTCTTGAGATGAAGTAGTTTGCTATCTTTCATCCACAGTCAAAATATTTTCATGTGTATTTATTAAAAAAAGTTAGATAAATACAGAACTGGCTACCAACAACATTTTTTACATGCTTATGCTTTTGTTAGATAAGTGCTAGAAGTGAGAGAGTTTACTATTTTCAGCTAAGGAAGCCATGCCTCTAAGTTTTATATATGAAATAATCTAAAATAGCCTTACATTAGTTAATACAGATAGGGACAGCTCTTAATCCCATTTAATTCAGTGGGAACCAGATTTTTCCCATTTTAAATATTGTAAAATTTTACAATTACATGTAAAGATTGTGTCCTGCAATTTAATGTACGTTTACTGCTTGTTTTTTAGCCTCTGTTCGTTGTAAACCAGAGTCCTGAAAGAAGATTTAGCAAATCTGCCTCTAAATAAAGACAGTCTAGCTTTTTGATTATTTATATTCCTTTCCCAGGGCTTTGACAGCTTTGCAATTCTCTGGATGATATTTTTATTGGCTCTGTCAGTTAATGAGGAAGTACCATATTTAGGCCACTGCATTAGCCCTGAGAAGTTTTTGGTTCAGCCATAGATATTTAACAATGTAATTTTTAACATGACAAATAGATATGTACAAAGCTGCACTACTTTAAAAATCAACAAGAAACTTATAATACAAGTGCACAATTGTTGCTTTGGAATTGCATCTGTAAATATTTTATATTTGCTATTATAAAATAAATTCTTACAACAGTGTCAAGGACAACCATTGTAGAAGTGGAACATAACTTTTAGAGTATTAAATTGTACATGAGCAAATACCCTGGTGAACAGAATTTTGTCATGGAAGACTAAGGGAAGAGCATAAAGGATGAGGTTCTCATCCAAAAAAGAAAATGCTAACACTAAAAAATGGTGATTGCACTGTTATTTGCAGACTGTAAACTGCACAGTATCAGAGCCTCAGACATAGAAATGGAAATATACATTGCTATGAGTGAGTTAGCCGTGCAACATGAATATATTATTAACAGTACCCTCTTGGAGAGGACCCATCAACTCCCAACAGAGGAAGAAATCAGAAGGAGAAGGTGGGGTTGGATAGGACATACAATACGCAAGCAGCCAACTAACGTCACCAGACAGGCACTGCGGTGGAACCCCCAAGGCAAGCGGAAAAGAGGCCGTCCAAGAAACACCTGGCGACGCGACCTTCAGGCTGATAGCAAAAAAATGGGCTATACCTGGAACCAGCTAGAGCGAATGGCCCAGGATAGAGGACTCTGGAGATCTGTGGTTGGCAGCCCATACCCCGATTGGGGTGACGGGCATGAGTGAGTGAGTTAGCATCAGAAACGACTACATTTTCACCCTTGATAGGAATACATTGAGAGGGAAGTGATAACTTGGAAGTGAGCACTTGGAAGTAATAACTGGAGAACCCAGCACTGCACAGTCACAAAAGACAGTTTCTCCAGAGTAAGGTGGGAACAGCAGAAAAAATTGGATAGGTGAGCAGCAGAGTACATCTTAACACAACATTCATCCTCCTTTGCAGGAGCTACTCCAAAGCCCCTGGAAATCAAAGGGAATCTTTCCATTGACTTTGATGGGCTTTTGCAGCCCGCTTATATTGCAAGAAAGTGTGTGACTTGTGAACACCTCCTTTTCTTATTATAGTCTCATTTTCACATACAAATACATTATAGAATGATTTTCATACATCAGAAACTGTCTAAAACGGCAGTTGGCCCTTGTGATTTGTATTTAAATAAATATACTTAATCCCTGTAGTC
Source organism: Chelonoidis abingdonii (assembly GCF_003597395.2). Taxonomy (NCBI): domain Eukaryota; kingdom Metazoa; phylum Chordata; order Testudines; family Testudinidae; genus Chelonoidis; species Chelonoidis abingdonii. The sequence continues at coordinate 104,166,608 of NC_133774.1, read as the reverse complement.
ATTCTTCCTGCAAATATTTGATATAATCAGTGATGATGCTTCATTCAAGGAGTTCCCACTAACAATGTCTACTTCTCCATCTTTATTTAGCATAGGGCAAAATTCACTTCATCCGTATAAAACCAATGTATTTGGGTGAGGTAAAAATGGTGTCATTTCCTACCCTCAAACCCAGGCTAGATCCTGGTGATCTAGCACAGACTCTCTGATCCCCATATAAGTAGAAGAAGTAGAGGTGGGAATCTGAAGTCTCTAGAGAAATTGTGGTGAGAGTACAATGCACCTGAACTAAAGGACAGTGAGAGTAGTATTGCAAGAAAAGGAAAGCTAAAAAATTTTACCTATTAAAGCAGAATTGACCTATATCTGTGTTAGGGTCTTTGCGAGCAGAAACTCTAAGGAAAGTCTTACACATCATGCAAGGGACAGAGAGGCCGTGATGTCTGGCAGGATCAGCTAGGTATATGAACATTTTACCATAATAAGTGCAAGCTCACAAAACTTTTTTCCATAAGGAATGTGCAGTGTATTCAAAAAGCCACTCTGCTTCTGTTTCCTGTGTTTCTCTACTCCAGTTTATTTCATATTAAAAGTATATTATGTTAAGGTAATCAAAATGATTGCAACAGTTGGTTGGTTTAGATTTTTTTTTAAAGTATTGTCTGACATCTTTTAGGGAAACACTACTATTGTCTCCTTTCTTGGGGCTGGTAAAAAGTAGTGTGAGTGGGGTGCCAGGAGAGAGACTGCAGATTCTGCTAAGAAAGCGGAGGGTACAGAGTGTATATAATGACTGCCAGGATCACACATAATATCACTGTCACTGTGAGGATGACTAGGGGCCAGATTCAGAGGTGATTCTAAGTGAACCTAATTTCCTAGTTCTGCCAGCTCTCCTGCTGAAGTTCAATTTGCTTACACTTGGCTAGTCTCACACACACTTACTGACATGGAATATACACCCACAGGAAAGAGTTACAAAACATGGGCTTAAATCAACAGAGTGCAAGAGGCAGGCATACGTTTTGCAGGTACAAACAGCACTCACAAAAAAGTTGGCTACGCTTGTGAAAGTGGGGCTCTCTGAGTCAATTAAGGCTTTCAGTCGCACCCTCCAATCAGCATAGCCGTTTCATTGCTAGACTGCTAATTTGAGCACAGATAAAGCCTCATAGTACCTCAGGGAAAAAAGTTTCTTCTACCACTTGGGCCCAGATATAGTCTGTCCAGCACTCCTTTCCCCCAGTGAAATGGAGCAGTAAAGATATTATCTATGTGCTTCAATTCAGTAAATTATACTGTAGACTAACATTTATTTTAGGGAGTGAATCAGTTGGTAAGTAACTAATGAAAGAGTGAAGACATGCACTGAAAGGGAGATTGTATATCATGTGAAAGCAAACAGGTATTTATCCTAATGGGGAAAGACCTATATAATTGTACTACAATAAGAAGTTACACTTATCTTTTCCCATGGCCAAGGTGAATGATATTCTCTTCAGGATTTCCCTCCAGGAGTACCACAGGAAGGAGGAACATGGAGAGAGAGAGAGAGAGAGTTTTAAGAGCTACATCAAATTATAATCCAGTCACTTACAGCACATATGATATAAAGAGTTTCAGGTACCACAGCTGTCCCTGAATCTCCCTACCATTTTTTGTCACTTTCAATTTACCTGTCATCTTTCTCTCTCTCTCTTCCACATAGCAAAGAGAGGGAAAACTAACTGACCATTCAGGAGAAACAGTGAAACTGACTCTATATAGAATGCAATCACATGAACAAAATAAACCAGGGGAGTAGAAAGCATCTCTAATGTCATACAGTGTAACAAGCGGAACTTCTCCCCAGCTCCCAGAAGACCCACAACCACACCTAGAATCTCTTTCTAGGCAGTTTATTTCCCAGCCTGGCCAAACAAACAAAATTTATTGCTCAGCACACCTTAGGCTACAACTCCCCCTTTACCTCTCATAGGCACTTCTTGTAACTCCTTAACTCTGACTCACCAAGTCTCTGGCTTCGCTAGGCCACAGGTGCCCTCTTTTAAACCTAATTGGGTTAACTGCCAGTCATGAGTGCATTGGCTCTACTCCCTCTTAAAGGGCCAGTGACATGCAATTATAGCAATCTCAGGTATTTTTAACAGAAGTTTCTGGATCAACTCAATGGGAGTAGGGAAGTGTTTTTTTTTTAAACAGTGTCAGTTTAATTAACTAGCTTTTCTACTGCACTGGTTCTTTCATTTACCAAAATATATACTCATCCCTTCCTCTCACTCATTTATGTATATGTTTACATACTATTTATTCTTATGGAAATATTTGGCCTAAGAGTTTAATTTTATGAACAGGACTTCAGATTAGGACTTTATTCAGCATGCTAGTGTGATAAATAGGGTTGTGTGAATAATTGCTTTTTTTCTGTTCTCTGGCAGTTTCATTGAGAATTTTTTTTTTTTTTTATTAAAATTTAAAAAAATAGTTCTTGGTCAAACAAAAAGTTTTGTTCAACCTAAAATCAAAATGTTTCATTTCAATTGCAAACTTTTTTATGGTTATTTTGGTCAATGAAATTTTAAACGAAAAGTTATTTCAAACAAAAATATTTCATTTAGAAATTGTTGAAATGAAACGTTTGATTCCCCCGCCCCCACCGCCCCCGGTGGGCAGGAGGGCTTTTGAGCACAACAATTGAGCAATTTTTTCCCCAAGAAAAGTTTTAGTTGAAAAATTTTGTCCAGCTCCACTGGTAAGTGGGAGATTGCCTCAGTAAAGATTGCTAAATAGAGCCTTACACCTCTTTCATATTCAGGATAGACTAATAAGGTAAATGAACAACACTGCAATAGATCGCCAGTCCAAAATTTCACTCACTTAAGCCAAAGGAAAACAGTTTACTTCAAACAATTTCTTTTTCAAGGATTTTAGTCTTTTTAGACTAGAGACATGTTTTGGCATCTCACAGCTATAGTTTCAAAGTATCATAGGGGTTTAGCCATATCAATCCAATTAAAACTAATGGACATGGTGCAGCCTTTGCATGCCAATATTTAGGGATCGAGTTCTTTGATCTAATTTGGTAATAACAAATCATGGACATGACTAGATATAAAACCAGGGAAACAAAACTGCAAGGTAAATGTATGCTCAGAACTAGATTACCTGCTTCTGCCTGTTCTGAAGAGTTTCAACAGAGGACGAATATGCTCAGAATTCCAGCTCTGAACAGTTCTCAAAGACTTGCTTAATCTAAACCACAGTTAACTGTAACACTGGCTATTTATGACCAACACCACCTTTTACAGAACTAATTACAAAAGAAGCAGTGCAATTAATAGTCTTCTACTTAGCGTATGTGCAATGAGCCTCAGGTGGCATGTGACAAGGATTCATCACTGAATTTGCTCCACTGGTTGGATCATTAACTTTAGAGCGGGGAACTGGGAGCCAGAGCTTTAAGGTTCCTGCTACCTACCTGCTCAGAGACCTAGGATAAGTCATTAACCTATATACTTTAGTTTAGAATGGTTTATCATACTTCACATTGGTGATGTGGGGCTTTATGAAGTAGAGATTAAAAGCGCCAATTAAGGCATGGTCCTCAGTAAGAGAGAGTACAGAGGAGCACAATCACAAGAAAAGCTCCAAGAGGGTGTGTGTCCTAAGCAGGCACAATGCCTCCTGGATCACACAAGGAGACTGACCCCTGCCCCACTTTTTGAGGGGGCAGTGTGCATTTCCCTTGTTTGAAGGCCCCTGTGCAGAGGGCCTCTTCTCCTCACCAATCTCGTTTTAGAAAGGCTAGTGTGATCATAATCAGAGAGAGGTATAATGATATCTGTGTGGGCCCTCAACCAGAAAGCCCCAATCTTTCCCTTTTATTCCATGTATTTTCTGTGCAACCACAGCATAATAAAGTATCCCCTCAGGAACATCACCATCCGAGAGCAATGTAGAGGTTTCTGGTGCCTCTGCAACACAGTTTCACCACACTTAAGGACCTTCCAACACACAAGTGCTAAGAAGCCTTCAAGCATCCACCAATGTTGCTAATGCTTACAATTTTATTGCAAATCTCCATCATTATTTGTTTTTTCTCAAAGTCCCAGCTCCTGGACTCAAGTGAATACATCAGAATCTCAGATTTTTTTTTTAAAGTACAATTGTTAGCTCTGCCCCATATGCATAGTAATTTACACCAGTGCAAAGTAAGTGTAACGTGCTTGTGTGAATGACTACACCAGAACTCTCCACCTTCAAAATTGCCATGTGACAAATGACCCAAACATGGAACATTTTTATTTTATTATGTGTTGCATCATAATTGACAGGTGGTTTTCTAACTACAAAACTTGTTTTAAATGAGGTTCTCACTGTGTGAATTAAACCATTTTTTAAAACACTTGAAATCGGCTTGTCACATACAATCAAAGTCCCTCTTCTTTCCCATCCCATTTTCTTCCCCCCAGGGGAATTTGAACGTGTTCAGATCCCCTGCACAGACCAATTCCACTTGAGTTACAGGAGTAATCACTAGAGGGGGATTTAACATACATACAACCAGTGGGCTACATAACTGATTTGCTAGAGATCTGAAGATCAGGATCCTGAGTTCTGCCTCTGGATCTAGCTGTGAAGTAATGTCTACTGGTAAAACATAGGCAACCAAAGCACATAGAGTTGGCACAGTTGGTCTGAAAGGCCGTGTGGCTAAACAGATCTGAGCAGGGTGTGCCATATTAGAGACTTAAGTTTGTTCCTAACTGTGTCTGAAGTAACCTTGTACAACCACTCTGCTTATCTGTAAAATGGGGAGGGTAGCACGAATACTGAACTGACATCTAAAGCTGGAGTACGAGACCTTAGTTATCAATAAGGACCATGATGAGCACAGAAATATAAATGGCATTCAGAAATTAGACTAGTCTTTATGATTGTTACTTCCAAGTTAGTGTACCTTCTGCCTAGGCTGCAGAGCATTCTGGGGCAGTCTGTCTCTCATATAAGGAATGCTGCACAATGTGGCAGCACAGCAGGACAGGCAGCCTGATTCAGCTTCAAAGCAAAACATGTTGCAAAACCTAGCACACTTGCAAGTTCTGGACAACAGAAATGTCACAAGTCTCATGATATTTGGTGCTTTTATTAAGGCCTCAGCTTCTAATTGCATATGGGGCAGTGACTATCTTTTTGTTCCGTGTTTGCACAGAGCCTAGCACTCTAGTGTTTTGGCCCATGACTAGGGCAGTAGCACTAATAATAATAAATAAGGATGAAATGAGAATCTCGGCTCAATTTAAAAAAATTAAATTAAATTAAAAAAAAAACATTGCCCAGAAATGAGTGAAAATATGACCCGAGTGTAAGAGGCTGAGAAATCAGAAGGCAAAGAAAAAACTCCAATTTATTGATTTTTAAAACATGTTTGTTAAATGTTGATTGTTAAACCAATTGTGTTCCAGGCAGAAAAATACATTGTTTTATTCAAAAAGACTGGTCCTGATGGATGCACAAGGTGGCTCACTAGCATGTAGTGTACACAGTGATAAGTATGCCACTGAACTTCTTCTCACATTACAGCCTCATTACCAAAGCTAATGGCATGTCATCCTCCAATCCCACCCCCACATTGATTCACCTACACAACCCTGCTTGTTCACCAGACAGCACTGTCCATCAGTAGCTCAAAGATCCAATAGCATTAATATCTAATGGACGCATTTTCTATTCATTAGAATGTGTGACTATAACGAATAAGGCATAAAAGCTTGGTTAATCACTAATTCATCGCAATTAAAAAGCTATTGATTTTTTTTAAAAACAGTTGAAGTGCTGGCTCCAAGGATCCACACATTAGTGAAGCATTTGTATGTGGTCCAGGCTCTATCACCCAAACTAAGCTCCTAAAGCAAACTTCCATGTTAGATCTACATCGCACTAAAATATAGTACATTAATGCTGACTGTTGTATGTAGAAACCACTCCCATTGCTAGTGGATAGGGCCTGAGTCTTCTCTCATGCTAATAGTATTGGAGAAGAACTCCATTGAAGTGAATGGAGTCTCACCAGTGCCAAACTAGTGTGAAAGAGGAAAATCAGGCCCATATCTTTCATCTTGCCAACCGATTTGGCATTTGCTTGTTGATATTTCTTAGTTACTGGTAATTCCAGAAAAAGAATTTCCTTTTTAGTTTTCATTGTCACAATAACAGGCAGTGAAGTGCACTCAGTGAAAACAATAAGCAGGTGCAGAGGAGTTGCTTGTTCTTATACAGACTAAACAGAGCCCACTCTGGATATTCGCTATAACAACAGCAGGGGAAAATGTGTTTGCTTCTGCAAAGAGAAGCAAAGCTGGGGTAAGAAACAACTGAATTGTGATTATAAAACAAGCTATTGGTTAGTTATTCTCTTGATACAGAAAAGTTTAGAAAACTGCCTAGAGAAACATAAGTAACAATTCCCCCCAATGGAAAAAAAATGGGAATTGCTGTTCACCATGTAAAAAGACTGTTTTGCATCTTGAGTTCAAATGCTATATTCATAGGATAGAATATATCCAGACAGATTATGGAAAAAAAAGTCTTTATAAACCTTGCAAAGATCTCAGCCTGTTCTCTGAGAGCCAACATACCTTGTCATTAATTTTGAGTACTATTTTGTTTTTCAAGGGAGGAAGGAGGCAGCTGTTCCTGGGGAATGGCTGTCTAAATTCGATTAATGGCTCTACATAACCAGCACGAGTTTACTACATTAACTAGCAGTTATATTTCTCACACCTTCAATTAACACTGGTTTTGCTTAATCTAATATCTGTGAAGGCATGATATGATCAGAAAACATCATTGCCAGCCAAGCATTCCTCAACTCAAACGGTGCTGATTTATCTCTTTGGCACCTCATTAAAATGCAAAATATATTGAAATAGATTTTCAGCACTTTCAGGCAGCAATGTTTGTAATAATGTTAATTTGTGAATTTCCTCTTTTTTATATTCTGTAAGCTGCAGTTGCCACGTTCAGCCTAAGGCTATTTGTATTGTGAAGACAGAAAATGAACAGCGAACATTTATTTCTCATATCTTTCTGAGGAACCTGAGGCGCATGAAGATATTTGTGCTGTAACAGGCATAGTCAATCTCCTTCATTCCCTTTAGTCACTATAGATCAACAGCAAACTCCCAGCTACTCTTGCTGCAGCAATTAACCTGCCAGGGCTCTCTGCTGTCAGGCTCAGTAATAATAAACTTCCCCCAGTGAGAGATAGAGCTATAGATCCTCGCCCTGCAACTTCCGTAGTGGCTGAATTATTAAGAATCAGCATGATTAAAGAGATGACATGGTATTAGTTAAAAAGACATGCTTTTTTTCCCCCCCTGGACTGAGGTTTAAACCTATTAAGGAATAGCAGCTGAAGCCAGTGAGCCTTTCCTATCGGTCCACAGGTCTTTTAAACAAAAGGGGTGGGGGGCGGAAATTATAGAAAAACTATTTACAATGCCCTGTCATTTTAAAAGTTTAAGGATAAAAATGTAAAGATAAAGAGGGAACTGGGATAGTTAAATCGTACAGCATGTGTAAATCCAAGAACCGACTTAAGAGGATAATTTCATCCAAGGGACACAAAGGAGAACATATTAATGTTGATGTAATTAGTAATATTTAAATTATTGTTCTTAAGAGAAGATAAATCATTAAGCTTACATTATTATAATTAAGAATAATCCCCATGTACAATCTATGTAATAGATAAGAATAATTCACAATATAATCGGTCAGATAATTTGGGAGGAACTCTAGGAATAGCACATATTTCACAATAAACCTGGTCTTGAAAGGGTGGCAATATTGTTATAAATGCCATAATGGATTGCAAATGAACCAGTTGTTTACATTCTCCAGTGCTAGCTGAGTGAGGTAATGGTAAACTTGGGCAAAGAGTGAAGCAAATTTATTAAAACAAAGGCATGGAAAAATAAACAATTTTTATGCACTCACAGTTCCATTAAAACACACTTCCTTCTGCCAAGCCTACCGGTGATAATGCACTTAGGGGCCTGATAATGCCTTCTTAACCAAATGCTCCTATTGACTCCCAGGGGAGTGTTATCTGTGCAAAGAATGCAGGATTTGGCCTGTAAGTGCTGCTACATATCTATTAAAAAATGCAGCACTCTGCAATTGCTAGAGTAATTTGTACCTATCTTGTTTGGCCTACTCATTTAGAGCTAGACTGTGATTTGAATTACATATTTGTACAGGGCAGTAAAGAGGAGTAAAAACCACTCCATGGGCTACCCAGTCCTTGGATACAGGCACAGTGGAGAATGCCCACTTACTCCCCCCACTCCATATCAGGTAAATGAAGAATGAGCGGGAAGAAGCCAGAAATAGGAAGCTCTAAGACTCTGCCCTTCTATGCCAGTCAATGCAGCTGAGCAACTGAGTGGTTTTGCAATTTGCTGCTTGTATAGACAGTAAATTATTTTCCCTCCCCCTAAAACCCAGCACCTCCACTGAAAAAAGAAAGCAGGGAAGGATTTGTGCTTTAGAGGGGTCTCAGAAAGCACAAATGAGCCCTTATATTTTAAGCTCAGTATATCAGAAACCAAATGTTCCTGTGTGTTTTATACAGCACTGGGCACACTGTTGGAAGTTAACTAATAAAGAAAGATAAATGAATTATCCAGTTAATTCATTTGTAGAAGCAATCTCTGAATCAAATCATATCAGTCTCCTGTAACATGTCTTACACTATTTTCAAAAAAACTGCTAAAATACATGTACTCTTTTCAGTCTCAGGCTGCCTGTAGGATACAAGGACTTGGACTACTGTTGTTTGACCAGAGGCATATATAGTAAGCTTCACTGCAATTTGGAGACTGAAAATAGAAGTCTCAAAGCGTTGGTGCGGGGGGGGGGGGGGGGTAATAAGAAAAATCCACTGGATTTTTTGTCTGTTTGTTTTTAAATCAAGTGTCATGCCAAACATCAGTTTCGTCATCATAACCAAGATAAAATTTGTATGGCATGGTATAACATTATCAATTTAGTACATCAAAAATCTCATTTTTCCCTTGTTATTTAAAAGTGGTGTGTGTGTGTGTGTGATCAAATACATTTATATATGGAAACAAATGGATTTCCCATACCATGCAGGAGTACGGATGTGTTCCCCTGTGAGCATTCTACACACTGTGGAGCATAGCTTACAGGAGGCACAGGACTGCCCAGAGGATTCAGGGGGCCTGGGGCAAAGCAATTTCGGGGGCCTCTTCCATAAAAAAAAGTTGCAATATTATAGAATACTATATTCTCGTGGAGGCCCCTGCAGGGCCTGGGGCAAATTGCACCACTTGCCCCCCGCCCTCCACCTCTGGGTGGCCCTGAGGAGGCATTTTTCAAATTCTGTGCATAAATTATGTATGTTCACTAATGGAATTAACATGTATTGCAAGTTACAGTAAGCATTGTTTACTATGTAATGCAACTGGTTCTATTCAAATTCTAATCAAAATTCAGTATTACTGTTCTGTAGTCATTCTTCCATTTCATTACACTTTATGATTACACTGTATATTATCCTTAGCTATATTTTGGGATGAGACTTCAAAATCCAGACTCTTGTCTGCTCTTGCAGATATTAAAAGTATTCCACAGAACTTTTTATATGAATGGAAATTTACTGTCTCCTCCTATGTTGCTGTGCACTGAGCTGTAGACCAGTTTGTTACTGGCATCCACTCACATGGTGTCTGAATTCCTCTGGTTCTGTAAAATACTTTGGGGGCTTCCAAGATAACAAAAGCAAACAAAAATTCCAACAAACATCCTGGAATGAATTAGATACATATGAAGCTTTTCCACTTAGTCACACTCATATCTCATAGTGCAGAGCTCCATTGATTTTAGTGAAGTTCCATATGGTCTCATTGTAGGATCAAGGCCTTAAAGAGTTAACTGTTTAGGAAAAAGAACAAAGCCAAGATCCACAAAGGTACTTAGGATCCTAACTCCCACTGAAATCAATGCCATATTGTGTATCTGGGTCTTTTTAGTCTCCTAAATAAATGGCCTTATTTCAGATATGCTGAGCACTTAGCAGCTGTCACTGAAGTCAATCGCATCACTTTTGAAAAATCAGATCATTTATACAGACATGCTTAAATATGGATTTAGGAGCTTAACTATAAGAATATCTTGGCCTTTACAATGGTCTGTAAAACCCTAGCACACTGTGGCTGCCATACTAATAACGAAGTGGGAGGGTGTATCTAGTGTGGTCCTAGGGGTCAGTCCTGGGTCCTGTACTATTCAATATTTTTATTAATGACTTGGCTAGTGAAGTGTAGTGTATGCTTATAAAATCTGCAGATGGGAGACATTGCAAGCACTTTAAGAGGACAGGTATAGAATTAAAAAAATGACCTGAAAAATTGGAGAATTGGTCTGAATTCAACAAGATGAAATTCAATGAAGATAAGTGCAAAGTACTTCACTTAGGAAGAAGAGATGAAATGTACAACTACAACATAAGGGATAACTGGCTAGGTGGTAGTACCACTGAAAAGGGTCTGGGGTTACAGTGGATCACAAATTGAACATGAGTTAATAATGTGATGCAGCTGTGATAATAGTGAATATACTTCTGGGGTGTATTAACTGCAGTGTCTGATTTCGACACAGGAGGTAATTGTCCTGCTGTACTCAGGTGTCCAATTGCTGGCGCCATAATTTAGGACAGATGTGGACAAACTGAGGAGAGTCCAGAGGAGAACAAAAATGATAAAAGGTTTAGAAAACCTGACCCATGAGGAAAGATTTAAAAAAAAAAAAAATCTGGCCATGCTTAGTCCTGAGAAAAGAAGACTGAAGGAGGATCCAATAAAAGTCTTCAAATATGTTAAGGGCTGCTATCAAGAGGACTGTGATCAATTGTTCTCATGTCCACTAAAAGTAGGACAAGTAGTAATGGACTTAATCTTCAGCAAGAGAGATTTAGGTTAAATATTAGGAAAGCTTTCTAACCGTAAGGGTAGTTAAGCTCTGGAGTAGACTTCCAAGGGAAGTTGTAGAATCCCCATCACTGCAGGTTTTTAAAAATAGGTTGGACAAACACCTGTCAAGTTTATTTGGTCCTTCCATAGTGCAAGTGTCTGGATTTGATGACTTTTCAAGGTCCCTTCTAGGCCTAAATTTCTATGATTCTATAAGACTATTTCCTGTGGAAAGGTCTAATCTTTACCACTCATACTGCATTATGGGCCCTATCCTGCCATCTTTACCCATGCTGAACTGTACCACATTTGTGAACATTCATTTTAATGAGACTACCCCACAAAGTAAGTTCCTACTTGCCATAGAAAGTGATGGCAGAACCCAAGGCCTGCATCTTTCTGCCATGTCAATGGAGCCATGTTCCCCTTTACAAAATACCGTCTATCCCATTATTTTTTCAAGAGTTGCTATTTGTAATAATAATGGTTAATGTGCAGCGGACCAAAACCAGAATTAATGTTATCACCATGAGGATTGAAATCAGAATTCTCTAGCTTTTCCCACTTTGTGCCAAACCAACATTCCTAGAATAAAACTACTAACACACTGGTTGTATTCTTGTTTACTGAACATGAATCAACACTACAATAAAATTTCTATACAATTTATAACATCCCTAAGAAAGCCATAATTTACTGTTGCTTCATGAAAGCAAAAAAGAAATTAACTGTTAATCTTTTTTCATTTCTGTTTAGGTCCAGATTCAGCAAAGTACTTACACATATGAAATAGAATGTTCAGCAATGTCTAAGTGACTTATGAGCACAATTGAGACTCGTGCTGCCAAGTCACTTAAACACTTCTGAAAATTGCACTTGTGCATGAATTCCATGTATGTCAATGCTATTTAAGCTTAACATTAAACATGAGCTGACATCTCACTACTCCTTCCTCACAGGTGACTATACTTTATAAATGGCCAACTGATGAAGCAACTGTGATGGAAGATGCACTGCAAATCCAATTATTTGTGTCATGTAGAGTTTTAGTATTATGCCACTACTATGATGAAGATAAGGGCTCATCTACACGGCAGGTTCCTGCATGGAAAGCCCAGGTGTGAATCTGCAGCACACCAGTTTGCTGCTCAGTACTAGCTTGTGTCCACACTACTACAGTGCACTAAAAATCCCTATTTACAGCTTGGCTTAATGCAATGTAGATTCACATCCTGGCTTGCTGAGTAGCAGCTTGTTGTATAGACAAGCCCTAAAAAATTATTTTCTTCCATCACAGTCCAAGGAATTTCAAGTTTAATTCTTCAGAGCGCTGGGCAGACTGATGAATCTAAAATACCTCCACTCTTCCAGACTGAATTTTACTTCCTGTGAACAGCTTAACACCTTCTTTATGGGAAACAAAGTATATCCTGAGCTTTTTGGCTGCTGCTGTACCATTGGTAAATGTCTCATGTCATTCAGTGAGACAGAGGATTGAGAGCTTCATCTAACCACCTGCAAGTAGGATTGCCAACTTTCTAATCACACAAAACACCCCGCCCCACCCATTCTGGGGCCCCAACCATGCCTTGCCTGTTCTCTGAGGCCCCTGCTTGTTCCATTCACCCTCCCTCTGTCATTCACTCTTCCCCACCCTCACTCACTTTCACTGGGCTGGGGCAGGCGGTTGAGGTGTAGGAAGGGGCATGGGCTCTGGGCTGGGGGTGCAGGCTCTGGAGTGAGGCCAGGGATGAAGGGTTTGGGATGCAGGAGCAGGCTCTGGGCTGGGGCAGAGGGGTTTAGAGTGCAGGCGCGGGTGTGGGCTCTGGCTGGGGCCAGGGATGAGAAGCTTGGGGTACAGGAGTCGGTTCCAGGCTGGGGCATGGGGTCAGAGCTCCAGCTGGGGGGAGGTGGGCTCTGGGGGAGGGCAGGGGCAGAAGGATTTGGGATACGGGAGAAGACTCCAGACAGAGGGCAGGGAGTTGGGGTGCGGGAGGGCATGCAGAGTCCCAGCTGTACTTACCATGACTCAAAGGAAACGGCTGCCAAGTCCCTGTGGCCTGTAGGTGCACGGGCTCCCTTTGGTCATGGTTCCTGGCTAATGGGAGCTGCAGAGCTGGGTTCTTGGGCAGTGGGAGTGCATGGAGCCTCCCAGTCCATGGCCACCCCAGCACCTAGGCGCCAGAGGGACCTGGCGGCTGCTTCTGGGAGCTGTGCAGAGCTTGGGCAGGCAGGGAGCCTGCCTTAGCCCCAGGTCCCCACTTGCACCACCAACCAGACTTTTAATGGCCCAGTTGGTAGTGCTGACTGAAGCCGCTGGGTCCCTTTTCAACCAGGCGTTCTGGTCGAAAACTGGATGCTTGTCAACCCTACCTGCAAGTTCAATCTTCATCCTTGTTGACCAGTAAAAAGCATGGAGGGCAGCTCTGGGCCCACTATTGCCTTCCCTTTGGGAGAGCAGAACACAATCACTTCCTGAAAAAGGGCAGCTTACGGCTGTCATAAACAGATAGTTAAGGATTAATGTCTCTTTTACCTGCAAAGGGTTAAGAAGCTCCGTAAACCTGGCTGACACCTGACCAGAGGACCAATAGGGGGACAAGATACTTTCAAATCTTGGTGGAGGGAAGTCTTTGTTTGTGCTGTTTGTTTGGTTTGTTGTTTGCTCTTGGGGCTAAGTGGGACCAGACGTACATCCAGGTTCTCCAAATCTTTCTGAATCAGTCTCTCATGTTTCAAAATTGTAAGTAATAGACAGGCAAGGTGGATTAGTCTTATGTTTGTTTTCTCAACTTGTGAATGTTTCTTTTTGCTGGAAGGATTTTTACCTCTGTTTGCCGTAACTTTGAATCTAAGGCTGTGGGGGTCCCTCTGGTCTATATGAATCTGAGTACCCTGCAAAGCATTTTCCATCCTGATTTTACAGAGATAATTTTTACCTTTTCTTTAATTAAAAGCTTTCTTTTTAAGAATCTGATTGATTTTCCTTGTTTTAAGATCCAAGGGGATTGGGTCTGAAGTCACCAGGGATTGGTGGGGGGAAAGGAGGGGGGAATGGTTAATTCCTCCTTGTTTTAAAATCCAAGGAGTTTAAATCTGTGTTCACCAGGGAATTGGTGAAGCCTCTCAAGGCAGCCCAGGGAGGGGAAAGTAGGGGTGGGGGACAGGGAGTGTGCCAGACACTGAATTTCTGGCTGGTGGCAGCATACAAGATCTAAGCTAGTAATTAAGCTTGGAAGTGTTCGTGCAGGTCCCCACATCTGCACTCTAAAGTTCAAAGTGGGGAAAGAAACCTTGACAACGGCCCTGATCAAAAAAGACAACTCTTGTCATTAGCAGTCACAAATTATTACCTAGTTGCTTTGCTGAACAGGGATGGGCTTAACGGTTTTGATGATTTGCACGTCCATGAGTAAAATGCATCTCTTCCAATATATTGGATGCTATGTACTTGAATGCATTCACTCTGCCAATGCCTGAAATAAAATTAAATTTAATAATAATTCTTATTCCTTTCTTTTTTGCCCTGAAGTTTCCTCATGGAGGTGTGATGTATTCCTTGTAAGTCTGATAAATGAATGCACCACTATTTTAAAGTGTTAACTATTTCTACTGCATTTTAAATGTGAAGATGATTTTCTAGGGTCTTTTGTTTCTTCCTTTACTACATATTTCTAAATTCACTGGTATCACTTATAAAAATGTTATTCTCGTAACAATTTTTAAATTAATTTGTCATTGTGTTTTTAAGTAGCCTGGCATTTATTTAGTAACTGTTACTTCACCTTCCTTTCAAGCTTAACATCACACCTGTGTCTATTAAACATCATCCCAGTCATCATAATCCTCCTTGAATCAAAGGCAACTTGTTTCTTTTGGTAGAAGCTTTGAATGAATAATTCATTTGGAAGCATATTCTGTGTTGTACATTTTCAGAAGATAGAACCATTCTCATGTCAGTCACCCGAGCTCTGTCAGAACAAAGTATCATACCATATATGCTCCAACTGTACAGTGGATGGCAAGCAGCTAAGATTACCAGCTGTGTTAATCCTGGCCACTTTCTTTACATTTTATTGCAGAAAATTCAAATTCAAGTCTTACTTTGATATGGCATTGAAGAAAAGAGAGTTATATTTCACTGTTACCCAATATAGGTTGGTTTAGGGGTTGTAATATAATGAAGCCTAAAAATTCACCTCAGTCCAACCACTATTATTTTATTTGGGGAGAGGTACAGTTCGTTCCTGACTCCCCCTCCAGTACTTTCAGAGTTCTATTCCTAGATATACTGAGCACTGTCTGAACTTGTCCACCTGTAATGTTAGTCTTGAAATTACAAAGTTCTCCATGCAGGCAGACTACTGTGTCCCTGCAAAGTCCCATGGGCACAGGGCTCCTTGGAAGCTGCTCACAGGACTGGGGCCTTTTCTACTCCTCAGGGGTATTGCAGAGATTAGTATTAACTAATCAGTTGCACAATGCACCAGGAAGGAAAGGTAATTTGTACATATGCTCCCAAGATCATATAGTCCAACCTAGACATTGCTTAGGAAAAGACAATATGAGGTAGTTAAAGGACTGAAGAGATCAGTACAAAATAAGACTACAAAAACAAGAAACTTGAAGACAATGGCATCATCTTTGTTCTGCTGTTTTGTGTATGAGAGATTTTCCAAAAATATTCAATTTATTTTTAAACTGCATTTAGATAAATTTGACAGAGGAGTGTGGGTCAGCACTGCAGAGTGCATCAAAACAAACAGGGCTTGTTAACATCAGTTTTTAACGGTCCTGATTCTCTGCTGGCTTGCACTCTGTGTAACCGTTTAGACCAGGGTAAAGTACTGGTAAAAGGGTATCAGTTGGGATCTGATTGCATTTTAAACGCCTTTTGCACAGCTGTAAAGGACCAAAGTAGGTGCAAGGCAGTGGAAAATCAGGCCCAGGGCCTGCAAAGCTTAATGAGGATGAAAACTGCCATGTGTTGTTATATATGAACTGGGACTGTTACTATTGTCATCTACAGAATCCTCTGTAACAATGAAACGTGTGTTATAGAATCCTCATATGCCTGAATGTGGCTAAGTATATTTTGTTCTGTAGCTTAATTTCCAGCATAAATTTTGCAAAACTTTTAAAGTTATTGTAAATGGTTAATATTGAGACAGTGTATTTATCTTGCCATTTCAACTTGTCTTTCTCTGTGTCGAATGAGGATTAGAAATGGCTTAGACTGTAAGAACCTTTGTTGAGACTGGTACTATCAGCTCCTACATTTGGACTGTTGTCAGTGAATTGTTCACTATGTTTGGTCTCTAGTGCATCCCCTTTGATGCTAACCGAGAACAACCTTCTTATTTTTCTTAACCTTTTCCTATCTAGACATTTATGGCCAAGTAATGCCATTTTTATTCCAGGAGGCACGTGTAGTTTGCCCCAGGTGGTCTCACTTGTCTTAACTAATACAATGGAAGGCAGGAAAAGCAAGTAATCTATACAATATAGAAAGACTAAGGGATTTATCCCTGTGGCTCCTGGGTGATGCCTGCCTCTTTCTCCTGAAAACCTCCAGAACTTTCTCAATACTGCTAGCAAAGAAGTCTTGGACTTGTGGAATATAATATACACAGGGATCAGGCAGCTTGAGGTAAAGCAGAACAAACAAACTAAACCTCTGTCTATGGCCATAGGAATCAATATTTGCTCCAAAGTAGAAATCCTTGAGAGAACTAAGTTTGGGATAAAGCTAACATAGTAGTTTTCTTTTTTCCTTGCAAAAGGTTTGCTTTTCATATGCAAAACAAACAGCCGCGTGTACTAATAAATGCTGTTTATATCCCTCCTTGCCGTCCACAGACCCTAAATCACTCAGTGGACTTTATAAAATGGTTACAAGATATGGCCCTGATCCATGGAAGAACTTAAGCATGTGTGTAGAGCCATCCCTAAGTATGTGTCTAAATGCAGTCCCGAATTACTTTGAACTTATGCTCAAATCCCATTGACTTCAATAGGACTTAAGCATGCACTTAAGTACTATCCTAAGTAGAGATGCTTTCTGACTCATAGCCAAATATATTTATAAGATTACCACCCACCAGCTGTTTTTTGTCATAACAAGAACTACTCACATGAGTAAATCCATTGATAGTGATGGGATTAATTGCATGAATAAGTCTGAGTAAGGGCTGCAGAAACAGTTACTGAATACAATGAATGGTGACATATTGGGAGGCTCACTTTGCCATTGAATTGTCAATAAAAATAAAACTAAGAGAGAACACTAGTGAAGACAGTATTAAGAACAAACTAGATACCTCATGGTCTTTTCCCTGAGGATTTTATGACTGAACAATCTCTTATAACACTTGCTCTGTACTGCACGTTGTTCACTTACTCATTGCTTCAAGTCTACCTGCTTCCCTGGTGATTCAGTAATGGTTTCTCACTTTTTTACCCCTTTCATGGCATCTAAATAAGAAGCTGTTTGATGGCTATTTAGAGCTCATGATCAGGGACTAGGAGAATTTATTTTGGCTACATTGTTTTTCCATCTGACACCTATCATCGGTCTAACAGGTAGAAGAACAAGCCTCAACCTTTTTACTTAAACCACAGTGTTAAACACTGGCTTTGAGGTTAAGATATGTTCCCTTTTAACAACTGTCTTCGTCATGCCATCTGTAGTGGCTCACGACAATGAATGCCAACCTCAGGGCAGATTGTTAAGAAGCAGGGCAGAGACCCAAAGGGGGTGTATGTTCAATAATTAGATTTTACCAGTGTGAACTCCTAAAGCACCGTAACAGTCTTACCATGGAGTCAGACAGTCCTCTTCAACATTCCAGTCTTTCTTGCCATCCCGCAAGCTGGACTTAGTAACAGATGGTCATTTTACAGCAAAAGTCCAAACAATATTCAGGTTACACCCAGTCCTAAAGGACCAGTCAGTCACTTACCCCAGGTCAATTTTCACCTTAGATGTCACACTGAAAAACAATGCTTGTAACCAGTCCTATAATAAACTATCTAAGCATTTGTTAACTAAGAAAAGAAATGAGAGAGAGTTATTACAAAGTTGAAACAGGCAAACTTACAGACAAATGAGTAACAGTTTACGGTTTCAAAAATGACAGAGTTGTAGTAATCTGCCACCTCTGAGTATCTTTACGGGCTAATGCAGGTTGACCCTGGGGATCCCTGCTTCTCTTTCATAGCATTGGCCCTATGAGATCAAAACAGCAAAAGAGATAAAAATAGCTGACAAGAACATTTTTCGTTTCCTTCTTCCAGAATCCAAGCTGATGAGATGAGCCCTTTTGAATGTAGCCTCTTCATGGGTGCAAGGAACAATTAATAAAGTGTTTGTATGATGTCCCACAATGGCCCACTTAGTTTGATAGACCTTCTTGATGGGCAGGAGATGATTCCTCCTGACTGGGTTCACCGTTTCAGAGCAAACATTTTTTGCCGTTACAAAGCAAAAACTCAAATATTACCTACTAGTATGTATTCAAGAAATTATACGCATGTAGCAATTGACAAGTATGATATAAATTCTAAATGCATTGGTATAAGTCCAGTACCCAACTTAACCATACTAACACACACGTGAAACAGATTGGCTTCCAGCAATGAATTTCCCAGGGCTCGGCTGAGGCCTAAATCCCTGACAAGAGCTGGCACCTGGTCAGTCAGTGTCTTATTTTTCTATGGAGAAGACTTGGTGACCAGTCTTGTTTAGTAAATAAACTTCTGTGGAATGAGCACGCACTAGCACTATAGATGTCACATAAGCAGGGAGTCAGATTACTTTAATCAACTCAACTCAACTCTACCATTAATTTGCTGTGTGACTACACAAGCCATTTAGCACTGGTCTACAGTGAGAACTTATATTAGCATAGTTGCCTCTCACAGAAGTGTGAAAAAACCCACACCCTTGAGAGATGTAGCTATGCCTACCTAACTAACAATGAAGAACTCTTTCTTTGACCTACCAACAGCCTCTTGGGGACAAAGATTACTTGAGTCAATGAGAGAACCCCTCCCATCGGCATAGGTACTGTCTACACTGAAGCACTACAGCAATGCACATGCAGGCCTGCAGCTGTGCTGCTGCTGTAGTGTATTAAGCGTAGACAAGCCCTGAACCTCACTGTTTCCTAGTTTCTCCATTTATACAATGCTGATACTACTAACAACCTCAGTAAAGCGTTTTGAGAGTTTTAAGATCTGATACCACAACAATAAGTGCCTAAGAGAGATAGTAGATATGGAACAGTTAACTCTGAACTTCTAAATGACAATTAGTTGAATGTGTATTATTTTGCAAGACATTGTTTATAATTAGTTTAAAATTTAATCATTTTCCTTAGTCTAAAACAATCAAGAAAAAAACAAATACTGTGAAGTCACAGCACTTTTTTAAAAGAGATTAAATCTGAAGGCTTTATTTTGTTTATAGGGCTTGAACTCCTTCCCCTTTTTGAAAAGGTTTGTTATGTGACTGAACACAGCTGATCACCTTGGATTTGGCTTGTGCAACGTAGAGCAAATAGAGCCATAAGAAATGTTTCTGATCAAAAGCAAAACTGATGCCTTTTGGATTTTACAGTGTTTTACAAGCAGAACGAATCTGTCTCTCAAATATTGGTCTTAGTGGAAAAACAGTTTTCTCCAAGGAAAACTGCTATTGATTTTATGGAAATGGATTTTTTGGCCATGATAATTGAAAATTAACAGATGCTGATTGATTGAATTGATTGAATTTTCATAAAGTTAAAAAATTCCTGCCTTACCTTAAAACCTAAAATTTCATTTTCACTAACATCAAAGGAAGTTCTGCTGGCAAACCCTTGTTAAAGCTGGAAGGAGTGAGAAAGTTGGTGATTTTTGTGTTGGGAAACTTTCAGAAAGTTCAAACTTGAAGCTTTCTGTTTAAATGCAAAGTTTTCACCCTGTTCTGCTACAGCAAGAAGCATGTCACACAGTAACAATTTGTTTCCTCAAAATACATCCTGATAACTCATTGTGTTTTTCTGGTTACCTCAACGTCACCCAAAGTGGTGTTTTAACTAAGTGACACAAAATCTAAAATGCAGCTTTAATGTCGGCAACTGTACGAGACAGTAAAATTTTACTAACATAACAAATCATGTTACATGCGTTCATAATGCATGGATAGTTTTAAGTCTTTGTATTGTAAAGTAGTTTGAAAACTGCTTGTGTTTAAGCAAACTCCTCTTGAAGTTACTGTGATATCACACACATACACACACGTTTCTTCTTTGTGAATCTATTGCTCTTTATGTAAGGTGTTGGATTAAAACCACCAGAGGAAAGAAGCCCTCCACTTATCTACAAGCAGGTATAGGTAGCCTCACTACATGTCTTCCTACGCAGTCCTATCAACATGCCTCAGTATGGTTTTGGAGGGTCCATTTATATGCAAGCATGTTAACGTATTTAACGAAACACATTTTAAATACCACTCTACACCTAGTGTAGACAAAGGCAGTGGTATTTAAAAGCATGGTAGCTTGTCAGCTTTAGTGTCTCTCTACACTGTCTACAATAGATGCGAACTGATGTTTATAATTGGGTTAACTAACCTGTGTTGAAAGAGTATTTCTTTTGCCCCACACTGCAGAAGGTCTGAGATGCCCTGAATCAAACGCATCTCCCAGAAATCCTAACCATAACCCCTCCTATACCACAGATCCCTCCAGTGACAAGGAGGTTGCATGCTCTTCACACTATAGCTGCCCACCTTCCAAGCAGATTTCCAGCTGCTCTAGCCCTTTGCATTGACTCTGGCCCTATGTATCTGGTGTAACAGACATAGCAGGATGAACTAAACATGGAGTGGCAGTTTTGATTCTCATTTAATTTGTTTTCAATGGCTTAAGTCACATGTTCTCTGCAGTCAATACATCTGTGAATTGCTCTCATTTCTCCCAGCTTGCAATTCACTCTCATTTGCAGTAAGGGCAGAACTACACACACACACACACACACGCACGCACGCATAATTTCCTTCAGTCAAGAAAGTGTCTGAGCAATGTCAAGGATATAAATTCCACTCCTGTATGCCAGGAGGATCCGTACATCCACCAAGAGAAATGGAGCAGTCATGAAGAGAGAAGCCATGTAGCTGTACTTAAGGGGTATTGCGCTGCGAGAGAGTTGAGCCAGCCGCTGTAGCCACCAGGATGAGAAGAGCTTCAGGAACCTGGCATGGGAAAAGAGGAACAAGACATTGCAATCAGTAGCAGTACAGACTAGATAATCACTTTTGGCCTTAAAAATGTATGAGGCAGCACATCGCTGAGGCGGCTCAGTCCAGAGGAGAACTGAACAGGACACTACAGCCACATGGCCGTGAAGACCTGAGTCTGAACTTCTGAGAACCAGCTGTCAAGGTTCCTTCCCCTCTCTGAACTTTAGGGTACAGATGTGGGGACCTGCATGGACATTCTAAGCTTAATTACCAGCTTAGATCTGGTATCGCCACCACCATCCAGAATTTTCAGCCTCTGGATCACTCCTTTTCCCCCCAAAACTTTCCCCTCCTTCACCAATTCCCTGGTGAGTCCAGATCCAATCCCTTGGATCTAAAAACAAGGAAAAATCAATCAGGTATTAAGAAAAAAGGCTTTTAATTAAAGAAAAGAAAGGTAAAAGAAAATCCTCTGGGAGAGATTAGCATACCAGCTACCTCTCACAGACAACAGATTCAAAACACAGAGGATGTTCCCCTGGGCACAAATTTAGTTACACAAAAATATACCCAATTTGATTCTCCTCTAATTGCATAAGACAGGTTACAAAGAAATAAACATAAACCTATTTATTCCTTTCTAAAACTTACTACTCTGATAAGAGACTAATTCCTTGATCTTTTTCACTCCGGCTGAAACTGAAACTCTAAACAAAGGAAAAACTTCCCTCCTTCCTTTTGAAATATCTTGTTCCCCCATTGGTCCTTCTGGTCAGGTGTTAGCTAGGCTAGGTGAACTTTTTAACCCTTTATAGGTAAAAGAGGCATTAACCCTTAACCATCTGTTTATGACACCAGCATTGAGAGATAATGGGAGAGAGGGTAACTGATGAATTTCGGTGGGAGAGGGAGCTAAACTGATCAATTTGTAGGGGTAAGCAAGTGCTGAATTCATGGAATTGTGCGTAGCGCTCTATTGTTCTTTGTGAGGGCCCATCCTGATGTCATTATACTCCTGGGTTGACCTTTGCTTTAGACCCGTCCCCTCCAACAATATACAATACAGTGCTTTTAACTTATCTTTTACCATTAAACTTTTTTTTTAAGAAAGCATTTCAGTGAGTAATAAAGAGACCTACTTTCACTGACATCTATATTCATTTTTCAGAATGGCTGCAGACACAGCTGTCTGGTAGACCAGGTCTCTGTTTCAAGGGCTGCTTCAGCATATAGTATGATGACCCTGTGAAAGTTCTCCAATGTGAAAATATCTCACGAAGATTTTGATTACCAGAACTATCCGTATTTGGAGAAAATAGCTTTTTTGTTTTTATTCCTTTTTTAGGGGGTGGAAATCACAAATATGTTTGGGCCAAATCTTACCCAGTATTGCATGACTGGATGTAGGACAGCTGCTTTTATGCTCATCACCACTTCAAACACACCCATGTAGCAGAGCAGGATTCCCATTGAGAGAGTTTATGAGCATACCATCACCCCACGAAGGCAAGGTCTGAGCTCCTAACTGGTACTGTGTATACCACAGAGAGCAGTGTGCAAATATATCCTACTTTGTCTATTTTGTCCTGTGCTGGTAAGACAGCTCTGGGCTCTTACTGCTGGTCCATAGCTCCCAACAGTAAGAGTGGGACCTAGCCCTTACTTAGCTACAAAGAGCAACTATCACAATTGTACATGTGACAACAGTATTAGTTTTCTCTTACCAATTCTTCAAGACTAGACTTGACACCAACCATTCAGAGATGAAAGAGAACTAAATCTTGCCACAAGGCACAAGCGTCATGGTTAGAGCTGGGCAAGATATTCATAAAAGAAGGGTTTCTTCCCAATCTTCTCCTTATAAATTTGTCTGTTTCAGTTTGGAAAAACACCTGTGAAATTGGAACAATTAAAAAATGTGAAAAAATAAATCATTCTCTGGGTGTTCAAGAAGAATGGGAATCTGCTTTCATGTGAAAATTTGTTGTGAATTTTGAAAAATCCCAGCAGGAAAGGTGGTGGTGCCATAGTCTCATTTAAACATAGATGAGGAGCCAAGAGGCTCTGGTTTCTATTCCTATCACTGTCTCTGAATGACTGTTATTTTGCACTTCTACACTTTATAAATATTATTTAAGAGGGAAACATTTTCCTGATTTTACAGATAGTGAAAAAAAATCAGTGATTTGAATGAATATCAGTGATCTTTCTGAAGGACAGTGAAGTCTAGTGGATTAGACATCATAAAACTCATGTTCTAATCTTTGCTCTGCCACAGACTTAGTCTATGACCTTGGGAAAGTTTATCATCTTTGCTGAACCTCAGTTTCCCAATTGTTAAATGTCGTGCATTGAACTGGGTACTTCTGTTTGGCGTTATTTAGTTCTAAAAGATAATAGAAGTATAAGAGCAAAGAGCAGGGACTCGATACTACTACTAGTGGTCTTTCATTAATACCTAGCTGTGGTCTGATGACATTGCTTAGTGCAGGAGGTATGTCCAGATGCTGCAGACTCTTATGAGATGCTGGGTACCTGGCAGCTACTCCAGTCTCTTTCAATTTGTCTTTGAAAGACTTCAAATGTGAAATTGCAGAACTATTAACTATGGTTTGTAATCTGTCCTTTAAATCAGTTTCTGTACCCAGTGACTGGAAGATAGCTAATGTAACGTCAATATTTAAAAAGGGCTATAGAGGTGATCCTGACAATTACAGACCAGTAAGTCTAACATCAGTACCGGGCAAATTAGTTGAAACAATAGTAAAGAATAAAATTGTCAGACACATAGAAAACATAAATTGTTGAGTAATAGTCAACATGGTTTCTGTAAAGGGAAATCAGGTCTGATTAATCTATTAGAGTTTTTTGAAGGGGTCAACAAACATATGGACAAGAGGAATCGAGTGGACATAGTGTACTTAGATTTCCAGAAAGCCTTTGACAAGATCCCTCACTAAAGGCTCTTACATAAATTAAGTTGTCATGGAATAAGAGGGAAGATCCTTTCATGGATTGAGAACTGTTTAAAAGACAGGAACAAAGGGTAGGAATAAATGGTAAATTTTCAGAACGGAGAGGGGTAACTAGTCGTGTTCCTCAAGGACCAATCCTGTTCAATTTATTCATAAATGTTCTGGAGAAAGGGGTAAACAATGAGGTGGCAAAGTTTGCAGATGATAACTATCTTGAGCAGTTTAGTAAGACCAAAGCAGACTGTGAAGAACTTCAAAAAGATCTCACAAAACTAAGTGATTGGGCAACAAAATGGCAAATGAAATGTAACGTGGATAAATGTAAAGAAATGCACATTGGAAAAAAATAACCCCAACTATACATACAGTATGATGGGGGCTATTTAGCTACAATTAATCAGGAAAGAGATCTTGGAGTCCTCGTGGATAGTTCTCTGAAGACGTCCACGCTGTGTGCAGTAGTAGTCAAAAAAGCAAACAGGATGTTAGGAATCATTAAAAAAGAGCGATAGAGAATAAGATGGAGAATATCTTATTGCCTTTATATAAATCTATGGTACATCCACATCTTGAATACTGCGTATAGATGTGGTCTCCTCTTCTCAAAAAAGATATACTGGCATTAGAGAAAGTTCAGAAAAGGGCAACTGAAATGATTAGGGGTTTGAAGCGGATCCCATATGAGGAGATATTAAAGAGGCTAGGACTTTTCAGCTTGGAAAAGAGGAGACTAAGGGGGGATATGATAGAGGTATATAAAATCGTGAGTGGTATGGAGGAAGTGAATAAAGAAAAGTTATTTACTTCTTCCCATAATATAAGAACTAGGGGCTACCAAATGAAATCAATGGGCAGCAGGTTTAAAACTAATAAAAGGACATTCTTCTTCACACAGACACAGTCAATCTGCGGAACTCCTTCCCTGAGGAGGTTGTGAAGGCTAGGACTATAACTAGATAAATTCATGCAAGTTAAGTCCATTAATGGCTATTATCCAGGATGGGTAAGGAAGGGTGTCCCTAGCCTCTGTTTGTCTGAGGGTGGAGATGGATGGCAAGAGAGAGATCGCTTGATCATTATTTGTTAGGTTCACTCCCTCTGGGGCTCCTGGCATCGGCCACTGTTGGTAGACAGGATATTGGACTGGATGGACCTTTGGTCTGACCCAGTATAGCCATTCTTATGTCTTCTTTTTCTGTCTTCTTTCCTCCTGTTTTCTTCCTAGCCGTGTCAGACCAAGACTACCTGATCCTGCCCCACTGAACTGGCCCCTTCAAAAGGAAATACTATCTACCAGAGTGTGCTAACTAATTTTACAAGCAGAAAGGAAACACTTAGGTCAGCAGGGACAGGTGGCCTACTGGCACTACACAAAATGTTCTGCTTGACAATACTAGATAATTGGTGTAATTATAGCAGATAGGTTTAAGGTCCAATGACACACTTATCCACTATTGTAAAAAAAGTCATTTAGTAGATTGCAGAGCTAGCAGGGCAGAGAGAGACATAGGCTCAGGTACTATGGCGATGAGCACTACAGAAAAGCCTATAAACTGGAAGAAAGTGAAACATCACACAGCTGAGCAAAAATCGTAGACTCTGAAATCATAGCATTCCTCAGCACGACAGACTTTCCCTGCATGTTACTTCATTTTGATTAAATGTGTTTTTTCCAATTTCCCTGGAAACTCTAAAATAGTTTCTATAGGCATTCCCTGCAATTGGTGTTAAACTAACTGGTCTGTAATTTCCTGGTATGGCTCTAGGCCTCCTCTTTAATAATTGGATTATGCTGGCCGGTCTCCAAGCCTTCAGGGATCTTTCCTGAACTAAGTGAACTTGTAACAATATAAGATAAAGCTTCTCCAATTCCTGTCTTCACTTCCTTTAGCATTTTTTGAAGAATGTTGCCCACTCCAGAGGCCTAAGCTCTTAAAATTGTTTAACCTTTTCACAACCATTTGCAGGAATTGTGTATTCTGTAGCTTCTATATCAATAATCTTTTTTTGTTGTATTTAAAAAAAATCTAGGAATTCTATATATCTATCATTTTCTCATTTTAAGAAAAAGAAGAAATAATTGTGTAACTGCTATATTAGCAGAGATGGCAGTTTTCAAGCTAGATGCCCTTGGATGTGGCTCCAGGAACTACCTATGAAGTCTACACTATAAGGACCCATCTTTGAACTGCATGTATAGAACTACAAGACACTGAGGTGTCACAGCATGGTCTAGGGGACCCGTACAAGGAGTCAGGAGACCTGGATTCTATTCCTGGCTCTGCCACAGATCTCTTATGTGATCTTGGGGAAGTCACTTCATTTCTCTGTGCCTCCCTTTCCCTTCCAATGTTTTGTCTACCTTGTCTGTTTAGATTGCATGCTTTTCAGGGCAAGGACGTTTCTCCCCAGTTGTTTGCACAGCACTTAGCGCAATAGCAACTCTATCTTGTTTGGGGCCTCTAGGCACTACCATGGTACATATAACAAAACCACCACCCATGTATGATAGAGTTATACAAATAAATCAGTGGTACCTAACTTGTGACCCTCAAGGCTGCTACGGCCCTTGAGGGCTGCTATTATGAGCAAGGAGTACTCTGAGCAGCTGTTTTGTTCTCTGCAGTTGTAGAACAGCTCCCCCATTGGCTGCCTGGTACATCACAGTGAAGGGAGAGGAAGCAGCCCAGCAGGTCCATTGCCTGAATCCCTACTGGGATGTAGGAGCCCCCAGAAGACAGGATAGGAGTTTGATTGGCTTGTCTGAGCCTAATAAAGGATGGCTCCCCTCTTCCACACAGCCACCCAAGGCAGGCCAACAGAGGGTCTTAGTGGGAGAACCAACGACAAATGATAGCTCTCGGATTCCCTGCACCGGCCTCAGAAAGGGCTATGCATCAGATGGGGAGAGCCAGGGCACAGTGTGCCCCAACCATGCTTCCTTCCCAGCCCCAGTGCTACTAGAGGTAGATGTTGGAATTAGCTTTACACCTGCTGAGGACTCCCCAGGACTGGGGGAACAAAGTAGAAAATCTACCTCAAACTACCGAGGATAGCCCCTTGACCTTTTTGAAATACTATGTTTAGTCTCTATATTGAACAGGCTGGATACCAGTTCAGTAGATATCATTAATCCCCACAGGACAATTAATCAATGGAGCCATGGTGAAGATTTGGCTCCATCTCTCTTCTGCAAAATCATCCCTTACTCCTTGCAAAACCCACAGGTAAGTGGAGAACATGGAGACCTGGGAGATGGGTCAGAAATAGGAGGGAGCGTGGACTATAATGGTAGAAAGAAAGGAGGGTCAGGGTAAAACTGAGAGGCAAGATCAAATCAGTATCTTAGATGCCTATACACAAATGTGAGAAGTATGGGTAATAAGCAGGAAGAACTGGAAATGCTAATAAATAAATACAACTATGACATTGTTGGCATCACTGAAACTTGGTGGGATAATACACATGATTGGAATGTTGGTGTGGATGGGTATAGTTTGCTCAGGAAGGATAGACGGGGAAAAAGGGAAGAGGTGTTGCCTTATATATTAAAAATGTACACACTTGGACTGAGGTGGAGATGGACATAGGAGACGGAAGTGTTGAGAGTCTCTGGGTTAGGATAAAAGGGGTAAAAAACAAGGGTGATGTCATGCTAGGAGTCTACTACATGCCACCTAACCAGGTGGAAGAGGTGGATGAGGCTTTTTTTAAACAACTAACAAAATCATCCAAAGCCCAAGATTTGGTGGTGATGGGGGACTTCAACTATCCAGATATATGTTGGGAAAATAACACCGCGGGGCACAGACTATCCAATAAGTTCCTGGACTGCATTGCAGACAACTTTTTATTCCAGAAGGTTGAAAAAGCTGCTGGGGGGGAAGCTGTTCTAGACTTGATTTTAACAAATAGGGAGGAACTCGTTGAGAATTTGAAAGTAGAAGGAAGCTTGGGTGAAAGTGATCATGAAATCATAGAGTTTGCAATTCTAAGGAAGGGTAGAAGGGAGTACAGCAAAATAGAGACCATGGATTTCAGGAAGGCGGATTTTGGTAAGCTCAGAGAGCTGATAGGTAAGGTCCCATGGGAATCAAGACTGAGGGGAAAAACAACTGAGGAGAGTTGGCAGTTTTTCAAAGGGACACTATTAAGGGCCCAAAAGCAAGCTATTCCGATGGGTAGGAAAGATAGAAAATGTGGCAAAAGACCACCTTGGCTTAACCACGAGATCTTGCATGACCTACAAAATAAAAAGGAGTCATATAAAAAATGGAAACTAGGTCAGATTACAAAGGATGAATATAGACAAACAACCCAGGAATGCAGTGGCAAGATTAGAAAGGCAAAGGCACAAAATGAGCTCAAACTAGCTATGGGAATAAAGGGAAACAAGAAGACTTTTTATCAATACATTAGAAGCAAGAGGAAGACCAAGGACAGGGTAGGCCCACTGCTCAGTGAGGAGGGAGAAACAGTAACAGGAAACTTGGAAATGGCAGAGATGCTTAATGACTTCTTTGTTTCGGTCTTCACTGAGAAGTCTGAAGGAATGTCTAACATAGTGAATGCTTATGGGAAGGGGGTAGGTTTAGAAGATAAAATAAAAAAAGAGCAAATTAAAAATCACTTAGAAAAGTTAGATGCCTGCAAGTCACCAGGGCCTGATGAAATGCATCCTAGAATACTCAAGGAGTTAATAGAGGAGGTATCTGAGCCTCTAGCTATTATCTTTGGAAAGTCATGGGAGACGGGAGAGATTCCAGAAGACTGGAAAAGGGCAAATATAGTGCCCATCTATAAAAAGGGAAATAAAAACAACCCAGGAAACTACAGACCAGTTAGTTTAACTTCTGTGCCAGGGAAGATAATGGAGCAAGTAATTAAAGAAATCATCTGCAAACACTTGGAAGGTGGTAAGGTGATAGGGAATAGCCAGCATGGATTTGTAAAGAACAAATCGTGTCAAACCAATCTGATAGCTTTCTTTGATAGGATAACGAGTCTTGTGGATAAGGGAGAAGCGGTGGATGTGGTATACCTAGACTTTAGTAAGGCATTTGATACGGTCTCGCATGATATCCTTATCGATAAACTAGGCAAATACAATTTAGATGGGGCTACTATAAGGTGGGTGCATAACTGGCTGGATAACCGTACTCAGAGAGTAGTTATTAATGGCTCCCAATCCTGCTGGAAAGGTATAACAAGTGGGGTTCCGCAGGGATCTGTTTTGGGACCGGCTCTGTTCAATATCTTCATCAACGACTTAGATGTTGGCATAGAAAGTACGCTTATTAAGTTTGCGGACGATACCAAACTGGGAGGGATTGCAACTGCTTTGGAGGACAGGGTCAAAATTCAAAATGATCTGGACAAATTGGAGAAATGGTCTGAGGTAAACCGGATGAAGTTCAATAAAGACAAATGCAAAGTGCTCCACTTAGGAAGGAACAATCAGTTTCACACATACAGAATGGGAAGAGACTGTCTAGGAAGGAGTATGGCAGAAAGAGATCTAGGGGTCATAGTGGACCACAAGCTAAATATGAGTCAACAGTGTGATACTGTTGCAAAAAAAGCAAACGTGATTCTGGGATGCATTAACAGGTGTGTTGTAAACAAGACACGAGAAGTCATTCTTCCGCTCTACTCTGCGCTGGTTAGGCCTCAGCTGGAGTATTGTGTCCAGTTCTGGGCACCGCATTTCAAGAAAGATGTGGAGAAATTGGAGAGGGTCCAGAGAAGAGCAACAAGAATGATTAAAGGTCTTGAGAACATGACCTATGAAGGAAGGCTGAAAGAATTGGGTTTATTTAGTTTGGAAAAGAGAAGACTGAGAGGGGACATGATAGCAGTTTTCAGGTATCTAAAAGGGTGTCATCAGGAGGAGGGAGAAAACTTGTTCACCTTAGCCTCTAATGATAGAACAAGAAGCAATGGGCTTAAACTGCAGCAAGGGAGATTTAGGTTGGACATTAGGAAAAAGTTCCTAACTGTCAGGGTAGTTAAACACTGGAATAAATTGCCTAGGGAGGTTGTGGAATCTCCATCTCTGGAGATATTTAAGAGTAAGTTAGATAAATGTCTATCAGGGATGGTCTAGACAGTATTTGGTCCTGCCATGAGGGCAGGGGACTGGACTCTATGACCTCTCGAGGTCCCTTCCAGCCCTACAATCTATGAATTAGTTGTAAGACAGGCCCCTCAGACCTGTAGGCTAATGGAACCCTCTCTATTTGAAATCAGAGCCCAGCCTGCCATGGGCTTCAAATAAGTTACTCCTGATTTAAACCAGTATAAGTAAGAGAACCAGACTCAAAGCACATACATAGCTATATATATTCAATGTCTGTAGCTAAATGTTATACATTGCAGTTCATTTTGTATAAGTGCCAGTGAAGACTTGGATTCAGAGCTTTGATAACTGAAGCTATGTTAGTGTGACCACTTGTTATGAAAAATCTATGAGCTCTTGAAAAGTGATGGCTATTAAAAATAATATAATATTGCTTGCTCTGGTCTCAGCAGTGTTATTGCATACTTCTGATGTCCCCGTATGACTACGTTTCCTCTTTACGCTAAAAAACATATCTGCCACAGATCTAAGGCAGAAGTATATGCCACTCTGAACTTTTAGTAAAAGTCCATGTCATGTTTATTTAAAAACTAAATTAGGAAATTTATGGTGTGCCCTTTAATGCTAGTGCATCACACCTCATCTCACCTTCTCCCCATTCCCCTGGTTTAGGAATAAATAATCCATGCATTCACATTTCCCACTTGTCAAATGCGGGCAGCACTGAAAATAAGCAGCATAAATTGGCAGATAATGCACCTTATTTCCATGTAGAAGCAGGTGCATTTTCCTCAGCATAAGCAGAAAGATGACACTGATCTACTCTGACAGGCAGGCTGATCTAAAATTACTCAGCACACTTTGCCACTGGTTGGGGGAGTCTCCCATGAGCTTACTCTGAAACTCTTCAATCCCCAGGGTGCTAATTAAAATTTACTGGATAATATTTGCAGGATTCAATGGCCCTAGTTACAGCAATCATCAGTTACTAAATGTTAGTGCCAGAGATGGCACCTGATGATTGGCTCCTTATTCAGGAAGGTTTCCTTTTGTTCTCCTCCCCCACCCTGCCCCTTAAATTCTTCAAGTACAGTACCGTGGCCAGATCACTGAATGTCTCAATTGGCTTTAGACTAAAAATCACTTAAATAGAAGCTTAATTATCAATTGCTCATTGGGCCTCCTGCCAGCCAGTGGTTACGGGTTTATAAAAAGAGGGAAGTTCTACTAACAAAAACTTCTCTGTTTGTAATCAGAGCCCAGCAGCCCACTCCCACTGTAATTAGAGTAGCCGACAGGAGAGGCCAGCAAAGTGGAGAATACAGCACTTCCTAATTATACTCAGTTCAAATTTGCTCATCGAATATATGAAGTCAAAACCCATTAATCCATCGTATAGGTGTTGTAAACAACCTCTACCAAACAAACATAACAGCCATCAGAGCCCATCAGCAAAAGTGCACAGCCTAGCTAGCCGCTAGATTTCTTTTTTTAATCTTAAGGTACTTTCAATATATGGGAGCAAGGAAGTTCTCAAAAGAATAACATTTTTAAATATGTTGTAAATCAACAACAGAAGCATGGATCCTTACACACTTTTGCTAGTTTTTGTGAGTTATTAATAAATAGTATCTTACATTCCCAACATCCATTCTAAAGCACTTTACTAACTTTGCGCTATATTGTGGCCAATCTTGTTCTAGGGTGTGCACATGGGAAAAGGGTGCGCACATGGGAAAAGGGTGCATTCTCCTCCTTCTCCCTCTGCCCCCATGCTTTGACCAGCCACACCTTTAGCTTTTCCATCCCTCCAAGTAAAAAACCTGTTTGAGGCTTGTAATGGAATGCCAAAATTGTATTATAATATACAGCCACTAGATTATGCTATGTGTAACATACCTTATCTCAGCTGGTAACAGCTATAGCCAGCAGTGCATGGAAGTATCCCATGGAGAATACATATCTTGTGAATCTCTCCATAATGGAAGCTCTGTAGTCAATCCATATTTGGTACAGGCACTAGAGCAGTCAGTAGTAGTTCTGCAGCCTACTGTGCACAAGGAGTACATTGTAGATTGCCACGTATTCGCAGGGGCAAAAGAAAATGCAGACCTGTTATTTACCAGGCTGCACGTGGCAACAGACTATATAGGTAAGAGATGCAAGGAGAGTATGGGTCACGAGGCAAACTGCAGACACACACACAACAATTAATCATTTTAAAATTTTAATTCGGGGAAGTTACAAGGGGAAGAAGAGCAGCTTATGATTAGCTAATAGAGTTACAAAACCTAAAACACACATGCCTATAAATATCTACTACAATATTTAAAAAAAAAAATGCAGCATTTAGTAATAACTGATACTACAAATACAAACCAACCACATCCGCCGCAACGTAGAAGCTCATTTGACACGTTGACTGAGAGAGAGGCTTCGAGGTGATCAGCTCAGGTTACGGCAATACACGGCATACACGGGAACACGGAACTTTCTCCTCTTCTACTGCCTGCACATGGCAGGGCAACCCCTAAGTACTCACTATGACATCACAGAAGTGCAAGGGACAACCCCAAAACCTGTGTGTGTGCCTATGATGGCATCAACAATGTTACACCATAGGGGAGCCAGGTGCAAAAGGTCTGGCTTCAAGCCCCAAAAGGTGATAATGCATATTGTTGTAGAATGCGTTCAAACACTGAATGACAAAGGAAGAAAGGCCAGGGCAATACCGTATGCAAGTGATACAGGATGAGACAGGAACCCATTATAACATGCCCCCCCCGTGCCCTGGCCGAGATAGTTTTGGCCGAAAACCTAAACTTCCGAGTCCGACTCTCATTCCCACCTACGAGGGAGTGCGCTTCGGGGGTGGAAGCGATGTAGGCCGAGGCAACAAACTTGTGAATGCAGGCTTTTATGAAGGCACATCCGAGACAGAGAAGAGCGAGCCCAACCAGAAGGGACACAAACAGGGATTGGAAATAGGATTTGTAGGGCGCAAGGCCAAGCCAATTGAGCCATGACCAAAACTGGAAGGTCTCTCGTGACTCTCTGACAGTAGAGCTCAACGTTTGCAGGTCTTTAACAATTGAGGACAAATTAGGAGAAATAGATGGCAAAGAAACACAACATTTATCAGCAAAGTCTGGATATACTTCAGCAAATTTAGTACAAAGTGAGGAAGATTGTAACAAATATTGAATCATTAATCTATTTTGAATACTATATGAGCAAGGGAATTTAACTGCTGATTAACTAAGGAGAAGCCCTTGCCCGTAGTATTAGCAAGCGTTTCAATAGCAAGGGATTGAAACAGCACTTGATCACGTAACATCATATAACCAACAGGGTTAAAACTAACAATAGAGGATGCGAGGGAGGAAGCACAGCAAATGCAACATCACTGCACATCCAAAAATGGCCGGGTCTTAAGGACGAAAATGTGGTATGGCTCCACCCATTATTGGTTACAGAATAAAAGGTGGACGTGCGATTGATACATGCAGCCTCAGCATGATGCAGATGCAGGGCATGAAATAGATACATGTGTGTTAGGGAGGTATAGAAGGTTCCAAAAAAATATCATGATCAAACGATAAAACAATTAATGGGACGGGGGGTAGGTAAAATTAAGAGTGGGTTTAGTTAAGGAGGTATTAGCATAAGAGAAACTTCACATAGAACAATTAGAATATGCACCAACCCAAGTAGGGGCTGGGTTAAACTATTACCAACAAAAACCCAACAATGAGGTGCTGGAACTGTAATACCTTAATTAAAGGAAAGCTATGATTACTTCGACTTGAAGCATTAAGAACTGGAAACACATAAGAATTAAATTGTGAAGAACAATTATTCCAAACACTAGAAGCAGCCCACTGCACATAGGGGAAGAACAATTTACATTAGATATATTAAATGAAGAAAAGTTATAAACTCTTGGTACAAATTGAAAGGGTAATGGATATTTAGGTGAGAAACTGAGTGGAGCAAACAAGGCAATCTTCTGGACTTAAGCGCTGACAGGACTGGTTTCTGCTGACCTCTGCACCCAGTAGGTGGCGAACCAAGTTTGTAGTCCACCTTCTCCTAAGGGCTCCGTGGGCAAAGATGTTGTGAGGGAGAGCAGCATAACCTGTAAAACAGAATAATACGAGCCCTGCTCAGGGGCATTAGTTTGTTTATTAACAATTACATTTGCTGAGCCAGTTATGATGAACTAGCTTGTCACTGGGGGCACTTGTAGCCACTAAGTAGGTGTTAGGGTACTTGCTGGCCCGTAGGTTCTCGATGGCCAGAGGCTTGGGTTAGAAGCCATATCAGTGTATAACAGAAATGGTTTATCAAAGTCATGTTCAATAACAGGATTGAATCTCTTTACAGACTCAAGGTAAAACTTAGTTAGAAAATAGTGGATTGGATCTGCTTTTGCAGCAGGACTCCTGTCTGTACATTTACAATTCTTGGTAACAGCAACACACTAGTTGCAAAAATCACCATTAGCAATAACAACAAATTCATTGCAAGTGTCCAGTTACAATCCTGTTTGTCATGCCAGACCTTTGGATCAACACCATTGGAGTTTGGGCATTTTAGGGTTAACCTGTGGCTTCCCTTTGCAAAATTTAGTCTTCTCTTTTCTCCTTGTTCTGCAGGACCAAAACCTGATTTCTCTCGCTTAACCAAATTCACTGGCTGAGGGGGTGGGCTCTTTGTACTCACAGCTATTAGCAAGTCTTTCTTCTCCCTGCTAGTCAGGTAATTTGCATTAACACAGACACTAGCATGGAGACATTTCTGTTTCAACAACATTGTTTTTCCAACAAGCTGGCCACACACACACACAGCCACTTGATTACAGGGCTGCTTAACTTTTGTAACAGCTTCTACTCTATTTGAGACCTTCTCAAAGCTACCCCCACTGGATTTTTCAACAGGAAAGTCAGTGGATCCATTAACAACAGAAAACTTTTGGCTGTTAGGAACTAAAACTTCCTTGATTAAATCACTTTCACACCCTTTAGCTGCAGTAAATTGCTTGCACAGATTACCATGAGGATTTCTTTCCTTAGCAGCTTTTCTAAGCAACAATTCACCCTCTCAGAACTTCTGCCCTTACCCTTTTCACCTAGGGCTTGCTCTAAAGGAACACTTCCCTGAGCCACAACAGATTCTTTCTGGGTCTTACTTACATTCAGAATTACTTTTGGCCCATTAGGCAGATTCCTACACAATTTCTTTTCAGGCCAAACTCATAGACTCCCTAGATAAAACGTTAGAGGTACTCTCCTTCCCTTGGCAACTTTCCTTATAGTCACTGGCAACCTGCAAGTTGTTAGGCTCAACACACACAAGTTTAGGAATTATTTCCTCCTTGTTACAAGTTGTTAAACTGTCAGTAGGTAACACAATTAAATCACCTTTCTGCTCTCCTTGCTAGGGTATCACCCTGGCTAGGGTATTACACCCTGCTCAGACAGCAGCTGCAACTACAAGCCCAGAATTTCTGGTCTCTTTGCTAAGACACAAACTGGATGCAACCTAGTTACAGTGCCATCCTTCCCAGCAGACAGGAACTCAGGACCATTCCCTTCCTGGGCTTTAGCTGTATTTACAACCAACTCTGAGACAACTGAATTACCCTTAACCATCACAGGCTGAAAGGCACCTTCTGTTTGCTCCACAGACACAGAAAAGCTGGAGACACATTCTCCTTCACCAGACACACAACTTGGGATTTCATTTCCCTTGTCCCAGCACACAGGGCTGTTTACAGACAACTGCTTGGAGACCGAGGTAGCTTCCTCCATAGGCAAGTCAATACCCCTAACAGACACAGGCACATTTCCTTCACTGTTACAATTTTCCACACAGGAAACAGGTAAGGGATAGGGACACTCATCTTCCACTATTCTTGTTTTCCCAAACTGCTGACTAGACACAGCCATAAGCTCACCAGGCTGCCTAGGGTCATTCAGACTTTCCCTACCAGGCCACATTGCCACTCCCAACAGATAGCTGCTGCTTTTTTTCACTACCCTGAGCTACTTCCAGCAAATCACAGTTACCCATTTCAGGTTCACTTTTACAAGCTGTACTAGTCAACAATTCATTACCCATTACAAATTTACCCTTTTCTTTCTCAGTTAGGGCTTCCACCTGACCATTTACTTGAATTTTCTTCTGAGAAACTTTCTCAGATTTATATTTATCGGGTCGCAATTTTATGGTTTTCTTAATTAAATTTAATTTTTTTATCATTTGGCATAATAATTTGCGTGCCGGATTAGCAGGTATTACCCGAGGTGGGGAATCAATTTGGAAACGGTACCTCCGGATTTTTTAAACAATGCGGCTACATTCTCTCCAAAGCTGAGAGGGATCTGCAGCACCGAGGTTCTCCACAGCCTCCGTGCACTGAGGCTGCAGGGAACAATCGGCTGGCTGACACCTAAAGCTCGGGTGGCACCGAAGGAGGCAACCTGTATCTGCCAGGGTTAATGGTACCCTGTTATTTACCAGGCTGCACGTGGCAACAGACTATATAGGTAAGAGATGCAAGGAGAGTATGGGTCACGAGGCAAACTGCAGACACACACACAACTAAAATTAAAATCAATCAATTTAAAATTTTATTGGGATAGTTACAAGGGGTAAGGGAGCAGCTTATGATTAGCTAATAGAGTTAACAAAACCTAAAACACACAATGCCTAAAATATCTACTAACAATATTTACAAACAAAATGCAGCATTTAGTAATAACTGATACTTACAAATACAAACCAACACATCACGACCGGCAAACGTAGAAGCTCTATTTGAAACACGTGAGCTGAGAGAGAGGCTTCGAGGTGATCAGGCTCGGTTACGGGGGTACACGGGATACACGGGATTCACGTTTTCTTCCTCTCTCCTGCCTGCACATGGCAGGGCAACCCTAAAGTACTTACACTATGACATCACAGAAGTGTCATAGGGACGGGGCCCAAAACCTGTGTGTGTTCGCCTCTGATTGGCACAAGCAATGTTTACACCAAATAGGGGAGCAGGTGCCAAAAGGTCTGGCTTCGCCCCCAAAAGGTGAGGTAATGCATATTGTTGTAGAATGCGTTCAACACTGAATGACAAAGGAAGAATGGTGTAAGAAGTAAAGGTAGCCAACCTGGTGCCAGAGGATAAGAGAAAGAAGAAAAACCTGCAACAAAGGTTGCAAACAGAAGAAAAAAGGCATCAAAAGTTACAGGATTTTTCTCCTCAACAAGCCATTCTTCAGTGAACTTCGGCTTTGACAGACCTTCAGAATGAACAGACTGGAAGCGGCATTTTGCAAGATTTCATGTTGCTACTAAACTCCACAAGGAAACTGGAGAGATTCAGGTAGTGTCTTTAATTTATGCTATGGGGAAGCAGGCAGAGCATATCTTGAAATCCTTTGCCTTTACTGATGACAATTCCAAAGAGGACTGTGAGAATTCAAGAACCAGAGGAAAATGTTGAATTTTTATAAGAACTTTACATGTCTTGGGAAAAAAAAGACGTGATTGTGGGACTGTAAAATGTGAAAATATTACAGATCAGTTATTGGACTTACAGACAAGTGTCTCTTGCAGCAGTTACAATTAAGAAGAGACTTAATCCTACATTTGGCTATCCAAATAATAAAACAGACTGAGCTCGGAAAACAGCAAAACAAACAATTTGCCAAATCTGAATAATTAGAAACTAGCTTAGGAGCAGTACAGAGGTTATGGCTGTATTACAGAAGTGGGTGGATGAGGTTCCATGGCCTGTAATGTGCAGGAGGTCAGACTAGATGATCACGATGGTTCCTTCTGCTTAAAGTCTCTATGAGATACAGCACGAGTGCTAGAAGTAATTATCATAAGACTGTGAGACTATGAGGGGCAAATTCCAGCCTAACTATGAAACCTTTCAGACTAAATGCACAAGATGTGGAAAAATGTATAGTCCAAGGAATGTGTGTCTAGCCAAAGGCATAATAGGTAATAAATGCACAAAATATGGACATTTTCCAGCTGTTTGCTGCACTAATGCAGTTAAGGAATTGAGTATTATAGACTAACAAGAGCCATTATTTCTGGGATCTATCACATGTGATGACACAGATCCTGCCTGGAGTGAAACTGAATATTCATGGGAAGACTATTGACTTTAGGATTGACTCAGGAGCAAACATGATAGTCATATCAGAAGGGACGTATAGTTACCTTCAATCCCTCCCAGAAATGAATTCTCCTGACAAAGCCCTAAATATTTCTGGTGGTATTCTAAACTCCATGGACTGGTTCATCGCAGAAACAATTTACAAAACAAATAGTTTGCTTTCAGAATGATCCTGTGACCATATGCAAAGGCACGCAATCTTTTCAGCAGCAACCACAATGGGCCTAGTGCAGTGGTTGACAGTCTCTGGCACG
Source organism: Chelonoidis abingdonii (assembly GCF_003597395.2). NCBI lineage: Eukaryota > Metazoa > Chordata > Testudines > Testudinidae > Chelonoidis > Chelonoidis abingdonii. Next base: position 104,127,887 of record NC_133774.1, on the reverse strand, counting down.
TGACTCGCCAGGGTAAGCACCCTGGCGGGCCAGAAGGTTCGGCGGACCATGGCTCCCACTGGCTGTGGTTCGCCATCCCAGGCCAATGGGAGAGGCGGGAAGCGGCGAGGGATGTGCTGGCTGCGGTTTCCCGTCACCCCCATTGGCCTGGGATGGCGAACCACAGCCAGTGGGAGCCATGGTCTCCGCTAATCTGCTGACACGGCAGGTAAACAAACTGGCCTGGCCCGCCAGGGTGCTTACCCTGGTAAGCCGTGTGCCAGAGGTTGCCTAGTGAGAAAGGTAGAACAATTCAATGAAGAACTGGTGATATCAGACTTTTGAAAGGCGATCCAGTATAAATAACCCTAAGAGACAATGTTGAACCATACATTATACAAACATCTCTACCAGACAGAACTTGGAAGAGATTAGCTGCAGATTTATCCAAATTCAGATATCATTACATAATCATAGTGGACTATTTTTCCAGGTATATAGAAATAATGGACCTGAAAGTGTCATTGAGAAAATGAAGTGTACTTTTGCTCACATCAGTATTCCAGAACAAGAAGTGGCAGACAATGGCCCACAATTCACCACAGCTGTGATTAAGTCATTCCAAATGAAATAGAATATTGCTCTGATTACTAGCAGCCCACATTACCCACAAGTGAATAGAAAGGCTGAGAGAGCTATAGAGACAGCCAAGAAAACCCTACAGCAGGAAGATCCATTCACTAATATCAGCTATTGGATATAGTCCAGCATACCTTCCTCCTGATGGGAGATCAGAACTACTATTCCAACTTAGATTATTTTCCAATCTCCAAAGTGGCCAGACATGAAGAGAGTAGTCAAATTGGATAAAAAAGAGCTAATGAACACTTTTGTAACAGATTTCACTCAGTTAAAGAACTGCCAGATCTAGTACCTAGTGACTGTTTGTGTGTCAAACTGGATGGAGAAAAAAGATGGAGAACTCCAACCAAAACCATTACCCAGATCATATTTGATTGAAGTTGACAGTGGAAAGTTCAGCAGAAATTGCCAACATTTTCAGTTTTTTTCTCAGAAAGAACAATCAACAAAGCACACTCCACAGATGGCAGATGCAGAACAAGAAGACAACTCAAAGATTCTCCAGCCAACAAGAGACTGTCATTGCAACTAACGGACAGCCAGATGATCAAGTTGTTAGACATCTGAGTCTTGTCACTGAAAACCAGTATGGTTCAAAGACACTTAAACTGATACATACTGAACTTCAAAGATAGCATGATGGTGTAAATTTTGTAAATTGTAGGAATGTAAAAATTAGTGATGGAGATGTAATGGAATGCTAAAACTGTATAATAATGTACAGACTCTAGGTGGCACCATATGTAACATACTTTAATGCACTGCTGGCTATATCAGCTCAGGTAAGGTATCTCATAGATAATGCATCTCTTGTACCCCTCCACGATGTAATCTCTGTAGCCAGTCCATATCTGGTACCGGAGCCAGACCTGCTAGTAGTGCCCCTGCAACCTACTGTGTATAAGCAGTACATGACAGGACTAGCTCCCCCACAAATGCGAGCCTTGCCAAGAGAACCAGGGACAAGGCTGGCACCTGGCCATAGCTTGTCTCCACACCTGCTAAGAGAGTTCACCAACCTATATGCTGGGATGCATAACAGCTGCATTCCCAATAATCATCATTCTTCAACACACTTGTCCTCTGGGACAGTGAGACTCTGCAATGGCCTCTACCGAGGGTTGTGCTATTAAGTTTGTGCCACACTGAAACAAACAATCTGGCCCTTTATATATGTAGGAATTAACCATCATGAAATGCAGCCACCTCCTCAAATGTTGAGCTGTTTGACAGGGCTCAGCCACTGCATGCAGCAGTTTAGGGCAGGATGCAAGGAAAGACTAACTGAAGTTTCAGGGCAAGTTATATAAGCATTATAGTTTTCCAGATTAGGACTTGGTCTATTTGGCTAACATTCCAACTTTTGAGGGGGGAAATGCAATGACAGGGTGTTTTAATATGGGCAGGACCCCTATTTTGTGTCTTATTTCAAATATGTCATCTCTAGTATCAGAATGTTACCCAGCATGGTGATGGTCATTGGTTAAGTAGTGTCTCAGATGGAAGAGTGAAACCTGCCAAATCACCTCTTCCTGGCAAGACCTAGGTCTTCCAAAATTCCATGCAGATAATAAGCCAAATCAAGTAGTCCCTGCAGCAGCTAGTCTACTTGCTAGTGTTACTAGTCCCTAAGCAATTCACCTGGACACTGGACCTCAAATCAGTCAGAGAAAAATAAAATGCACTGTCTGGAGTGCTGAGAAAAGTGGGACTACAGCAGATATAAGAGAGAAAATGGGGAGTGAAGGAACAAAGAAAGAAAGGAGAGTAGGCAGAGAGAAGAAAAGAAAGAGAAAAGAGCACTTTTTGATCACATACTTGAAGTATAGACTCAAAGAATGAAAAACAAGAAAAAAGTTGATATCATTTGTAGAACTTCACATCTAAGTAAACCCACAATTCCTAAAGTTCTGTTCTACTGAAAGATAAACATCTTTTGTATCCATGGATTGACTTTATATAGAACCCCTGAATGTTCTGATAAATACACACACACACCACACTCAAATGCTATTCCAAACAACAGAGATAACCTGTTTTTCTTTTAATGTTCTTGATTAAACTACCTTCAACAGCATTAGAAGAAATATCAGTGTCAAAAAGGGTATCAAACATAACACATTCATCATGAACAAGTTTGGATTCGCAATACTTTTAGTCATTGCCCAAGGTGTCAAGCAAAATAAAGGTTATTCCTAAACAAATGTCTATCATTAAACTGTCTATCCTTGAAGCTGAACTATGTCCTTTAAAGAATCCTTAGCTCTGCTATCATAAGACACTTGGCTGGTAAATAAGTCAGTCATTTTTCTCTATTTCATCCCAGGTTTCTAGAAATTTGAATGGTATCTATTTACAAACTGGTATTAACAATTCCTGTAGTTGATGGCATTTTGAAAAAAAAGTCAGAAGTCTCCTAATTGCTTTGTTTCTTTAGTTCACAATATTCCATAAGTGTTCCTGGCTGTCTGCACAGAGGTTCCTTGAAGCAGAGTTTGAGACAGTCAAGAGGATTCTGGAAATGCCATCAGGACACGTCAGCTCTGCTCCTGTCAAAAATGTTCCTTGGCAATGCTGTTGCTGAGCTCCAAAAATGATGACAAGATGTTTGAGCTGGAATCCTGCTAACCCTTCAGACTGAATTTGAACCTTCCTCCAAAGTAAGTCTATTGGGCACTACAACTGAAAGCTTATTTTCTCCTTCACAGAGAAAGCAGTTGCTTATTGCATGTGCATTTGCCAAAACAAATCCTGCTGAGGCACTGGAAAGAAGAAGATTCTCCTTCCAATGGAGTAGAGTCAGCAGCTAACATTTTTCTGGCAACATGAATTGAAAGGCTCACCAGTACCAAAAAAGATTGCTGGGAGAAACACAGGAAAATCCTCTGCATTTGCCTTCGAGTTGGCAGCACATGAGACTCTGCTTAGCTTCCTCTCTAGCATACTTTTATTTCAAGGTGTGTGCACTTGTTTAAGGGCCTGATTCTCCTTTCACTTATGCTGGCTTTACATCTGTGTAACTGCAACGACTTCAGCAGAATTACTCCTGATTTACACTGATGTATCACAGATCAGAATTCAAGCCCCAGCAGCATGTGTCTCTCTCATTCTTCCTCCATAAGGTACAAATCCTTGGATGAGTGGGAAAATGACTGCCGTCTGTGGGTTTCAGTCCTCTGTTGCTGTTGTTTTTTTAAGCTAAGTCTAATATATTTTTATTTAGAGGCATCCTAGTAGCAATCATCTACATAGTATCATTGTCCCTTAACACCCTGTGACCAGATATTCAGATGATCCTGTCTTCTTGATCTAAAAATAGTAAAATACAGTTTTCTGAGAAGATGGTAGAAGAAATCCCTCTATAATGTTTCCGTTCTTATTTTGAAGAATAAAAGGAAGCTTAGTTCTTTTTCATGGTATTAATTATTATGGGAAGTAAATATGGCCTTGATCCTGGAATCAGATCTGTGCAGGCAGGCAGACACCTACAACCATATGGAGTCCGATGCTGATGCTTTTGCAATATTGGCGTTTTATGCACTATCCCTTTTGAGGAGGTCACTGTGGCAAGATCAAAAAAGCTCCAGAGGTCTGCATTTGGGCCTGCTTCTTCCAGCAATGACAGCAAACTCAACATCTTCATACCTCAGCTGCATGTATCTTCTCCAGGCTCACCCTTGTGACAGCTGATTGGTCTCACTTGCCCAGGACTCAGCTCCTGTTCTGGAGCCATATTCCTCTCTTCCAAGGAAAGGCAGGTTGGCAGTAGGAAGTTAGAGGTAGGATTTCCTCCTGGTCTCCTACCCAGTGGGGGAAATGGGGTCAGCATCCATCTCAGCCTATCCCCTAATCATAGATTCATAGACTCTAGGACTGGAAGGGACCTCGAGAGGTCATCGAGTCCAGTCCCCTGCCCTCATGGCAGGACCAAATACATATACAAATACCAAATCACGTAGGTCTTGTGAGGGTAGGGATGCTTTTGCTTTTTTTTTTTTTTGCAAATAAATACAAACAACATGGACTTGTAAACGACTTATAAAAAGAAATAAAATGAAAAAAAAAAACCAGTGCTCACCGCCAACCTCCGCAACCACTGTCACCACTGCTGCTGACAGCCAGGTGCCAACTGCAACAGAGCAGCCGTAGCACCCTGGAGCCACTCCATCCACTTCCGCCCCTTACTTCTGGCCTCCTGTGTGCTCATGACCCAAAAGTTGGTGGACTTATGGTTAGATAGGTGGGGAAGGAAGGAAGTGGGAGGAAATAACAGTAGGGAAAAGAGGATATGGGAAGATGAAAGATGGCTGAGAAGGAATGAAGGCGGGAACATTGTTACTGCACTTTACTGTACAGTTTATGATCCAGAGGCAGTGAGACTCATTACGGAACCACACTGAATGCAGATCACATGCAGGGAACATTTCAAGTTACAGGCTGAAATCCTGACTCTACTGAAGGCAGTGCTGTGTGGAAGCAATCCCTAGAAACAGTGCTATGGTAAAGTAGTGATGCCATATATAAGGTTGAGTCAAAGCTTTTGCCATTGATAGAATCTTAAAAGCTTCTCCGTTGCTCTAACCATCTATTTCTAAAAAACCAAAACAAACTAGAAGTGGGAAACCCTCTTCTGAGGGGTCCTTGAATTTTTGAGGATGTTGAGAAGTGCTCTTAGGATAAGCTATAAAACCTCAAAAAAAATACCCAAACCTTTTTTGTAAATTAAGGTGTGGGGGGGAGGCTCACCCTTCTTCAGAACACTCATGCCATATTGCCACAGTCCTTAGAAACCACAAACTCCCCTCATATATGCATGCTGGTCCCCTGTATCCTACAAACGATTGACTTTCAATATTTACTTTTATAAAAGACATTCCCTAATACAGCATAACTGCAGTGAGCTTTGCCAAGTGTATCCAGCATAGCTAAATAATTGGACAGGCTAATTCCAGTTGTCAAACTAAAGGAGAAACTCCTGCCCCCTTCCCTACTTCCTTGTCATGTTTGCAAGAAGTGTTTGGGGTTGGGAGGAATTACTAGTGGTTCACAAGCTGGGAACAGAGGGTCTGATAAGCCACCGAGGGGGCAGGGAAATACATTCCCCTAAGTTGCAGCACTATTGGTGAGGTGGAGTCATGATTGTGGGGCATGCCCTGGAGAACACGGCTAGCTCCTCCAAACTTCCCCATGTTTTATGGAACACAGCAAGAAAGGGGGATCTTCAGGGGGTTCTAGGAGGGCAAAAAGCAGGAGCTGGGGAAATGGGGAAAAGGGAAGAATAGATATATCCTCCCAGTTACTCCCATCATGCTGTCCAGCTTTGGTTCTTCAAGACAGCAATGCCCTCCTGACACACCACAGCTGACTCACCACCCAGGAAGCTGCCTTACTATCAGCGTCAGGATCTTTATCCTTCAGACAGCTCCAGGAATAATCCTCTCTATCCATTCCCTTAAAATAAACATAAAACGAGCAGAGCTGCTAGTTCCACTCAGAATACAGTTTCTACAGCCCACAAACCAGGTCTGGTTTATCAGCTGACATCAAGCCAGAGAAGGTTTGTCAGACAGACAAGAATGGTCCGAGGAGGAAAACTGTCCTTGGGACAAAATAATATATTAATGGATAGAAGGTACATTACTAGAGGGACATGAATGATGAGGGCCCTTTAAATGGGAGAAGAAAATTACAAACCAACTGACATTGCCTCAAAGCACAGTCCACCCATCTAAAACCTTATCAGCAAAAAAATGCCAAAAGGAGGTCTTGCCCATATTGTGCCCATCAGCCAGCACTTTGTCCACTAATCATGACATACTATGCACAGGGAAACCACATATTCCTCCATGAAGAGAAGCAAGTATTTATCTGTTTCCTACTGGGATAGAGAACCTGAACTCTGGCCTCAGCAATAAGGCACACGTGGACCTGGCTTACCTACTTTTATGATTCAGGCAGGAGAATTGTGCCCCGGAGTAACTTTACTTGGCTTACAATGCTATTTTGTTTGTGGGGACATATTACATATATACATTATATATTTCACCTTATAGATCTGGGAAGTCTGCTTTGCCTTGTATTTATATGCATGGAGCTTCCCTTGTCTTTTTTATCATCAATATGTCAACTTTTTTTCCCCCAAGTGCGTCTACATATATTTTCAGTATGTTCTAAATATTTTCTCTCTAGTTGAGGACAATAATGTTCACAGTAAAATCAGATAGTCAACCAGTGTAAATCAGCACAGTTGCACTGAAGCCAGTGGAGCTCTGCTGATTTACACCAGTTGAGGATGTGGCTTGTTGTATTTTACAGACACTGTAGTCGCTGGCCCCGTCTCCCCCCAAAATCTGGTTCAGACTTTGACACAGAAAGGAAGTATGCCAAATTTACAGAGGAAGGGTTCCAAGGTTTTGACATGGGTGTTTGAGAGAGTCCTTACCTGGTATAATCTGAAAAGCCACAAGGGAGAAAAATAGTTTGTCTTTATTTTCCTCAGGTAAATGACTTGAGTTGTTCTAAAAATCAGGAGTAATCTGTTTCTCCATGAACTGCAATCTTGCAATTACAATATCAGACTCCAATTCATTGTAAAACTAAAGAGCTGAACTCAGGTTTATGGCAGGCAAAGCAAAGATCAGAGAACATCAAGCAGCATCATACCTTTTGTCCTGCTGTGCAGTCTGAGATAGACATTAAATACTTTATTCCTCCCACACACATTTTATATTCACTGTTCTTAGAGTCAATGGCAATGAAATACCATATATCATCATTGTAGGAGTTCATTGATACTTCATTTTTCATATCAGCTCAATGTGAATGGGGGCGGTAGAGGGCGGGTAACAATTTTTATGTTTTCAGTATAATTACTATATCCAAACTTAAGTTATTTCTTCAAGGAGATTATTCACATTAGTTAACATTTTTGCCACAATAAAATGGACAATATTACACACTCTGTTTTTGGTTAATTGCATTGATTACATATGCTGATCTATATATTAACTACTGAATATTACAATGCCAGCACTGTATCTCCATACAATTAAAAATATAAAATTCTTCGAATACAAGTTGATTGCAAAGTGAAACACTCAAAAGTTAGGAAATGCCAGAAGTAAAGTTGTCTGTGCAACTTTAAATTCACACCTCTTTGTGGCCAATCATTAAGATATAGTCTTTAATTATATGATGATATACACCTCTACCCTGATATAACGCGGTCCTCAGGAGACAAAAATATCTCACCATATTATAGGTGAGACCGCGTTATATCAAACTTGCTTCCCCCCCCCATTCCTTGTTCCCTGACCGCCCACCTCCAGAGACCCCCACCCCTAATAACCCGCAGGACCACATCCTCTACCCAACCCCCCTGTCCCCTGACTGCTCCGACCCCTATCCACCACCACCACCACCCTGGCCCCCAACAGGCACTCACTGGCAGCAGCGGGAAGAGGAGCAGCCCGGCCCCAGCCGGCTCCACTCTGCCACCTCCCAGCTGCAGCGCTCCGCTTCCCGCTGCCGGTGAGTGTGGGGACGTTGGAGAAAGGATTTCCTCCCCCCCATAAACTCACCTGCAGCTTTCCTTGCCTCAGCCCGAGCCGTGTCGCTGGGGGGCGGCTGGGGAAAGGTCCTGCACTTACCTGCTCGACGGGAAGTGGAGTGCAACAACTGGGAGCTGGTAGAGTGGAGCTGGCTAGGGCTGGGCTGCTCCACTTCCCGCCGCCAGTGAGTGTGGGGAGGTTGGGAAAGGAGGCCCCCTAAAGTGGAGTGCTGTGGCTGGGAACTGGCGGAGTGGAGCAGGCTGGAGCCGCATCACTCTGCTTCCTGCCACAGATGAGTGCAGAGAGGTTGGGGAAAGGACGGCCCCTATATCCACCTGCGGCGGGAAGCCGAGCGCTGCAGCTGGGAGCTGGCTGAGTGGAGTAGGCTGGGGCCGGGCCGCTCCACTTCTGCTGATGCTGGTGAGTGCAGGGGCTGGGGATCTCTTCCCCCAAGCCCTCTCGCCCGAACGACATGGCTAGGGCTAGAGCTCGGGCGAGGGAAGCAGAGCGGGCTTCTTTCGGCCCCCGCTAATCCCCCAGGCCACTCTGAGACTGGGGGGCCACCAAAAGGGCCCTCCCATAGCTCCTGCCCCCCAGACTGTGGGGGCAGAGCCCTTGACTCCCCCAACACTCTCTGCCCCTTATCAAGCCCCTCGGCCCCAGCCTGGCCTGGCATCCTTAACACGCTGCTCAGAGCAGCATGTCAGAGCTTTACTACCTTGTATGAGAACCCGCCTTATATCAGGTCTTGTTATATCAGGGTAGAGATGCACTTTTTCCCCCCCACAGAATCTCTGCCTCATTCTGTGTACTGTGACTTATAGTAGAAAGTATTAGGTAACCTGAACAATAAGAATTACTACCATAATGTCAATTGAAAGGAGGGCTTTCCAGTAGTCAGAATATAAGACCGGGAGGCGGGAATTTGGAGTTCTATTCTTGGCTCTCACAATTGCTTGAGACATGACCTTGGGACAGTCACGTAACTTCTTTGCCCCTCACATCCCGCATGCTTAAAATGCAATAGTAGAGCTATGCATTAAAGTTTTTTTTTTTTTTAAAAGTACTTTAAGGTCCTCAGATGGACATCACTGTGGAAGTGCCAAGTTTTATTATTCTTGTAAAATGCAATAGTTGAAAATCAAAACCTGCAAGCTGTTTTGATGAGGTATTAAGTGTGACACTAGCAAAGATGCAATAAGGTCCATTCTGAACACACAAACAGAGCTTTGACTTTGCTCCCTTTTCATATCAATGGGAGATTTACCTTTGACTCAGTGGAATCAGAATTCGTCCCAATGTAAATGCAGAAAAAGAAAATAAAGCAGCCAACAGAACTATTTTGGAGCAGTTTACATTTCAAGGAGTCTAAATGAAAAGTAGTTACTAGCTACACTAGCACAAATCAGGAATAATTGCATCAAAGTCAATGAGGTTACAGTGGTGTGAGAGCAGTATTTAACCTGTGAACATTTTCCCCTTCTCTGTGCAGTCTCCTTGTGCTTTTAAAAAGGAAAAGGAAGGTACCGTTTCAGAGGCTGGGTGCTCAGAGTTCACTCCTCAGCTCCCTCAGGAACAGAAGAATGACCACACTGGGTCAGGCCAATGGTTCATTGAGCCCAGTTTCCTTTCTTCCAACAATGGCCAATGCTAAATATTTCAGAAGGAGTGAACAGAACAATCATCAAGTGATCCACTCTCTGTCTGCTCCCAGCTTCTGGAAATCAGAGACTGAGGACACTCAGAGCATTGGGTTGCATCCCTGACCACTCTGGCTAATCATCATTGATGGACCTATCCTCTATGAACATATCTAATTCTTTTTTGAACCCAGTTATACTTTCGGCCTTCACAACATCTCCTGGCAATGAGCTCTACAGGTTGACTACACGCTGTGTGAAGAAGTATTTCCTTCTGTTTGTTTTCATCCTGCTATTAATTTCCTTAGGTGACACTGGTTCTTGTGTTATGTAAAAGGTGTTACCGAAATGCGGGGTCCGCCTAGCTGAGAGCCAGTGATAGCCAGACAGGGATAAGGAAATGTTGCTTTATTCTGCAGAAGAAAGGAGAGTTTTGTACCTTGGTACAAAGACTCTACTTCAAACAAAAACCAAGAATTTTGTATACATATTTACATACAGGCTTCGGTCGTGTTAGCATTTGATTGGTGGTTAGCAAACCCTGCACTTTTGCAATTTGCTCAGCAAAAACCGGCTTAGGACCAGCTTTAACTGCCTTAAGACCGATAAGGGAAGACAGTTCAAAAGTTCAGGCTACTGTGTCCGTGAGGCGTTCAATTATTTTTTTTTAATAGTTGTCAGCTATTATAAGGCTACTAGCTGTTCGGAGGTCGCTGCTGATTGTCACAGTCCCCCCTTCGGGCCTGATAATTTAAATTGTCAGGCCCAATACAAAATTTGAGGTTAAGCTGGAGGGAGAGATATTGAATTTTTTTACGGACAGTAGAGCTTTTAGTAATAGCATTACATAAACATTTTGCACATTGCAATATTACTTAAATGATACAAAGAAAGAAAAGAAAAAAATAATTTATTTGACAATTTTATGGAAAAAGGCCAGTAAACTACGACCAAGGTTTGGGAGGAGGTTTTTAAAATTAAGGGTATAATTAAGAGATACAGTGTGGAAAACAACAGCTGCATTTTTGATGGACTGCAATTTTTTTTTAAATTAAATTAGAGCGATTAATATAAAAACAGCTTTTTTTTTTAAATGCGAGCACAGGCCCTCCCTATTTTAGCATTTACAGCATTTAGCACATGCTTATTTTGCAGTGTTATTTTGTTATGTTATTGATTTTTTGTTGTAACTTTTGGGAAGCATTTAAGGAGGCATTAGCTGCTTTTTTAAGTTTTGCAGAAATGTTTATTACTGCCAAAAGCTTTTCTATTTTTAGTTTAGGAATAAGTTTAGGTATAAAAGAATGAAATTCCGTTTGCCTGATTATTAGGGGTTTTTTAGCACGTTTAACCCGAGCCCCTTTCAAGGGTGTGAAGAGCTTGTGAGAATAAGTTTTTAGGCTGAGGATTTGGCGTGAGTCCAGTGTGGTGTTTACCTGAATGTTTGGTAATGCTCTGGCTACACCACACTGGGTGAGGGAGAAAACCCAGCCAGACAGCTTTATAAGCATTATGGCCATAAATAAAATACAGACTGGGGCTTTGTAAATAAAGGGTGAGGGAGCTTTTTGCTACTTGGTGGCGCTAATTTACTTTAACATTTTGATGTTTGGAGTTGCCAAATACCCGGCCCCGGCACCACCAATGGTATGCATTTAAATGTCCTATGGCGTGGGTGTTGTTTAAGATACCCCCAAAGCATGTAACAGCAAACAAGTGTGATACAAAGCTTATTAGCATCCCCTGGCATTTAGAAATTTTTATAAGGGATGAGTGAGGTGATAAAATGCTAGAGGAGACGTTTATATAATATGCATGGGTCTTATTTATTGGACTCAAGGGAAGGAATGAAGGAAACCACTTTCCTTGATAATATTTGCCTGTTAATTTTGCAATGAAGGTTTTTTGAAACTGGCAGAGAGGTTTTTGGGTGTTTACACTAATCTTTAAGGGATAAAAGGGCTCACCTTATCGGAGCACGAACCCCAGGGGCCGCAGTGAAGTGAGGAAGAAGGGCTAAACCCCCGGTGGCGCCGCTCCTAGTTCGCCGCAACCGTCCGGAGTCCGATGTCCAAGCTAGGAGGGTCCCATCTGGGGTCGCCAGAAACTGTTACTGAAATGTCGGGTCCACCTAGCTGAGAGCCAATGACAGCCAGACAGGGATAAGGAAAGGTTGCTTTATTCTGCAGAAGAAAGGAGAGTTTTGCACCTTGGTACAAAGACTCTACTTCATACAAAAACTTAAGAACTTTTTATACACATTTACATACAGGCTTTGGTCGTGTTAGCATTTGATTGGTGGTTAGCAAACCCTGCACTTTTGCAATTTGCTCAGCAAAAACTGGCTTAGGACCAGCTTTAACTGCCTTAAGACCGATAAGGGAAGACAGTTTAAAAGTTCAGGCTACTGTGTCCGTGAGGTGTTCAATTTTTTTTAATTGTTGTCAGCTATTATAAGGCTACTGGCTGTTCGGGGATCACTGCTGACTGTCACAGGTAAACAACACCTCCTTATTCACCTTCTCCATACCATTCACGATTTTATAGACCACTATCATATCCCCCCCTCAATTGTCTCTTTTCCAAGCTGAACAGTCCAGATCCTTTTAATCTGTCCTTAAGTGAAAGCTGTTCCATACCCTAAATCACACACAAAGAGCAGGCGAGCATACCAGGCAAACACAGGTGAGACTGAAGTATTTGGGGCTGCCATTCTTTGCCAGAGATCATAGCTGCTGTAGTCGTGTTACTCTGCAGTCCATTGAAAAAGGGATCTAAATTATATGCCTATGTGAGATAGAATTGAGACTCTTCTATGGAAAAGTCTACAAAGCACCTGAAAGTTTAGTAGCTTACCCTGCTATTTTTATGACAGGATAGTAAATATCTTCAAACATCCCCCGCTTCCCCCACTGCCACTCACTCAGCTACCATCATTGTTGCTCCTTCCCTGACAAAGGGGTGAGGGTGGGGGGAAACTAGGGCATGGTAGAAGAGCTGTGTGAGAGAAAGGAAAAAGCAATACCCAATACCAATAAAAAAAATTGTTTTTAATTCCCTGGCTATCACAGATAGTGGCTGCTGCTAGCATTTAAGATAAGATTAGTTGGTGTTGTGCTATCAGCACCTCCACATTTTCCCTACAGGGACTCCTTCTGACAGGCTGAAGCTGGAGGCATGTCTGAGGATTAACACGAGCTAATGATTATACACTAAAGCTTTGGAACTGTCGGACTAATAGGATTAAGCAATACCAGATGCAGGTCCCCGTTCAGGTTAAAAATGCACTTTTTACATTACAAAGTCAGACAGATCCCTTTGAACATGCAATGAATATGGATGTTTTCAATTATCACAGTCTTCCAGGGCTATACGATATGGTAAATTAATCCCTTTAGAACATCGGAAACAGGACAAAATAGCCTTCTTGAAGCTGAAATCCTTCGTTTTAGATTTTCTTTCATGGGGATAAGCAGAGGTGTACCACACATAATTAATCTTATTACAAACAGAGAAAGGAGAAATAAAAAAATTTTAAAAAGAGATGGCCAAAAATTGTTTAAATATTTGAGATACTAAGGGGCAGGGAGTGGGAAAACTTTAAAAATCAACATCTCTTAATTAATTTCCACAACAGTGAAAAACATGGGAATACTGTGGCAAATGAGTCTCTGCTGTCCTTCAGGCAGCAGTCAAACATAATAAATACTACTACCACCACTCCTACTACTACTAACCAGGTCAGCTGAGAAAAAGACAATTGCCAAGAGAAGATATTCTTTATCAGAAGAAAAAACTTTGATTTTGATCCAGTTCTGGAGTAATGGGTTGCAGCTCCACAGAAATTGGTCAAGATGCAGCCATTTGCCACAAGCATGAATTTGGCCCCTTCATATTTACCCAATATTAGGATGTAACTTTGAGGAAGGAAAGGTATAAAAAATAAAAAAAATAGCATAGACAGTAATGGGATATTTACATCCCACAGAAAGATGAGCAAGTTCTGTGCCTCTTGAACACTGTATCTTGGAAGAAAATGTGGAATAATAGGATTTAGCAGCTGAAACTAGTGAAGGGCAAACATGAAAATGCTGGTAGTTTAGTCTGGATAAGTATCCAAAAGTTCAGGCACCGATGGCTTCCTCTGAAAAGGGGACTTGTGTCAAACTACTACAATCTTTCCCATTGTGCTTCTCCAATATTTAAGGAATTAGCAAAATAAAGTCTGAATTGGAAAGGGAAAGAAAAAATATGACAAAAATATAAAAGGAGCCTAGCAGGGGATTAAATCTTTATCACTTGGTTGCTTCCATTAAACTCATTCTTAGCCCATCATTAACAAGAAGAATGAGAACAAGCCACAGCAGAGTTTATATTTTAGCACAGGATAATTCCATGCAAGTCCCCACACCAAAGGACACGAATTCTCACCCAGGGATCATGATCACCTGGCCTTTATTTAAGGCTACAGGGGGTGGAAGATACCAACACTTTTCTCTTGTAATATGGGGTAAGTATAAGGAAATGATTGAGAACCACTGACCTAGGACAACACTGGAAACCCAACACAAGTAACTATACACACAGTGAAAAAGAATGGCAACATATCAAAACTTGAGTGGACCTCTTCAGGAAGCAGATCTCAGACACACTGACAACAATTAGAAAAATCTGGATGTCAGCCAAAGCTCAGAAGAAAAAAAAAAAGATTCAAAACACAAGAACAATCATACATGATTTCACTCACCAAATACCATGTCCTTTATTTCTGACTGAGAAATTATGAAGCAGTTGCATGATATTTTACTTTATTTCAATTTTACTTTGTATACTACAAAACCGTAATTAAATGTGAGCTGTTAAGTACCAATAAAATGTCACTTTAAAATATACACGGTAAAGACCTCAAACCAGAAAAAAGTGCAATTAGGCAAAAAAAGAGGGATTTTCCCACTTAGCTGACACTACATCACACTGTTTGATAATCTGCAAACATACACCATTAGAGTATATATTCTAGAGGGTAGATTTCACAGATTCTTAGATTCCAAGGCATCACTGAAGCTAGAAAAATTCAGACTGGAAATACAGCACACGTTTTTAAGAGTAATTAACACTGGAACAATTTACCAATGGTTCTGGTGGATTCTCCATCACTGATAATTTTTAATCCAAGACTGGACATTTTTCTAAAAGACAACATGTTCTTGGAATTATTTGGCTTTGGAATCTATGAATGCATGTCTATGAAAAGATCAGGGGTTCATCTTGTAGAGATTTGGAATTTTTTTTTTTTTTAACCATATGCCCAAGCATTTGGAGAATTTGAAATACAGTTAGGAATACAATTTACACTTCTCCATACTCCAATTAAAACTTTAGAAAAAAAATATAGCAAACATAAGGGCAGAGAATACAGACATTCACTGCTATTAACCACCTATTAAAGAGAAGAACAATTTATTGTAAGCAGATCTTTTCATTAAAAGTCTACTGTCTTTCCATACAAATGGAGGCTACTGTTCTTCAGCAGGTACTTATTGACACTGGTATGACTATTTGGAATATGGATCTGAAATACTCTTGTCTTCCTAAAGGACAACAATTCAGTGGAGTGGTCTGTTCTTATTCATCAGCTTCCTAAACGCTCTTGGGGTCAGACTTAATGTCAGCTGTGATTCATCTGTCAAAGCTTTATTAATTTACACCTAGACCGGCAGACCCACAGTTCAGTGATCACAATGAGAATTTCTGCTTAGTGATACATTATTTGAGTCTCTTCTGAAGAAGCAAACAAATTAAAGTTCCAATTTAGCCTCTTCTTCTCTTTCAGCTTGAGTTTCCCTTGGTTACTGCCTATCTAATGTCATTCTCATTCTTTATTTGTGCTGAAATTTGGGGATGATTTCCAACCAAATTTGGAGCGTCTTAATCTTTGAAGATGGGACAAACCCAAAGTACATCAAAGTGCACTACAGAATTTTTAGTGCTCTGTAGCAGGGGCCACACAGCGAGTTAATACACAGCAGGCTAATCCTCTGTAGATTTACATCCAGGCTTGCCTAGCACTAACAAGTCATGTAAACAAATGGAATGCTAAACCAAACACCTACCCAGCAAAACTAACCTGACCAAAAGGGTTAACCATGTAAATAGTCACACTGAATGAGATACATTTAGGTATCAATTAGATCATGTCTACACTATGGCCGCCCAGAGGATTCAGGGGGCCTGGGGTAAAGCAATTTTGGGGGCCCCTTCCATAAAAACAATTGCCATACTATACAATACTATAGTCTCGTGGGGGCCCCTGTGGGGCCCGGGACAAATTGCCCCACTTGCCCCCGCCACATGGGTGGCCCTGGGAAAAATAAACCTTCCGCATCTCGGCACAAACCTAGTTTTGAGAAAACTTCTTTACAAGGTATCACTGGTTCTCAGCATCAGCTAGTGCTAAAAGGCACTAAAGCTCATTAAAAGAGTTGGACAAATATTTTTCGTCAAAACTTTTTTTGGATCGAAAACTAGGGGTTTTTAAAAAGCAGAAAAAAAATCACAGACAATATCTGCTTTCCTTCAAAATTTGTTGTGTTTTTTTTAATTGAAAAGCTGAAATTAGTCTGCCAAAACCTGAATATGGTTTGGGGTTTCAGAAGTGTGTGGCCAAATATTTGCTGCTTGCTGTGTTTTGATTGTTTAAAGAAACAATAAAAAACAATCCAAAACTTTGGAACCAACTCAGCATGTGACAAATGCCTGAGCCCATCCAGTCAGAGATTTTTCCAGGTTTCTGATACTCTGCTGGCTTCCTTGACTCATATCTGTCTCTATAACTTTGGGTTCATTTAGGTTAGAACATAAGAACAGCCATACTGGGTCAAACCAAAGGTCCTTCCAACCCAGCATTCTGTCTACTGACAATGGCCAATGCCAAGTGCCTCAGAGGGAGTAAACCTAACAGGTAATGATCAAGTGATCTCTCTCCTGCCATCCATCTCCACCTTCTGACAAACAGAGGCTAGAGACACCATTCCTTACCCATCCTGGCTAATAGCCATTAATGGACTTAACCTCCATGCATTTATCTGTTTCCTAGAGGACTGGCTTCCATAGTAGATCCGCTCATTAAACTCGAGAGGGTTACTGTGAGGTTTGTCTTTAGTATAGTTTACATTACTCCACAAACTGAGCATTTGAGCTTGTTGCAAAATCTGAGATGAGCCTTATTATGAAAAATGAAATGCTCAAAATAGCACATCCATGTGAACGGACACAGGGTGCTAAATTAATTAAATCCAGGCGTTCTCAACTGGGGTCATGAGCTGTCAGTCTCCACCCAACCGTGCTTTGATTCCGCATCTTATATAGTGTTAAATATATAAAAAAGAAGTGTTTCAATTTATAAGGCGGGAGGGAGTCCGCACTCACAGGTCTGTATTGTGAAAGCGCACCAGTATACATAAGTTTTGAGACCACTCGATGTGAAGCCCCTTGGAAGCCTCAGGGATATGCAGGGGAAGGGGGGTCTCTCTTGGTAGGATGGAAAGAATATTGCTTCTTCTCATGTGATCCTCCCTCAGAGCTAATTTAATGAACCTACCTCTCCCTGACAGAATTCCCTATGTCACTGAAATGAATAAGATATATTAATTTGGCTTGAGAAGTTGAAAGGTGATGTATAGCGCCTAATGAAACTAATTATGCTTGATCTTTTGCGGGTCGCAAATCTGTGCTGAGTGAGCTTTTAGTGTTGGGAAGTGTGTCGGCGTCCAAACAGCCTGGCCGCTCTATCTGACCTTCCCACCCGCCCCCGTGGCTTACACCACCCTAGAATCCCTCAACTCCCCCTGTCTTGCCCCTCCCGAAGTCCCCAGAGACCCACCACAATCATCACCCCGGGACCACCTGCTCCCTGTTCCCTGACTTGCCCTGACCCCTATCCACGCCCCCCCTAAATCCTGACAGACCCCCGGCACGCCCACAGTCCAACCCCCCCATTCCCTGTCCCTTGACTGCCCTGACCCCTATCCACCCTCCCCTAAATCCTGACAGACCCCCGGCACGCCCACAATCCAACCCCCTATTCCCTGACTGCCCCTCCCAACCTCTGCCCCCTTCCTATACCCTCCCTTTCCCTGGGACTCCCTGACCCTTAGCCAACCCCCCCCGGCCCCGGTAACTTGGCCACGGCTCCCCCCTCACCCGGAGCCTCAGCGCATCCAGCACCTTACCTGGATAGAATCACCATGTCTCCCGCAGGCCCGAGCTCCGCCCCCCTCAGAGCCGCGTGGTCAGGGGGCGGGGCTACGAGCTCCAACGGGGCCTGAGCTTCCTCCACTCGGCTTAGAGCTCACAGCCCCGCCCCCTGACCACGTGGCTCTGAGTGGGGCGGGGCTTAGGGGCCCTGCCGGAACCACGCTGAAGCTGTCCAGGACACTGCTGGATGCGCTGAGGCTCCGGGAGGGGCGCAGGTGGGGCTGGGCCGTTCTCGTGGGGGCCCCTGCGGAGCTCGGGGCAAATTGCCCCACTTGCCTCCCCCTCTGGGCGGGCCTGGTCTACACTACCCCGTTCACACTACAGAGGTGAGAAAGCAGTGCATGCCAAAATGCTATGCTGTAACGCCCCTGGGTAAATGCTATGGGTGCAAACTAAAAGGTTCCTAATTCTTATTAATGTAATCCTGTTTGAAGAGAACTACATTAATGCACATTAGGACCCTTTTAGTACATACCAACTTTAGTTTGTGTTTGCAGCATCCACATGGGGCGAGTTACACTGGATTATTTTGGTGCTCACTACCATTCAAATACCCACAGTCCAAATTGTGGGTTAGCGTAGACAAGCTCTTAGTGTCCCTTAAATCCGTGTCTGAGAGATCTGAGCTAAGGAATGGATAATCATGTTAAACCTAATTGTGTCTTGATTAACTATACTATTTAAATGGCTAAGTCTTTTCTAATGTAGCTGTCACATCTATTTTGTGGAACTATTTCCCTTCCAATTTAGTTTTCTTGTACATGTGAAAAATATTTTTATTCTGTTTAGGAAAGTCATAAGAATGAATTTGTTTATAATTGTACGGGTAGGAAAATAAAAAGGTATTAAGGAAATCAGAACATTAAAAAAAAAAAGGGGGATGGAAAAATGTAGGGCTAAAGCCAGCCAGCAGAGTGAGAGAGCCATTGCAATTCCACAGAAATTAAGAGAAAGTTATACTGACAAAAGAAAAATATAAGATTTTTAACAGAGTTCATGAGATGTGGATGCACACAGCCCTTGGTAATAAATAGTTTCTATATACAGCTATATACAAAGTATCATGAAAAACAGACATCAGTTTATGTATAGGAATTACTATAGCATTCATCACAGCAGTAACCGACTTCAATTTAGCACTGAATAATGCCTCTTGCTAGAAGTATCAGCATGTCATGGGATTAGGCGCTTAATATTTGTATAGTATATTTTGTTACTTCAATATAATTGTTTATAGGCAAAGTATTTTTGAACGATAAATATTTAAGTGTTGAAAACATTTAGTCCATTAGACAGAGGAAAACAAGACAAAGACTATTAAAGGGGCAGGGAGAGGAGAAAAAACAGCCAACCAGGATTTGAACTCAATACCTTTGAAATGTAAAGCAGATACTTTATCCAGTGAGCTAAATAGATTTTGGGCAAGCTTTCGTACACAGAAATTAAAAGGTATTATTTTGGCCCACCAGAGGGAGCCTGTATTATTTTATTAATACAAGAGAAACACACTGACAATTGTGTTGAAAAAATAATTAAAAATAGATATATGGCTCAGTTTTGTAATGTATTCCCTAGCTCATCCCAGCGCCTAGCTGCATGCCCAAATATCTTGAAAATCAGACCATTAAGGAGTTAAATTCAAGGGAGTTACGCCAGGGATGGATTTGAACAGTTATTTCTTTAAATGAACGCGCACAGGACAGTGTATATACATTCCCTACAAACAATGCTGAGATAAAATGGTAGTGTAAGTGTGAACCACAGCTGAAACGTTAATTATATCAGAAGTTACCGACTAAAAAAAGTCAAGCCCTTCAGATCGTTTGAACTGTTGCTCCTGCCCTGATGAGTACTTCCCTGAAATGGATAAGGCTCTCATGAGTAACGCCCAAGCAGTTTGTCTTATAAAAAGAAACCTCATTTAAAGAACAGGGGTTGAATAAATGACTAAACTTGTTTTGCTCCTTGATAATATGGGAGGGCGCTGCTCCACTGACGTAGAGGAGAGTTATGGGCTGAGTCCCAGCTGAGAAGTGTACCCTCCAAATAAAGTGAGGAGAGAGACTGGACCACCATCTTCCTGCTGCTAGCGGTTAACTAAAGCAGGCCAAGCAAGCAAGCAACCAAGAGTGGGGAGATCAGCGATATAGGCAAGGGTTGCATGATACGATACTAAATGTAGGAAAAGATCCTTTGTTTTCCTGAGCGGTCAGCACAAAGCTGCCAAAACCAGGGCAGCTCCGTCTTTTCCTAGGTAGCAATTGAACGCTTTCCCTACCCACTCTTCTCACATGCTGGGACAGAAAAGGTTAAAGGCAATGTATAATTAAGGCCAGGAGCAAGAATCGAACTCTAAACCCCTTGCTTCTTAGCAACACATACCAGCCTACATGGCTTCTCCCCCTTTTCTTCCATTTTCAAAATTCACAACTTAAAAGTGGGTTTTTCATTTACCAACACCTTGGCAGTAAACTGTCAAAATTGTTCTCATTTCTTGGAGATTAAGTGAATTAGAAACCAAGCAATTTTCAACAACTGTTTCATTGCAAAATGTTTTGCTTAGTTCTACACCTTTATGGAAAGCAGTCACTAGTGGGTTTTTCAAATGGTACATTTAATGCTCATTGAAAGTGACACATTGCAACCTTGGGAAATCAAGCCCCTCTTAATCTACAGAATCAGTACAGCATGAGCAGGAATAGCATCATCTTTATTATGCTGCCCCACAAATATGCCTCAACCCTGACCTGGAGGGACCAGCACTAAGGATAAAAAGACAATTCATTTGTTTTTGTCCATCTACACTTCAGCAGTCGTACAGCTTCTCTGCTACCAGGGTGCCAATTGTGTAAGTACTTTTGTGATTGACACCTAACAAAGCTGGGCAAGTCTCAAAAATATTTCTGTGACTATTTAAATAAAAAAATGAATTAACTTTGCCTTTGTTTTTGGGTTCAATTTCCATGATTAGTTGAGTGCACGAGGATATTGGTAAAAATAATGAATTCAAATAATTCAAATTCATTATTCAAAATTACAAGAATACTTTGAACTGATAAATCTGTGTATTTGCACTAGAAGCCTGAATCAAAGGGTTATGTTCAGCCAATTAGGGAACAAACTATCATGTGACTGTTGTGGCCAGTTAAAACTAACTAAAAGCTTGAATTTCAGCTCTCAAACACAACTGCTCCTAAGCAACATACAGTCCAAGAATCTTACAGAGAAATTTGATTAAATATTTTACCTACTTAGACAATCCATGAACAGAAAAGGCTAACCTCATAGCATATGTGCTACAATTTATTTACTCTGTTCCAAAATTTAGCCAACCACTTGCCAGACTGTGAACATGTTTCACAAAAGCACCTAATAAGCTGTCAGATGGTAACTATTTTAATTCTTTATCAACTTCAGCCAGTGGCCTAAGAAGTGAAAAAGCTCCATATCCCACTTATCACTGAGTCAGTTGACCAAGAGCTATTGTGTCAGTAGCTAGTTATCCCTATTAGTAACCACTGCAAAGAAGATGTATTGTGCCTTTAGGAGTTACAGGCACTGTGGGGAAGTTGAAGAATTCAGGAAGTTAAAAGATTCAAAGTCATTGGCATAAAACCTCTCTGAACCTGTGCTGTGCGCCAGCTCATCGTAATCATTCAATCACACTTGTGTCACAATATTCATCTCAGCATTGCAAAGTTTTGGCCCATGACGCTAAAGAATTTCAGGCCTCTCATACAGTTACTCAGAATCTGTTCCCTCTTCAGCTCTCAAACAGCACTAGACCTTGCACACAAGTTTCTGACAAATTAGCTGCTCATCAAGTCTACTATTAAACAAATATGAAGCAGCAGTAGCTCTCAAAGTATGATTACTTATAAAACCCTTCAAATCCAGCCTCACTTACACAGCCTCCCTATAGTTTTACTCAATTGATTAACTTCAACCAGTTTATCACTAAACCACTCATTTAATTTAACAATCCGCTAAGGCCTCAGTTAAAATGCATCATGTGTCCCCTTCTTGGGCCTTTAATAATTACTCACGTCTACTATGTCTTCTAATCTCTCTCTTAATGAGCATCCCCAGCCCTTAATAATTTAAAAGGATGTCAAGATGAATCTCAGGAAGAGAGAAAATGTTTTAGGAAGCAGAAGCAATGAGAAGTGTTCAGCTGGTTGAAAATGAACAGCTACCTTATAATTTATCAAAGAATCATCAGTTACAGGTATAAAATACCAGTGAGTCACTGAGTCCCTCTACAGGACTGTGCAAGTTCATTCCCTATAGTGCACCATGCAGTGCATTCTCCAGACTAGCTTTGGAAGTCCCAAGTAATAGTGTTTCCACTACTTTCTTATGGAAGAACTATTCTATGGCCAGATAGTTCTCACTCTTCAGAAGTTCTACTTAATATTCATCAAACTTTTCCCTTCTTAACTTCATCCCATTTCTTTTAGTTGTAGCTGAAACCACTTCTGCATAAATACCCTCAATCCTTGGAGCCACATTCTGATGACTCCTGCACAGATCTGTTGCATTAATTTTGTTGGAATAAATGGGCCCCAAAAGCCAAGGGTATTCATGTTTCAACATTAAACAGTTTTAAACAAAGTTCAGGGTTTGGTATACAGAGACCTCAGCCTGCTTAGTATCAGGACAAATACACCATTAAAAACTGTAACACTGTCTCAAAGATACAGAAAAGAAGGGTAAACAATTACAGGCAACTGAAATATGAAGTATTAAACAATGCTTTCATATTAACCCTGTCCCTTGCTCCCTCTGTCTTTAGCTGGAACTAATTTTTAGATGGAAAATCTACATTTGACAGTCTTTCAGATGGTGTTAAAGAGGACAATAACTGTCCTTTTTGGGGGGAGAAGAAGTTAGTTGAGATGCACTCAGGTTGTTATAGTTGTTAGTCCAATTCTGTTTTCCTAAAGACAAAAACACACAGAAGGAGAGAGAAAAGAAGAGAGAAAAATACAGCTTCAGTCGCTGGCACGAACTCTCAAGTGCTGTTTTTCCAACAGTGAAGCTGCAAAAACAGCACAACACACCATTTTGTTAGACACTTTGGATAAGTCTACATCACCTGTGGAAGCAAGCTTCTCAGCCTGGGTCAACGGACTTGAGCTAGCAGGTCTCATGCTCTTTCTAAAATTAGCTGTGTAGACGGCACTTTGAAGTTGTGACCTGGGCTGAAGCTTGGGCTCTGAAACCCACCAAGCTCCTTCCCTACACTTCAGAGCCTGAGCATCTGCCTGAGCCACAATTTCAGAGTGCTGTCTACACAGCTATTTTTAGACTTCATGAATTCCATGAAGTCTGTAGACTCAAGCTGGGATGCTCACTTCCATGGGTTGTTTAGACATATCTTCTGAGACCTGGCAAACTTGTACTAGCATTGGGCTATTTAAGGCATTGCTTTTAGCTGTCTCTCTGGTTATAGGCTCACAGTAGTGATGCAAAATATGGAGCCTTGCTAACTAAGCCATCTATCTAAGCATCTGGCTAAGGAGAGGGA
Source organism: Chelonoidis abingdonii (assembly GCF_003597395.2). Classification (NCBI taxonomy): domain Eukaryota; kingdom Metazoa; phylum Chordata; order Testudines; family Testudinidae; genus Chelonoidis; species Chelonoidis abingdonii. The sequence goes on along the minus strand of NC_133774.1, from coordinate 104,104,290 downwards.
TAAGAAAATGAAGAAAAAGTGGAGAAGAAAAAGGACACACAAGGAGAGAGGAGAGGTAAAAACGTCTCACATTTCTCAGTGATGTTTGGGATTTAGCTGCAGCCAGTGAAGGTGGTGGTGTCATCTAAGTCACTCCTGCTGGCCTGGTCTGGTCAGGATACCTTACAGGGTCAAGACAATGAAGGTCCAACAGTGTCATGGTGGATTCTGGGACTCAAGAAGTTGGTGCTAGTGGCAGCCAGGATGGTGAAGCTTGCTTCTTCCTGTTCTCCCCTCTTGCAGTCAGCCGGCATCTGCATTCATGTCCCCTAATTTCCCCCACGTCTCCTAAAAAGCCCTCTTCTTGAGGACCTCAGAATGGAAGAGTTGGGTGGAAGAGCCTAGACTCTCATTATTTTCTTCACCAGTTAGGCCTAATTTCCAACACATCAATTCTGGTCCATTGATTTCCAGTCTCAGACATCTCATGTTTACCAAGCATGATCTTAACATAGTCGTTGAATTATATCTGCAGGCCTTTATGGTCAGATTAATCCAGTCAGTCATTCTGTCTCCCTTTTGCACCTTTTCCGGTCAACATTATTATAGGTAAGGCTACAATTTAATCATGAGAATTTTTAGTAAAAGTCATGGACCGGTCACAGGCAAAACCCAAAAAATCACAGCCCCATGTCCTGTTCGTGACTTTTACTACAAATACCCATGACTGAATCTTGGGGTAGGGTTCGCCTCGGGGGCCCACCACTCCGGCCGCCGCCAGGGGCCTGCTGTCACTCCGGCCACCGCTGAGAAGGAGGGAGCCCTGGGAGGCCCCCTGCATTGGGAGCTGCTCGGGCAGTCCCTGGGGCCACCTGCCTGTGGCCACCAGAGCAGCAGCTGGTGTGGCTGGCTGTGAGACCGCCCAAGCAGATGGCTACAGAGCTATTCGAGCAGCAGCTTGTGTGGCTGTTCCCAGGGCTGCCTGAGCAGCTGGCTTCGGGGCCAGCTGCTTGGGCAGCCCTGGGATCAGTCACACTAGCTGCTGCAGAAATCATGGTGGTCGCAGGAAGTCATGGAATCCATGACAGACATGGAGCCCTAATTATATGTGATTATGAAATGTTCCAAACTTTTATCCACTTTCCTATATGTAGGCAGAAAACTGGGTAGACCTACTAGCCCCCAATGATCACTACAGACATATGGTGGGACGGCCCACGGAGCCTTAACCCCTTGTCATTTGAAGACCACAGGGTCGGCTTTCTCCACACACTGCCAGGGGGCAACAATACCCCAAAAGACTGAAGAAATCCCCCTCCACACTAGCTGACAGAGCAATCCAAATCCATTGTCAGGAGTAAACTGCACTTAAAGGTCATGAGTAAGGAGTAGGACTGGGATTGCTACGTGCAAGCAGAATCCTGAGGACGTTGGGAGCATCAGTAGGATCAAAATGATCTAAAAGAAACCATTTTAGTAACTGTTGTAATTACACCGCAGGATCATTTATGCTACTAAAATCCATGTGGATTAGTGGTCTTGGCAAGCTAAAGTTTACATCCAGAGCAGTTCTTTTCCTGTAACTCATTTGTTTTTCCAAACAGGAAAACTGTGAAATGACTCCTCCATTTGTATGGCTTAGTACACTTCAGGGGGGAAAAGGAATTTTGGTAAATTAAATGGCCACTTTCAAAATTTGTTGGCCAAAAATATGATCTACAGGATTTTTTTTTCTTACATCTTACTAAAAAGTTCAGGGGTGAAATCCTTACCTCCGGTCTGGCCCCTTTACACTGGGTGAAGGGCCAGATTGGAGTAAAGGGCCCTAAAAGCCTGTACCCTGCTCAGTGAGGATTTTCCTAGTGCTAGGCATGGTGGGACACAGCCATAAAACTCCCTAAGGATCCCTTGCAAGCCGTGGTCCAGGGGACCTGGTTAGGCAGGCTCGAGATGGGTGGGATGTTTTGGAGTGGGATAGCAGCACGCAGTGTTACAGGGATTCTAGGCAGTGCTGCAGCCCATAGGCCCACTTAGGCTCCCAGAGCGGTTTAATCCAGGGTCACTCCAGCCCCTAGAGTAGCCCAGGATCAGGAAACTGCAAGTGCACCTTCAAAGCCCTATCCCCTAGGTTGTGAGCTCTATTCTACAACAGAACTTCATCCCATGTTTACAGTGGTGGGGATGAGCATGGCTGGTTCAAGCGTATCAGGGGTTCCTGACAAACCCATTTGATCCCAGACCCATGCAAAACCTGAGATTCAGTATGTCATTTTCTCCTTGCACATACCCCAGACTCCTCTGCCAGCTTGTTTTGGAAAGCATGGAGCGAGATAAGTTCAAGTAATGGATTAAGACTTCCTGTTAAAAACCAGGAGGAAGGGGGACCTGTGTGTTGCCCCACCTGGGCTACAACAAAGGACACATCCTGATTGTCCACAAGGCTCAGGTTGTCCTTCCAGATCTGGCCTACACAAAGCAGCCTGCATGCTACACCACATGAGGCCCGAGCAGGAAACATTTTCAACTTGTCCCAGTGATCCAAGGGCTCCCAAAATCTAGGGGCTCAGTGTGGCCACAGGCTTGGCACCATTATGTGAACTGATCTGCTGGGGGAGGGTTAAAGATTCTGTCCTCCTTTAGTAAAAGGCCAAAACAATTAAATATCCAGCACTCATGCATAACCCTACAATCACTCAACCGACTTGTACTTCCAAAGAAAGAGGGAAATAAATCAGTAAGGAAACAGATTTCAATGTCAAGCTTTAAAGAGATAATTATAAACAATAATGAGGACTTCTTTAATTATGAAAAATACCATGACAGTATGCTTTTAAATTATATATCATGGAAAACAAGGTGAGTCACGTAATCATACTCCTTTTGACACATAACAATCTTCATCAGCAATCTTCATCCAGCCCCCATGTCAAGACTGCATAAAGGGGGCAGGCTTCCTGGAGGATGTGAACATGCATCTAATCTAGTGCTCTGAAAACCCTTATGCGCTAACCCACAAGGATTGCATCTTTCGAAGCCACTTAACTTACTGTAGAACAAGTGCTGGTTAAGACGTTATAAAATATTCATTGAATCTCTCTTAGTATATTTAAGTAACAAGCAAACCAGACTGAAGACCTCACAGAATATTTATGATAAAACTTCATAAATTGTTCAATGTAACCTGAGAGAGGAGCTGTCCAATGTGTTGCTGACTTCCTGCTCTGAGTCGTTATGCACCCTGGATTTGTCTAAAGACAGCCCAAAATAATCACTGAAGCAGAAGTCACCTTACTGGTTGTAGGGTTAGGGTTTATGTTTTCTGTTTTATTATGAGAATAATAATATAGATCCTAATAAACACCCAAGAAACATTTACTTTAGGTTAAAGCTAATTACATGTCATCCCATGAACTACTATCTCAGTCCTTAGGCTAGTATAGATAAGTACACATGTATAGTTAAAACTGGAAATCTAGGTCACTTCGAGGTGGTTGTCTAATGCTAAATGCACAATATGCCCTGAAAGCTCAGATCTACAAATGGGAACGCTACCAATGGCAGAATTTAAAATTCAAAATGCAGATTCCTGCACCAAAGCCTTGTCCAGGAACATAAAAGGTGGGGGTTATGCAAAATACTGAAGGGCATCATGAAAATTAGTCAAGATGTCTTTTTTATTTTGTCCTGTGATGAAAGGATGAGACCCCAAGTAAACACACATTTTTAAAATAAATGAGAATACTTTTTTTACACAGTGTTTTGTAAACCTAGGGAATACACTGTAAAACCGGAAAGACAAATGATGTAACAGAAATTTAAAAGGAACTGGCTAACTTTACAATCATCAGTAACATTGTCAACTATGCAAGCTAGGATAAAATTAGAAGGATAATCAAACTTCATGCTTCACAGTACAAGACAATTGCCTATTGGGGAAGGAGAGCAATTTCTCCCCCACCCCCATCTTCTCACATCACAACACCACATAACCGACCATACATTTGAATTATGGCTGCTTTCTAATGCATCAGGTACTAGCCAGTGCAAGAGGCAAGATACCAGAGTAGAAGGAACACTGATCCCATCCAGTATGGCAATTCTGATGTTTCTACTGTATGTGGCCTCCCTAATTAGGGCTAAGTAAATCTTCTGTAACTGACATCACCTTTGAAAAAGGAGATTCATTTGACAACCTTCTTTGCATCTTTGCTAGAGACACATGAATTCACATGCAGCTATGTATTAAGTTTGTTCTTCCAAAGTGAAAGTTTCTTTGTTTGAAGAGGGATAAGAAGTGGAGTAATTCCACTGGCCTCTATGCACAACTAACTTCTTTAGACAATGGGCCCTTTTTACTTTAATTTATATCCTGGTGATGGTGATCCACTCTCTATTGCTACCATCTCCTACAGCCTAGCCAACGATCAAACCCAGAGAAGATGGGAAAAGAATAAAAGAAATACAAGCTAGCTATAAAAAACAAAACAAATAAACCTCTGCTGTTTCTGTACTCTGAAACTAGCAAAGTTTTACTGCTAAGTGTCTCAAGAAAATAGAACTAATTTACATTTTGCTTCCCACCACCATTCCAATAGAGCAAGACACAAGAATCAAAAATGCTTCTAAAAAGGATCTGTGTCCTCAACTTCATCCTCCTAGGATGAGTCCCCAGAACTTGGCCATTCCCATCGAAGGTGAATTGTGCTCTTGCACTGGATCATACATGCCACTCTACAGTATATGGGGGTCCTGAACAGGCTGGAGTGAGAACTCCTATAGCAAAGGAGCAGTGTATGTCCAATGTGAACTGCCCCACACTACTCACTGTTTATAAGCTCCAGTGTAGGGAGTGTGCTGTGGGGAGAGAGGGCAGGAGGAGGTGTGTTCTTAGTACTCAGCACTTGGGGATTCTGGACTGCAGAGCAGGCACGAGGCTGTTGTAAACTAGAGCAACCCTTGAAACTGCTCTACCTTATTCTGTCAGTCCTGCAGCAGTCCTGCAGCAGTCCAGCAGATTTGTGCCAATCTGGATGGCACAAAGGTGGTATACAGTACCCTCCCCCCATCCCTGTAGGGTTGCCCCTTGGCTGTTGCATCTCTCAGGACACTATGAGAATCTTTTCTCGATGTCTCATTCAAGTTACTGTAAGAACTAAACTGAGACTCTAAATAAAGTACCTGACTCCAATATTGAAGAAGGTTCTTTCCTGGCCTTATGATAAACTAAAATTGAACAGGAGAAACAGAGACAAGTGGTGAAAAAATCTTGCAAAGTATTTAAAATAAAATTTTATAAAAGTATATGTTTCAGAGACAGAATTTGCTTTACTTTTGGCCATAATGTCAACATTTGACAAATAGTCTGAAAGGTTAAGGAAGGCAGAAGAAAAGCAACTATATACCAGCATAAGCACAAACACCTGGCACCAGATGGTTACAGAGTCTAAGGTCACAGAGTTCCTAAAAATGCCAGTTGGGGACTACATGCCTGCCTATGCTATGAAGTGAGGAGAGCAGCAAACTGGGGTAAAAAAAAGGCAGACATATCTGCAGAGAGGTAGCTGTGTTTCCTGTTTTACTTTATATGTTCCAGAGATAGTAAATAGTTGTTAAGGAAGAGGGTACTCAGACGATTTTGTGGAGAGGATGGCCTTGCATGGATTTCCCAGTGGATTTGTCTGATCAGCTGGTTTACCAGCTGTGCCCTCTCTCACACACACAAAAACTTACTTCTCTTTGCTTGAGGAAAAGATGTCACTAGCTGCTGTGAGTTGTAATTTTGGAGTTTGACAAAGAATTTTCCCTGGGAAGGCAGCATTTGACTTTGGCTTCCTAAAGTCTGAAAAACTATTTTGTATCCCAACTTTTTTCCCCTCTGTTCTAGGAACCATACTTTACATAAATTCTCCTTACCAATCACTGCCCACACCTCACCTTACCCAGGAAGGTGGAATTCCAAACAAAGCAATCAAACTGGCAGATGAGTCAGATTTGCTTATTGTATTGTACTCACACATGTAAAACAAGTGATGCCATTTCTGCTCTCATTATTTATTAATGTCAAGAGGTGCATGCAGTTTAAAATTCTGCTCTTTTAATTTTTTTCCCATGACTGTCAGAAGGATTTTTTCCCCCATACACTTTACAAAATATTCTAAGCACTAAAGAACTGTAATTTCTCATCTTGAAAATACTCAGAGAAATAATTTTGTTTTAACATTTTAAACATTTATTTCGGTCTTTCAGATGAGAAATAAAAACCTAGCCCTGTGATCACTTACAGTCAGAGAAGATTCCAGGGCACATTTTGTACAAGTTGAACTGTTTACCCTACTAGGGCCAAATTATCCCTACCAGTATGTGAGTTCACTCTGTACTTTGGCTAGTGATATTTTCTTGTTATAGGGTGGAGTTTTCAAAAATGCCTACAGGACTGAGAAGCCTAAGGGTTTATCTATGTCAACATTTAGTTCTTAGCAGGCTGGAGTGTAAATCTACGCTATGCTAGATTGCCGTGCCACAAGTGTCCATGTGTACCCTGCTGCTGTGCAGTAGAAGTTCCCTAGCGTACCTCAATCTACTCTCATTCAAAGCAGTGTAGATCAAAGTGTAATACAGAACTTCTAGGTCCCTCTATTGCGGGCATTGAGATGTTGAGAGGAAGGATAGTATAGTAGTTATGGGATCCCATTCTTAGGTGCCTGTGTCTCCCCATTCATTGTATAGGCACCTAATTCAGGCTTTGTGGATCACAGTGTTGTTCCTAAGATTTTCTAGGCCTAAAAATGAGGCAGCATGATGCTCAGCATTGCAATATCTAAAGTCCCTTTGGGGATCCCACCCTAAGAGACTTAAGTCACAGCTTAAGGTCAGTGATGAACCAGGGAACTGAAACCAGGTGAACACTCTACCTACTATATTATCTTTCCACCCTTCATCTCAACACCCACAATAGAGGGACTTTATGAATATTAAAACTTATCCATTTCTCTTCAAAGTAGCTTAAGGAACTCCTGCAACTTGGTGACTAGAATTATATTTGTACAGCAAGGGTCAGAACCAGTTTTCAAGGAACTTTGTAATACATTTGTCCCCCTTTTAATTGACAAGTCATATAATTCTGGGATGTGGCCAAAAGAAAGTGAATCAGCCACCTGCTCAATAATCAGCTTTAAATGGTTAGCACTTGCCAACATTCCTCACCCAGCGATTGGTAGATAATGACAATCACTGTATTTCACTTTTGGACCAAATGCACAGAATGATCTTTCCATTGGGGCTGTAATTTTAAATGCTGTCTATGAAAAATCTAAGAAGAATTAAAAAGGGACCGAGTCTTAACAAAACAGAAATCCATTCCTTCAGCCTTTCCATTTTGTATTCACTCAGCTGTGTATTTAATACAAATATTGCTTCAGGATTTCAGAACAGATAAGGCTGATGTTGGAGAATGGTACAGGAAGGAAGCACACAGGTATCCCAGAGAAATTTTGCTTTGTGAATAATGATGATGATAATAATTAATAATTATGTGCCATTGGAGAATTGCGCTAATTGGTAATCTCCTGTTTTAAAAGTCCTAATATTTTATTTCTGCTTATTGCCAACTACCAAGTGGAATACTAATGGAAATGTGGACTGGTATTGTAATAATTATAACTGTAATCACATGAACTCTTCTGAGCTAACCTCTAATTAAAATAAAGCAGATGATGTAGAAAACTGTCTGTATAGAGCTGAATTTTCAATAATTTAGATTATTGGGGGAAATTATTTTCCTGCATTGAAAGAAGAACCACCAACATCTGAGAGACAAGAAGAATACCATGTATTACAGATTGCACAAGAATGGGGAACTCTGGGGTTCTGAGAAGTAGTGTTGGCTGGATGGCAGCAGGAGGCAAGAGAAGCTATTTAATGGAGCTAGAGAGGATAGACAGAAAGTGGGAAACTGTTACATTTCCTAATGTACTCAGCCCAGGAATCAAGTAATCAGCAAACTGTACTAGAGCACTGACATAACTATAATACAAATTTCAAAAGCGTGTAAGTGACTTACAGGCCTAAGTCCCATTGACTGTCATTGAGTCAATTTGGATCTTCAGAAGCACCTGTGTGAATATAGGCTATATATAAGGATTTGCTAGGTTATGTTTTTACTATTTTTTTTTTACACAGAAAGTGTAACTTGATCTTTCCTATTGTAATAGTCATCCTTCTCTCTCCACCCTTTGTCGTCATCTCTCACATATCCCAATCCCACTTTGGGACCAGTTAGCATGGCCCTTGCACCCTTACCAGTGAGACTCTGCATGGCTGCAAATGGATCCCAATCAAGTATCAGGTCCATATTCATTTACTTCTGTTCATTTTTAACAATTGAAATCAATCTCTACATCAAAAAATCTCTTAACAATAAACTTTGAGAAAGAATACACTGTTGTTGAAAATTAGTCATGCACCTTGCAAGGCTCTATTTTATAACCACCACAATAAGATTCCAGTTTTTGTACTTGCTAAAGCTATGGTGGCACATTCCAAGTGCTTGGTGGCAATTGGCTCCGCTTTATGTTGGAAATCACTGTTGGGAGTACATGCCGTACATAGCTTGTGGCTTATGTTACAGATAAAACGTTACTCATTAATTAAGCACCATAATAAAAAAAGAGGAAGCATTGCAAGTGAGTAAAAAATTGAAAATCAGAATAAGAAATACATCAGGAACCTCATAATTGAAATTTGGGCCACGGGATTCACAAATGCCCAGATGGATGGAAACTGTGAGAACTGTGACGTATGCTAGTTGTTGTTTAATGAGAAAGTGACTTAAAAAAATAGTGAGGTTTTAATCTTCCTACTCCCCTCTTTCATGGTGTCTCATTTGAGGCAGCTCTTTATTTTTCCCGTGGAGATCATGCTGAAATAAACTGCCAAACATCCCTTACACCTCCATGCCATCTAATTATAGCCTGTAACAGTCGAGAGTGCTGACAGTGCTGAGCTATTGACTCTTGACACTCTCTAAAGCACTTAATTATCTTTTCACATAAGCCCCTTTCAGACCTGTCAACTTCTTTGTATTGTTTATGAAAAAAAAGTTGCATATTAAGATTTCAGGACTATGCACCTGGAGACAAACTTGCACACAGACTGTTTAAAGGAACCTTTTATAAATGACTTGAGGAGAGTCTAAAAGAAGCTGATTTAACAGGACGGAGCTACTGAAATGAGCAGGCTTTGGCCTGTAGCGCAGGGACGGGCAAACATGTTGGGATCAAATGGGAACCGTCCTGAGTGTGCCCATATCTTAAACAAAATCTTAACCAAACCTTGGGTGAGATTTTAAAAAATCAAATAGTGTTTTCCTCCTCCCTCCCCCCAAGATCATCTTTACATACCTCAAGGTCCTGGTTCTGACAGGGTGACCGGGAGTGGAAGTGTGACTGTATCAAAAGAAGCAATGTTTTCACAGTATTTCTGGCCTGAACGGAAGAAGAAAGTAAATTTTAGAAAGCAGCCTGTTTTCATAAGATCTAAATTTTCACAGAACTGAGACAGGGACAACTCAAATACTCAAAACATCTTATGAGCCTCAAAATGTCTTAAGATAACATTTTCAAAAGTGCTTAAGTAATTTAAATGCCTAACTCCCATTGATTTTTCAATGGGAGTTAGGCATTTGAAAATTTTACCTTTACCATACTTGTCACTCATCTTTAGGAAGTGGGATGTTGAACACTTTCTGAATTCACTTTAAGCACTGATTATTTGATTAAGGTGTAGCAGTACAGAATGTTGGAAACATAAGTTGGAGCAACTTGGAAGAGCTGTGGTTGTGATTTGAGGAGATCTGGGTCTGAGTTCTCCCACATGTGGAACTCCTTTTGTGGAACTCCTTCCTGAGGAGGTTGTGAAGGCTGGGACTATAACAGCGTTTAAAAGAGAACTGGATAAATTCATGGAGGTTAAGTCCATAAATGGCTATTAGCCAGGAAGGATAAAGAATGGTGTCCCTAGCCTCTGTTTGTCAGAGGATGGAGATGGATGGCAGGAGAGAGATCAATTGATCATTGCCTGTTAAGTTCATTCCCTCTGGGGCACCTGGCATTGGCCACTGTCGGTAGACAGGATACTGGGCTGGATGGACATTTGGTCTGACCCGGTACGGCTGTTCTTATGTTAATCAAAGAAAAGAGGTGCATGGGTATCTTGAGGTTCCAATCTGCATAATTTCAACAGAGAATTGTGTAGGTTGTATCAATGGTTGTGCACTGGGTATTGTCAGTAGTGAGGTGGGATGTGAGAGTAGTCTGTGGATTTAAAGATGAGTAGTGGAAACAAGTGTGATATTCAGTGCTTGGGCATTTACCTTAATTCTCTATTTCCTGGTTTCCAGAGTGTCCTGCTGAACTCTACATTCTGGAAGGGCACAAGCTACCATCATGCAACTTAAACTCTGCATTAAAGGTTGGTTCATTTGTTTTCCATTTCTTAGTTTATTTTTAAAACAGAGAAAGAGAGATGTTTGTTGGCAGGAGTTAGTGGTCTTTTGGGCAGTTGTAGTTCTCGTTTAGGTTTGCAGTGGATATGCTATGGTGGCTATGTAATAATCAAAAGACCTAGGTTTTATACTGTGCTTTTCATCAGTAGCCTTCAAAGAACTTCACATCATTACCCTGTTTTACAGATAGGAAACTGAGGCACAGAAAGATGAAGCGACTTGCCCAAGGTCACCCAACAGGCCAGTGCCAGAGGTAGGAATAGTCCCGTCCTAGGCATGTGGTTGCTATGTGATTCCTCAGTGCTCCTTCCACATTTTGTTAGACTGGAATGGGGATAATGGTCCTGCCTTGAAATATTTGCAATACATAGGCTAACAAGGGTCTATGGCCCAAAAGCTTGATGGTTTTATTACATGATGGTTATAGTAACTTGACGCATGAGGGAGTCACCCCCTGCCTCACAACATGTAGCTCCCTGCTAACATTTCCAGCTCCCCTTCCCCTCCCCATCTCATTCCATTAACCCATTAGTTAGCACTCTAGAAACCATTAACATAAGAAGTTACTCCCCCCACACGATACCCTCATTACATAGCTTGAGCTTCACACTAAGTGGGGCCCCTCTCCACTTTCCTCCCACTATTCATCCCCACCTGGGACTCCTGTCCCTGCTTTAGCCAAGCTTCTCCAGCCATGGCCCAGGTCCACCCATGCTACCCATCCTCCAAACTGGGCCCCTCCCCTTTCCCTCCCACACACTGGTCAGTCTGCTCACTACCCCACATAGGGGTGATGTATACTTTAACTATTCATTTTGTGGATTTCAGATGTTTAAATCTGCATAATCTTCATGTCCCTCCACATGTATTCATCCCAGCTCACATGGAGGGGCAGGGAGAGGGGCTCAGGCACCCCAAGAGGAGTAAGTCTCAGATCTCAGAACAAATAGTGGCAGAGGGGCTCAGGGGTGGGGTATCCCAGATCCCAGTACATGGAAGGAGAGAATTCAGGGTTCACAGCCCCCACTCTACCTCTAAATGCACAATTCCATCTGCTATTCCTCATTCTCCAACCCCTCCTATCCTCTCCCTTCCAATCCCCCTAATTCCTAGCCTACACATTACCTGAGCCCCACAATCCCTCTTCCCTACCCTATCACCCCATTCCCATTGACATCCTTCCCCCGCCATTCATTGCAGACCAAACCCCTTGTCCTCCAGTTCTCACTTATTCTTGCATCCCTAATCAACCCTCCCCTCCATGAGCATTTGCATGTGTAATTTATGTTCTTTTCAAAAATAGTTTCAGAGTCTTCTAAATATTCCTTTCTACATGGCTATGTCTCCTAAACAAAAGATTAGCAATACCGAATCCTTGAAATAAGCAGAATTTTTTCCAAATTTTCCAGTTCATTTGGATTTCTGCCCTGGGTGGGTTTCAAATTTCAAAATGGCTAGAATCTGTGAATTTAATGATATTTTTTTTTCTGAGAGGCTGTATCTCACGAACCCCAGGCTCAAATTACCCCATTATAAGATCACTACACTACACTCCCATGAGGCACAGAATTTTTCAAGACAATCTGTGAAGGCACACAGATTTTTGAGCATTTAGAAGATTAGTCCTTTAAACAGGAAAGGCTTCCCCACCTTAACTAGAGCAGAGATGGTGCTCCACTGTATGAAATTAGAGGTAAAATGGGAAGGGAGTGGGGGCAGAGGGCTCCATACAGCTATCATCAGGATAGCACGCTCAGAAAGGTGTTAAGAAGACTATTAATCTCAGCAAGATGTTCTCATCTGAAAGTGAATACTCAATAGAGATTAATACAGCCTGAAACAATAATTGAGACCTGTGAACTGCTCCATTCATGTCAGTGGGTGTTTCCTTCCCTCCTACCCAGTGCCGGACAGTTTCGGATATGTGTCAGGTATGTCCCCATTCAATTCCTCTTCAGTGGCAATACTGTTTTCTTGGTGCATGCTCCCCGATGTCCTGTATGCCTGTTCTGAGCTCCCCACCCAGAAGGAAAGGGCTTCCCCAGATACTGGCTCAAAAGAGAGGTGCAGGGAAAAGGGCTTGAACCCCCTTAGAGGGACAAGGCACCTCAGATTCCAGCTCACATTGCAGGGGTAGGGAAAGGAGTTCAGACACCCCCAGAAAAAACAAGCCTCTTCCAGAACCTAGCTCACATCAGGGGGACAAGAAAGGGGGTTCAGATACCCATGTGGGTAGGGGCTCCCAGATCCTGGCACACACACCAGGGGGTAGGAAGAGGGGCTCAGGCCTCCCTAGAGGGGCAGGGATGCCCCAGATTCTGGTGCACACACATCCTGGCAGAAGCAAAGAATGTGGGGCTGTCAGGAAACCCTGCCCCTATCCTCCCCCATTCCCCCTCTCAGGGTCCCTCCCCCCACATGCCCTTTCATCTCCCCTACCCCCATCCCCATAGTACCTCTCCCCTTGATGCAGCTGCAACACTCTCACCATATTCCCCCCACTCCTTCACCCTCCAAAATGCCCCTCTCCTGCCAGCAAGCATTCACACATTTAATCTTGGTTGTTTTTATAAAAATACTGTCTTTATATTCCACAAAAATAAACATACACTCCCCAGCAGAGACAGATTTTAGCAATATGCCTTCCTACCTTTACCAGATTTCTGCCTACAGTGGAATCCAAACTGGCACTGGCTAATTGGATAAGGCCTGAAGGTCTATTTCTTAACCCCTTGAGCTATCCAGCTGGTATGAACCCCTTAGCCAAATGGCCCTATATTTGGATGGTTGACCCTACTCTGGACCCCCATGAGGTACACAAATTTCAAGGGTAATCCACATAGCCATATAGATTTTAGAGCACTTAAAACTGTCAAGCTTTAAATAGGAAAACAGTCTTAACTTTAACTATAGCAGAGCTGCAACTGCTTTTTTATAACACAAAAAATTAGACAGACATCTGGGGATATAATTTTACTAAGGGGGTCTGGTGGTGACACCATAAAACACACAAATGAAGTTTGAGGTACCAGCACCCCTAAGAGAGAATTATAGTTCCCAATTCTAAACTTGTCTTTAATTTTTTCATATTACAAACAAATGGAGTCATGCCCTATACAAATTACTCCTTCCCCTCTTCCCATAACTGCCCCTTCCTTTACTGTAAACTCCAGCTGAAGTCTCTTATGTTACCTTCCTTACTTTTTTCTCTTTAATCCTTTTACACCTGTTCAATTCCCAGAAGAGATTCTTGCCTTGGAGAGAGTGACAAATCTTTTTCTTTTCTCCACCTCTTAAGGAGCCTTTTGAATCACCAAAGAAGTTTCTCTTATGCTCTAATGACTACTTCTTTGCATAGGTTCATGGGTTTGCTCTGCTGCTCCAATAATTCTTCCCTTCAGTGTCATTAGAGCAGCTTTACCTACTTGTATAGCATCAGCAAGTGGTGACACTTGCAGCACACCGACAAACTATGAGATTTGCTTTACAGGGGGTCTAAGGAAGTAAGTGATAGTTTGTCAATCACAGCACTTGAGTTGCTGGATATTCCAGGACAGTGTGTAGAGCATGGATACATGTATTATATAATATTTACATGCAAGTTGTTTTTCTCAGACTCTTTTCTCTTCCATTTGAAACTAGTTTTACTGTTCCAAGCCAAAGTTGCAAATGGAAGGAGAGAGAAGGGTGGGAGAAGGCAGCAGACAGTTTTACAAAAAGGAACACTTTGTTTATAAAAAGAATAATTATATGGTTCCTAGAGGTACCCATAGTTGAATTATGAGAGGTTTCTTATTCTTGTTCAGGATGGTAAAAGAACTGCTTATCTTCATTTTATGGTTCTCCAACCACGCATGAGGCTCTATATACCATAATTCAATTATAAGCAGGAATCATATAATTACAGATTGTAGGTCTTTATTTTAAGATGACATACCAGGGCCTTAAACGTTTGCTCTAGGCTCAAAACTTGGAACACAAGGTTTTGGCCCAACAGCTAAGTATTACACAAGACCTTCCATGACAATCCAGAAGGCCCATTTTAATTACAGAACTTATAGGAATTACAGGAAAAAAATAATAGTTTGCCTGTTTGTACATGCTATTGCTCTTCTGAAGTTTAGGAAGATATTTTAGAATATTCTGTCTTTCTGTGAGCCCCAAAAGGATCCCGCATTTTTATCCTTCTACTAACCTCAAATGTCCTAAATCATGGCACACTCTTATCCTCCAAAGCCCATCAGTCCTATTCCTGGTGTCAACTGGAGGAACTGTTAATGATCACTTCTTCCCTGCAGGAGATGTGCAGATTGTAGCTGAAACCACCCCAGCTCCTCCTGGCACAAACTGAGCTGAAGTCCCAAATTTGGATCACCCGCTTGGAAGTGTGTTATGATCCCACTACATTCCTTTCAGTTGTGTTTTAGGCAAATAATACTGTTGATTGGGTCCTTTTGGTATTTTCATAACAAAAAAGGGGTAAAGGATTTAAAATAACTGTTCTCACAGTTTATAAAATGTTCACTACTAAGATGCAATAACTTCTCCACAAGGATTCTTACTGTACATTCAGCATAAAGGATCCAGATGACATAAATTCTGCTACTAATAGAAGATCTTACCATATTTTGTAACAGCATGGCCTGTGGAAGCATAAAGAGGAATAATCACTGACGCACCAAATCCTGTCCTATGTTGTATGGGGGAAGAATATGTATATATATTCTTTTTAAAGACAGAATAATTTTGGACAAAACACAATCACCCATTTTTTCCCCATATTTTGTTTTACAAAATTGAACCATCTGAATAATTCTGACCACCATGTCTTTATATCCAGCAGTACTTTAATGCAGGGAGAGCTCTCACCCTTGTCTTCTCTAAAGCTGGCTAGAACACACTCAACCTGACTTGTATTTCCTCAGCCCACAGCTGTGACCCAGCTGGTCCAAACAGAGAGACCCATTACACTATAATATAAATCTTAAAGGACTCAATGGTGCATATGGTAGAAGCTGTTAAACTTTTTCATACAGTGCACCAAGGAGATTGTCCTTGGGGACCACCTCCCCCCACCCATATTGTATTACTGTGCTAGCTCTGGTGTCTACACTTATGACAAACTGGAAAGAATCCAGAAAAGAGCTACAACAACCATATGAGGTTTGTAACACCTTCCTTACAGTAAGACTAGAGAAACTCAATTTAGCTTCAAAAGAAAGAAAAGGTGGTGACTTGATCAAGGTCTCTATTAAGCATCTACATGATGAGAAGATGTCAGAGTTGATGGCTCTCTAATCAAACAGAAAGGCATAACAACATCTAATAGTTGGAAGCTGAGGCTAGTAAAATTTGGATTAGAAATAAAGCACACTTCTTTTTAGTGTGAGTAATGGACTATTAGACCAACTTACCTAGAGGAATGGTGGAATTTCCATCACTTGAAGTCTTTAAATCAAGACTGGATGTCTTTCTAAAATATTTATATATACACTCTTGTTCAACCAGAAAAAAGTAGAATTACTCGTTGAAATTCTATGGGTTGTATTATGCAGGAGGTCAGAATGAATGATCACAGTGGTACCTTCTGGACTTGAAATCTATTTTCCACTTCTGGTCTCAGGCCTGATCATACTGTATAACATTCTTGCTACAGCTACAGCAGCTGCTTTATGTAGAAAGGTACTATTAGAAAAAAGATTAGATGTATTTTAGTTGTCTTTAATGTGATGCAGGCTCTGGAAACCAGAAGGAGAGCTAGACTCAGCTCTCTATACATCCACTAGCAAGTGCTCCACAGAACATTTGAGATCCACTGGTGTATAGCAATTATCCTCAAACAGTGAGTATCACAGCACTGATCTTAATTTGTGAGTTCTGCAAGATAGGAGAGGTGAATTAAGGGGAAAAAGGCATAGAATGAAGAGATAGATACTTAACATCTTTATTTAGGCCATCTTATTACTTGAGAAGTTAATACTCAGACATATTTGACGCTCAGCAGCTCCTTCAGTCCATCCACCCCAAAAACAGCAAATCAAAAAAGTCAAAGTTTTTAGCTTTCTCAAATTATGTTTCTTTTAACCTACTTTAATGATGATTTTAAGGACTTGTTTGCTGATACATCCAAACTCCTGGTGATATAAAGTACAGCTACTTAATATCCCAAGCCTTAATGCATGCATACCAGATAAATATATGGAGTTATTTTATTGCATTTCTCTTCCTTGTACAACATTTCTTCGTTGACTCCCTTAGGCAATCAAAACAGCCCATGAAAAAAAACCACACACAAATAAAGATAAATACTGAAAGAAAGACAAAGACCAGACAAAGCATGCCCTCTGTTTGTGGTTTAATGTACTTATGTAGAAGATAATTGTCTGTTTCATCTGGGGTCTGTTCCTTCTATGTTATATTTAAATTAATTACATATGGAAGTGTTTGTACTCTGAGATGGGATTGAGATTTTCCTAGAGCAAAGCTTAATGGAAAACTCAGACTTTATTACTGCAGACATGGGAACAAATTATTACAGCTTTTCCTCATTTATTACTCCCACCATCAGCAACAAAGAAAAAACATATCTCAGTGTCAATCAAACAAAAAACATGATTCTCCCTGGAGCAATATGAAAGCCAGCCACTTAAGTTACACATGTAAATATCAGTATGCAAAAAGGTATGACATGCATATGCAATTACCTATTGTACTTGTACAAGTGCACAATTACCACTTTGCTGTGCATGCAAGGGAAAGTTTAGCATGTGCCTTTTGAAAGTTTTGCTCTGAGACCTTGTCTACTCTTGGAATCACCCCCCATTTCGGTCACTGATGTAGCCATACCAATGCAAACCCAAGTCTAGATAAGAAAAGCTGGGATTTGCACTAGTGGACCTTGACCCACTTTCAAACAGGGATAAAACTATTAATGAAAATTCCAGCTTCCCCGTCTACATTTGGCATTTGCATTGGTGCAGCAACACCAGCCGCTGAAACAGGAGCTGATTCCAAGCCGAGACAAGGCTTAAGTGATTAGGTGATCGAATATTATTTGCAGAATAAACTGATCATTGCAGGATTCAGGCAATTCCTCCTCCACTGACAGACATGCCCAGTTAGGTAGGTCAGTTATATGGGAGGGGTGATGAGCTATTTTTCACTTTCTTTTAAAGTAAGGATACTAGCCACTGGTAAATGCAAAACTATTAAACTTGCATCAACAGTCTGTCTGGTATTTTGTTTCACACTGTGTGTTCTTATGTTGTATGAAATCCCCAAACACATTAATGAAACCTCATCTGTTAATTCTGAACTTAAGTATTCATAGACCATGCTACTTCTATCCCCCTAACCCAGAGTTAAAATAAAATATCTGCATACCCTTTATTTATTAAAACTGCTCTTTTTGCAGGAAAAATACTTTTCTTGTTGAAAGTGCTGCTGCTTTTCCATCTGAATCAGGGATAACTGTTCTTCAGATGGCAAACACCACTCTTCATGTGTCATGGGTCTTCTGTGATCAGTTCTCAACATAGCCACTATTTTACTCCTTCCCCCACTTCCCAAGATGCTCCCACTCTTCCTCTACCAATAAACCATCTCCAGAGACAGAGGAGGTGACTTCTAAAAAGTTGTCTACACTACCAAAAAAGACAAGTGTGTGTACTTAACACTTCTGCTAATTCAAATTAAAATAGCAGTGAAGACATGGCAAATTTGCTAACTCAAGTTAACAACTGAAGATACAGACAACAGGGAAGCCCAGAGTTGAGCTCAAGCTGCTAATTCACACTGAAAGAAAAGTTGCCGTGTCCTCACTGCTATTTTAACCCAAGTGAGTTAGCTAACTCATGATAAGGGCACACCTCCTTTTGCAGTGAAGTCCAACCTCCCTTTCTACCTTTGACACTCCCTGCCCAGAGGTAGACAACTGATTACACAGAGAGGATAAATGGCTGGCCTGTAGGTCACACAGCAACTAAGTGGCAGAGCCAGGATTAAAACTCAGGAGTTCCTGGTCTTGGTCCCATGGTCTGTCCATATGGCCTCTCAATATGCCTATGGATTGTGCAGAGAGCAAAACGTGATCAGTAGTGATCAGTAGTTCTAGCATGGTTAGTGTCATAGGCTGTCCCTTCTGAGATCCTTTTTCAGTTCCCTGAGTGCACCTCTTTCAAGTGGTAGGCCCACGTCTCCACTTCTAAATACAACTGGTCTTCTCCATGCTTTGCATTTCCCTGGAGCTCCTATAAAGACATGCATTGGTGTCTCTCATTCTCTCTGGGTACCAAGTTACAGCCTGCTTAGTGCAAACCCTAGCTTAGTGCAATCTGTGTATGTCAGCCTCACAGTACACTGAGCACATCCTCCCCCCACTCCCCTGCTCTCCATAATGTAGCACTTGAAATAGGTCAGTGCCTTTTGTACTCTCTCTTCTCAGTCTTGGCCAAACAGCCCTGTCTCCAGAGTGGAGGCTGAGAAATCCTTCTTCATAGCTATAAACCTAGTTATTGTGTTTAAAGAAATGTTCTTATCTACATCATTTTTTACCTTTCCTGCATGGTTTCTTTTAACAACCTGGTTTTGATCTAGCTGTGCATTCAGGGTAATATCACAGAGGTACACTCAGGAACATATGATATTTATACAAAATACTACAAGTGTTCTCACTTCTCCACAGAAGGATGGATGCTCATTTCACTTCTGTATTTGATTTTCAGTTCATATTTAAAAAATTATTATTCAAAAATGCAGAGGATCAAAAAAAATGTAGCTTTAATTAATTTATCCAGCTGAATCCAGCCAGTATCCAGCCAGTATCCAGCTGAATACTGCCATCACTACTTCACCTAAACTATTTCTGAGGCATTAACATGTTTAAAAAAATTAAAAATAAATAAATAAATCCCACCTGGATTTAAATCCAGCTCTGATTTTATGTGACAAATCAGAGGAACTGTCACAGATTGAGGTATGATTAGAGGAGGTTTTGGAACAAATTGATAAACTAAACAGCAATAAGTCACCAGAACCGGATGGTATTCACTCAAGAGTTATGAAAGAACTCAAATGTGAAACTGCAGAACTACTAACTGTAGTTTGTAACATATCATTTAAATCAGCTTCTGTACCTAATCACTGGAGGATAGCTAATGTAATGCCAATTTTTAAAAAGGGCTCCACAGGTGACCCTGCAAATTACAGATCACTAAACCTGACTTCAGTATCAGGCAAACTCATTGAAGCAATAGTAAAGAACAGAATTGTCAGACACATAGATGAACATAATTTGTTGGAAAAGAGTCAGCATGGTTTTTGCAAAGGGAAATCATACCTCACCACTCTACTAGAATTCTTTGCGGGGGGTGGGGGGGGTCAACAAGCATGTGGACAAGGGGGATCCAGTGGATATAGTGTATTTAGATTTTCAGAAAGCCTTTGGCAAGGTCCCTCACCAAAAGCTCTTACCAGAGTAAGGAGTCATGGGATAAGAGAGAAGATTCTCTCATGGATTGGCAACAGGTTAAAAGATAGGAAACAAAAAGGTAGGAATAAATGGTCAGTTTCAGAATGGAGAGAGGTAAATAGTGGTGTTCCCCAGGGATCTGTACTGGGCCCAGTCCTATTCAACATATTCATAAATAATCTGGAAAAAGGGGTAAACAATGAGGTCACAAAATTTGCAGATGATACAAAACTACTCAAGATAGTTAAGTTCCAAGCAGACTGCGAAGAGCGATAAGAAGGATCTCTCAAAACTGGGTGACCGAGCAACAAAATGGCAGATGAAATTCAATGTTGATAAATGCAAAAAGTAATGCTCATTGGAAAACATAATTCCAACTATACATATAAAATGATAGGGTCTAAATTAGCTGCTACCACTCAAAGATCTTGGTGTCATTGTGCATAGTTCTCTGAAAACATCTATTCAATGTGTAGTTGCAGTCAAAAAGGTGAACAGAATCTTGGGAATCATTAGGAAAGGGCCAGATAATAAGACAGAAAATATCATGTTGCCTCTATATAAATCCATGGTACACCCACATCTTGAATACTGTGTGCAGATGTGGTTGCCCTATCTCAAAAAAGATCTATTGGAATTGGAAAAGTTTCAATAAAGAGCAACAAAAATGATTAATTTTTCCTCCATTCCCTAATAAGACTGGGACTTTTCAGTCTGGAAAACAGATGACTAAGGAGGGATATAAAATCATGACTGATGTGGAAAAAGTAAATAAGGAAGTGTTATTTATGCCTTCTCATAACACAAGAACTAGTGATCACCAAATTAAATTAATAGGCAGCAGGTTTAAAAAACAAACAAAAGGAAGTATTTTTCCACATAACACACAGTCAGTCTGTGGAACTCTTTGCCAGAGGATGCTGTGACTATAACAGGGTTCAAAAAAGAACTAGATAAATTCATGGAGGATAAGTCCATTGAAAGCTATTAGCCAGGATGGGCAGGGATGATATTCCTACTCTTTGTTTGCCAGAAGCTGGGGAATGGACGACAGGGGATGGATTACTTGATTACTGGATCTGTTTATTCCATCTGGGGTACCTGGCACTGGCCTCTGGCAGAAGACAGGATACTGGGCTAAATGGACCTTTGGTCTGATGCAGCGTGGCCATTTTTATGTTCTGATTGAACTGTACAGGCATTTTTTAAACTATTTAATTATATTCCCTTCTCACTTTTCTCTCAGGAATGTGGCCACTTAACACAGCTACATAACAAAACTAGTGAGAATAAGCCATTGGAATAAAGCAGCATAGAGATAGCCTTTTGACTTTCCCTCAAGTGAAAGTATTTTCTTGCACTTACTGCAGCAAAAACATTTAACAGTAAAGTTTCAGTACCAAATCTCCCTTCTTGTGGGTAACAGCTTAGAAAAACTACTCTCGGTTTGAAAATAAATAATCTGAAATAGTATCTCCACAAGATCACTGTCTTGTGCAGTGAACAATGCTAAGACAATATACAGAGTACAATACAGATGCTTAACTAAGTGAAAGCCAACCTGGCTATAAAAGTTCAGCTCCCTCTTCAGGAATGGTTCCTTATTCCCAAGAGTTTCTTTTGAAGCCCCAACTTGTCCTGCAGGCATGGCCCCAGGCTCACTAGTGAGTTATAACAAAACACCCACCTGACCACAATGGGGAGAATGGGTGAGAGGGACTTCACCTACTGTAGTGGAAGTCCCAACTTTGGGGCCCTGAAAAGCAGCAGATACTTGCCTTGGCATTTCTGTAGGCGCTGCTTCAATGTCCAGCGGTACTTCCTTCAACAGGAGGAAAAAATGCCTCTCTAAAACATTGTCTCCAAGGCTCTTTCCTCAGCCCTTTCACGAAAAACCCACCAACACTGCTTCCAAGTCTCTCTCTAGGATAAGGGAGGGATTCATGTGGCATGTGCCTTTTCCCAGCATGCCTTATGATAGCCATAAGTCCTGGGTTGTTTTGCTGCCACAATCAGGGTAGTGCAGAACCAAGGCCTATTTGAAAGGGCTGTCCCCAACTGCTGACATTCTATTGGAATTTATTACAAGATTGTAATCTTATACTGACACAACTATCAGCTACAAAAATTATATTTTTTTTGCAGACATTAATGTACTGCTACAGAATATGAAACATGCAAAGAATTAAAAACACCACAAATGACATTGTGTGCACATGTAAGTAGTAAAATAGCATTTTATATTGCAAACTAATTTTATAGTACCAGCCACATAACCCTGTATACTGCCTTTAAGATAGCAATAAAGCTAGCTTTGAGAGGCTGCCTTAAAAAACAAAACATGCCTTCTCTATATAAATCAAGCTCATTCACATATTTAACAATAAAACAAGATCTAAACTAACCCTTGAAAGATGCCTTTACAATAAGTTTCTTCTCTCATATAATATAATCAGTATAAACTGTTCAAGGTCTGTATTTGCAACCACCACAGAATCATCTATAAACATGTGCACAATACTCAGAAATACAAAAAAGAAATTATTTTGCTATTTCTCAGACAATCTGGAAGAAATTCAGCCAAACTAATGGATTTCGAAGTGTTTATTTTCTGTTTTCTCTTGGTGGAGTGTAGATTATTTCCATTCCCTGGCACACAAGTGTGCCAGAAGTTTTGTTTTTTTTGGGGGGGGGGGGGATGGGGAGGCACCCTTTGGTGTTTTAAGATAAAAAGGAAAAAAAAAATAATCAGAAGTGAACCAACACAGGGAAAAAAATGGTAGCTAAAACATGTGCCTGATAGATCACAAGCACCAGAATCTTGAGCATCAAAGGCTCTGGGGATAGATCAACAAAGGAACTTCACATCTTTCCCTTTAAAGTCATATGGACTTCCCAATGTTATAATTTCAAGTGCCAAAGGAAAAAAAAAACAACAGAACATGATCTAAATCCATTTATGGAACTTATGGACAAAGAGACCAGTGTTATAACTGATATTAGATAGGACATCTACACCCACACACAGACTTTGGAGGTGTTTGAAAGCCACACCCAGATCTAAATTTTGCAAGTTGCCCAAGCAAAAATAATGGTTATGAACATCCACAATCTCTAGTGTGCTTGAAATGTAGACCCAATTTTTGCAGTTTGAACCCACTTATAATAACGTGTACATATTATCTATCACATGACATACATCATTTATACAGCTTTTAATGATTTCATAATTTATGAGTGGTAGAATGATTGAGTTATGAAAGATCATCCAGAATGAATAGAAATAAGTTATACATCAAAAGTAAGATCACCATATGTTCTGTTTATGAACAAAAGTTTCAGGAACAATTTAGTTTATGTTATATTTGTTTTTCTTATGAATTTCTGACAGCAGCATCTTGGCTCATCAGTGGAACACAAATCAAGAGGAGACAGCAATAGGACAATTCATAATGGATCTTTTTGCTTCTGGCAACGGGATAAAGTCAAAGAAATTGGGATTAAGGTGGAGGGTTTGTGGGGCCAAGTGAAAGATGCAATAGATACCAGTTTGTGTTATGAGGTATATATAAAAATATATTGATTTTTGGTTTATAGCAGGTGGCAGTCAAGCACACAAAGGGAAATGGCATGTTTTTAAATGCGTAACCCAAGACATGTCACTAACAACTGATTTAACATCATGCAGTGAACATAGAAGTGATAAGGTATTGCAATCTTTACTATTTTCATTGTAATTTTTAAAAGAAAGAAGATTTAACAGAAAGGGTCAGTTCTTCAGCTACCATAAATTGGCACAGCTCTGTTGAAATCAGTGAAGCTGTGCCAGTTTAGCCCAGCTGAAGGGAGTTTCTCCATACTGGTTTTGTGTAAATAATATTATAAAATAACAATCAAACCAGCTTAATAGAAATATCAATTTGCCACAACATTTTATAACATTATCCAGGATTTTCCAATAAGCGATTTAACCTTCCTCAAGTTGAGCATTAAATCAAAGCAGAATCAATTTTTCAGGTCTTTAGTATTGAACATTTAAAATCTTTGTTCTATAGCACATGTACATGCAAATTATTCAACCAGAACAAAAACAAAACATTGAAAATTGCTTGTGCATAGCATCACGTGCAATAAATTGATTATAGTAATTACAAAAGCCACATTTGCAAAAATGGCTTCTAAATTTGTACCACACATTTTGTCAGCATAATTGAAAAATATATTTTGTGCATGCAAGAAGTGTCCTGAGGCTCAATCTAGGCAGTTAAACACCATTTGTGTATCAAATACCAAATTTTGGGGTGCACATGATTGCCCTCACAAAACTATGTGTACATATAATCAATGGTTGGATTGAAAAACTTGCCCTTGAAAGCAGTTTGAATAGCAAAAAGTGATTTTTAATTGAGATAAAATGGGAAAATTAATGACAGCTAATGTTAAACTGACATATTTGTGTAAAATTGGTGTGTATAGAAATTTCCTTTTTCCATTCAGTGAGATTTGCTATTAAATGGGAACTGTAATAGTAACTGGACTTGGTGACTCAGGTCTAGAGCAAATATTTCTTTCAACATATTATGCATTCTTTATGTAAGCGTAGATAAGGAGCATTGAATTTCTGTGGCTAATGCTTTGTACTTATTTTTTATTTATATAGCTACATAAAAATGTAACAGTCTTTTCAAGAATTAATGTAGTGGATGTTAAAGGAGAACAAAAAAGAAAATTACATATTGTCTGTTAGACAGAAATTTGGTATTACTGTGGTAAAGGTCAGCAAAAAAAAAATTTTTTTTCAACAGACAATGCAGGGGGAACACTACTGGAAATCTTCAATCCTCATCCCAGGTAAAAAGAATGTTTCTGATGCTATGGTAATTTTAGAAATTTGAATTACTTTGGGCCAAATCTTCAAGAGAGCTCTGGGTCAAATCTTCAAGTGTTCAACACTGACAGCCAGGGACAGATTTTTAAAATACTCCTATTAGGCATCAAAATAAGAGGTTGTGAAAAGAAGCTTAGGCACCCAAAATTCTGAGGTCTTTTGAAAAATCTGGCCCTGATTGTGAGAACTGTGCCCTTGAAAATTCTGGAGTTGTTTTTAGATGCATACTGCTCCAATTACTGTAATATCTAATTTGGGACACATTAAACATTGTGATATAGATGACAAGTGTATAGGCCATAATAAAAATCAGCATAACAGAAAACTCCAAAATATGGTAGGAAACTAGAGATACACTGGACACGTCCTTTTGTCTAGAACTAGAAAACAGAGGGTCAAAGTTTCACCTTCCAGATTTAGCTTTTTTAGAGTTCAGCAATCTGGTTCATTTGGTAGGTGCCATCACTTGCTGGCTATTACCTTTCTCATCTCACAACCGTCAACAAGTGTTTAACTGGCAATAGTACAAATGTATACACTGATGTAAAGAACACTTCAGTACACAATAGATTTATGATTGCCTACATATTATCACTGTAATATGTAATTAATCCCCCTTAAAATTGCTTCTGTAATGTAATAACTTCACTTTCTCTGCAAATATGGTCTACAAATCCTTTAGACCTTCTAGCTTTTGCTTGTTCTGTATCAAGAAGTCTTGCCTCCATTAAATCACTTTGCTTTTTGGTGCATTATTAAAACTGCATCTTTTCAGGGGTAAATTCATTAGAGGCTTCAAGCAACAAGCTGAAGAAATGACAATTATTGACTAATCAGGATAAAAAAAAATGTTGATTAGTATATAAATGAGAATGATAGGCTCCCACTAAGACAAAGGGGTTGATTTTAATATTGTGCACACAACTAAGCATCTGATTTCAATGCACAATGACTGACTGCATATGCCAATCAGGTAACCGTGCATCTAGTTGGCTATTTAGGCAGATTATTACCCATTTCAATGTACACGCATTGCACACACAATTGCCTAAAGCATTTTAGAATACCATGCTTTTAGGATAATATTTACTCCTGTACACAGGACCAGCATAAGGCCTATAAACCACTTTAGCTCCAATTGGGTCTTCAAATAGGGCATACGAGAGAATATAGGCATTGTGCCAGCCCTCTGGACAGAATTTAATTCTACACAGGTTGTCTTATATATTTATCCTACCGATTAAAAGGACATACTTCAACAGGGTTAGTGCTTGGATTCAGTCTGTAAGCACCCTAATGTTCAGATGTCTACATGAAGCTTAAACAAAAGCTCTTGGAGCCTGACAATGCTAGCTGGAAACTCACATGAATGATCTCCATTGGGGGATTTCCAGTACTTCTTGCTTCTAGCCAGGTTAAAAATACCAATAAGCTGCAGCCTGACTCGCACGATTTTAGAATTTGTTTCCACACAGAACCTGAAAGAGCAGCAGCACTAAATATAAGCATTGTTAAGCACTGGAACGGGTTACATAGGGAGCTTGTGGAATCCTGGCATTGGACGCTTTTAAGAACAGGTTGGACAAACACTTGTCATCAAGGGTGATCTAGATCAGTGGTTCTCAGTTTATTTACCATTGTGGGCCCACATATGCAGCTGTCTATGTGTTGTGTGGATGCGGCCTGTACATCTACCAAAAAAAAAAAAAAAAAAAAAGATTTCGTATTTGCTATTTGACAGCAATACGATTCAAATTGGTATAGTACCTCTCATTTCAACACTTACAAGTGTCTACTAAGAGCATTTTACAATTAGCAAAAATTAATTTTAACAGTTAATATTATTATGAACCTCAGATCCATTCCAACCCTACATTTCTAGGATTCCTTAATCTTTGAAAAAAATTAAGAACATTCTACAAATATTTCACCTTCAAAAATCTTTGGATCTAGGAATAGTTAGTGGTTCAGGGACCAAGAGTGGGGTCCTAATTGTCCAATCATTCAAAATCCATGTCTATCCCTGGTTAAGGTAAAAACAAAAAAAACTGGACATTTTCAAAATACAGCCACCTGAGCTGCACCCACAAAATATACAGCATACATACAACCTGTAGGGTGTACATATCCTGTATTTCCAGTTCGTTGGCACAGTTTACATCCCCAGATTAGGAAAAATTTGTCTATCTAGTCTATACCATGGTTCATCTGGAAAGTAAAACTGGACTAAATAAACTATATTTGATCTGTTATCAATAAAGCTGAAAAGAGCTGGTTGAAGATTCAAATTATGCAATATAAGCCCTCATACAGAATAAAAACAGGCAGGTATGCCTCTGTGGTCTTCAGTTCAACTAATGCGTGGTGCAACTTATTCCTTTCTGCTAGGTCAATTAGAATGCTTCAGGCAGGTGTGAAAACTGCCAGCTTCCTCATTTATCCTCAAATGCCCTGGGTTGAAAAGCCATTTAGAAATAGCCAGTTAAAACTGAAGGGGTCACATAAGACTGGCATGAATGAGCAGCAATCAGCTGGGAAGAAACATTGAAACAGTATAGATTTTTCTGGGAAATATTTGTGAACTGCTGCTAAACACAGGGATCGAGGTTGAGATTCTATAGCTGAGAGGGCAAAACGGAGAACGGTGCTTTTTAAATACTCTGACTGAAAGAATTATTCTTTTCCTTTAGAATGCAAAAGCCTCTCAAAGTCCCATTGGAGAGGGCTAGGAACAGGCATATTTTGAAGAAAAAAACAGCAGCAAGTAACTCTAATTAAGCCTTCCATCAGCTTGTGAGTTTAGAAAGTTTAGGGACCATTTCCCTCCTTTAAAAGGGATAGCTCCGTGGTTTAAGCATTGGCCTGCTAAATGCAGGGTTGTGAGTTCAATCTTTGAGGGGGCCATTCAGGGATCTGGGGCAAAATCAGTACTTGGTACTGCTAGTGAAGGCAGGGGGCTGGACTCGATGACCTTTCAGGATCTCTTCCAGATCTATGAGATA
This sequence comes from Chelonoidis abingdonii, assembly GCF_003597395.2. Taxonomy (NCBI): domain Eukaryota; kingdom Metazoa; phylum Chordata; order Testudines; family Testudinidae; genus Chelonoidis; species Chelonoidis abingdonii. Next base: position 104,076,451 of record NC_133774.1, on the reverse strand, counting down.
CGTATAACAGATATATATCATAAATACATATTATAGAAGTTACACAGTAAACAATGTATGAGAGCTTGCATGCCAAGTGGGATTTTCCACAGCTTTGTTTATCAGGCTTCATACTGTCATGCTGGATACATAAATTAATTTGAGAACAAAGTCCACACACACACAAAAAGTCAATGTACTCAAGATGTCTTAAAAATTGGCTGAACATTTTTAGCCCAGAAATTTGCTCTCAGATTCTTCTTCAGTAAACCTGCAGTAATTTACATCAAACCCCTTCAAATTATATTTGTGGTATTTATCTAGGCAGTGATTGACGCAAAACATGACAAAGAGCACTGTCCTTAATCATCTATTGACCGTAGAAGGATCCTTATGTGGGACACGGTATAAGTTTGCATGTTTGCACATGCACAGGAAGTGTGGTTTACCAAATCACTTAGAACCATAATAGCAGTTACATTTCCTTGTTCCCAAACACCACTACTGAGTCATGCATACGGGCATAGACTTGGTTGATTAGCAGTTTACAACATCACAGAAAATCATATCTAAAACACCATTAATCAGCAAAATTAGTGAAACTGCACTGATTTTCACCAGCCAAGAAAAAATAAGTGTATATGCATGATATCATTAGTGGGCAAATGCTCACATTCTGTGTTCAGTGGGCCTGGTTCTCCTCTCACTTACACCAGAATTTTCATTTACTTGAGTGGAGTTATTCCGGACATATGTTGGTGTGGGTCAGAGGAGAATTATGCCCATCTTCAAAAGCATAAGTATGTGGTCAATGGTCAATTAATGCTAGGTAAATACAGAATATATTTTTTAATTCCAGATTAATTAATACACACCCACACACACTTCAATGGAGCTACTCTAATTTACATAAGCCAAAGATCCGGTCGTAATCAGGGCTGCCCCGGGGGCGGGGGGGCAAGTAGGGCAATTTTCCCTGGGCCCACAGGGGCCCCCACGAGAATATAGTATTCTATAGTATTGCAACTTCTTTTTATGGAAGGGGCCCCTAAAATTGCATTGCTCCAGGCCCCCTGAATCCTCTGGGCCCTGGTTGTAACTGACGTGTAATGACAGTTTCCTCTACATTTTAACTGATTTTTATGACCTAGGCTTTAAACAGTAATTCTCATCTGGCCACCAACAGAATTTATCTTAGAAGATGATCCCTATGGTCTGTCCTTTACAGTTAGTTAACTATACAATTTGCAAATTCTCTGTAATGATTAGATAGAGTTTTACTTATACGGGCTTGCATTGCTGAATGAATTGGAAGAGACTTATCAAGTATACCTGCCTCACTCATCTCAGCTTTGAGCAATCGGAGACAATTTCTCATCCTGAAGGCAGAGATAAAAGACTAGACTGGGGTAGTCAATGGATTTGGTCCACAGTCTGCCTAGACTACCAGACACTTTTGAACAGACCCCAACATCTTTATATATAAATTATTTTCTCTGGAGTCTGGACCTTGACTATACCTTGACCAAGACATTTTGACCTTGACGAAACAAATAATTGACTACCCCTGGCCTAGACTTTACACTTTGAGGAAGCAGGTCTACACTTCTAGGTCTTTAATAAATCTTTCGTACTTAGAATATGAAATGTAGCATAGTTGTCATCTGAGAAAACTACCTGGGCAAATCTGCTCTGAGCTTTGGCCATCTCCAGGAAATAGTGCTTTCAGGTGGAAAGGAGGAAAAAACAGGTGTGGGCCCATCAGCTAGCTGGCCAATTTCCATATCAGAAAGTAAAGGATTTATGAGTCCTGAGAAACATTTAGAGATGCTTACCTCAACCCTGACAGTCCCAACAGTTCTAAATCTTGCTTTTTCCTCTCCAAATCTCCTGACATCCAGCCATGTGTGTTTCAGGGGAGGAAAAGCAGTTGCTGTCTCTCACACTTTCCAGTTCTGGGTGATGAGAACTGCTGCCATCCTTACAGAGGTAGGGCCAGCTTTGGCCCTGGCTTCTAGCCAACTGTGCTAGAGAAAGGAACTTTGATTTTAAATCTTGTCAGTAAATGCTGCCTCTGGCACATTTTGACTCCAGATGATTGGATTACAAAGCAAGACCTAATTCCAGCTTTAACCGCCATGCTATTTATTTAAAATAGACTGAAGCTGGAGGTGGGAGGTTGGAGAAGAACCTCATAGAAGTCTTATGTCCTTGGGAATGATGTCTTCCCCACTCCCTCCTCTTTTTCATAGTATTAAAGAGCCAAAAAGCCCTGTTCTTAAAAGATATAAAGGAACAGAGGGATTTCTGGCCATGATGAACATTCTAGAAAGTTCTGGGACTAGGATAGACCAAAGTGTCTGGACATGACCAGACTTAAAGAAATATTGGCTGCAGGTTTGAGTAGTGAAGGACTAGGGATCTCTCTCTTCCCCTGACCATAGGATTGCCAGACACTCATAAGCTATGTGGAGGTCTTGTAGTAAATTGCTTCCTGTGGTATGCTTTTTAGAAATGGTGGTCACTGGTGTTAAGACAAGTCCATTCTTGGTTTGGTTGATGGCAAATCTGAGGTAGAGAGACAAATATTTCTGGCTGTAACTGAGCCTTTGGCCCAAATTCTCTTTATGTCTTTGTCCGTTTTTGAAAAATAGACAGAAAATGGCTTTAAAATAGACAAGTCTAAGAAGAAGCATGAAGCGCAACCTGCTCTCTCTCAGGCATAAATGAGACTGTGAGGAAGATGATCTGTATCCGGATTATCTGGTGCCATTAGAAGAAGCCAAAAAACTGTCATTACTGCTCATGGCTGCTGCTGCCTCCTTAGCTGATCTCTGAAAGAGAAATCTATCCATTCAGAATGGTGGGTACAATAGAGACTGAGGGAAGGAAATAAAACAATGGAAAAAGTAAAAGTGAAAACAAGAAAACTTTACAGTCAGACCTCTATTCTATGTGTATAATTTACTACATATCTGGCAGTGGAACAGTCTGTTTCATGGGGGGTAGGAGGATGATTATAGTCCAGAGATGATGGAACTATTAGTACCTCTTTCCTCTCAATTTGCACACTTGCAAATTGCAGATTTTTAGTACTAACAAGTATTCTAGGACAAAAAGGTATGGGATATTTGTGATCTCAGCTATGACATTTGAGGAGGACTGCGTCATAAGAATCTTTTTTCTACTAAAAATCAGATTTTTAGCAGATTTTTTCTACTTTTTTCCCATCTCTTCATTCCCAACCATAGGTCTTCAGCATACCCAGTCCTCCTGTCTTCCCTCCGAACTAACCTCCCAACAACCCTCCGAACTAGGAGGCATATTGAAGGGCCATAGGAAGCAACAGCCACTGGCGTTTGAGAGGATTCAGAGACAGAGGAGTCTCTTGCAGCCATGTTAGTCATCAAGTACTAGACAAATTCCTTTTTCCAAGTTAATCTGGACATTAAAAAAAAAGGCATAGGATTGGTCTAGGATTGGTTCAGTGTATGAGCCAATTGGTTCAGTGTATAGGTTTGTGCTGAAGTTTTTTCTCCCCAAAATGATTCACCTACTCTTACTAGGGATAAAACACACAGTCTGTTCTGTGTTGCCATTCACTTTGACTTTTGCAGCATTATAAATGACATATTATTATATTATACACACACACACACACACATATACAGTACAGTGAATTTTCTACTTTTTTCTGTCCCTCTCTTTAATTGGCTAATAACTGATTAACATCCCTTGGGATGTACCAACTCTTCTAATAAAGTGTTTCTACACTGCTGTCTGTTTTCTACTTTTCCATATACACATTTGCTACTTTTTGATATATCAGATTTCATGCAGTCAAGCTAAGATGTGATTTAACTAACAAGTATTCTAGGACAAAAAGGTATGGGATATTTGTGATCTCAGCTATGACATTTGAGGAGGACTGCGTCATAAGAATCTTATGATTACTATGGTGGTTACTTAATCTATACATTGGTTTATTTTCATTACCATCTCTGCTAGAGTATTCGATTTTTGTGCCCCTTTTGTCTTTATTTATATTTAATTTTGGCAATCACTACTTTGGGGGTTAAGTTTTATATGTCAATTCTATCTGTTTCCTATACTGCTTTCTTCTTTTCAGCACTCTTTACTGCCATTAAATGGACACTGCATCCTTTACCCTATAATTAGCTACACTGTAAACATAGTAATTAGTGAGTTGGCCAGCCCATCACCATAAAAAGCAATGAAATAATCAAAGCAGGAAAACCACCACCAGCGTTTGCAAAGTATATAGCATTATAAAATACATACTAAAATCCCACTCATTTCTTTGATGCATGAACTTTATACAAAACACACAAAATAGCTCAAAGTGAAGATATGATTGTGACATTTTAAAGATCAGTGGTAAATTTTACTATACATGTAAAGGATTTTTCATTTATTTATTTATTTTTGGCTAAAACATGCTATCATTGTTTCTCCCCTTTTATCAAAAAGCTCTCTCTCACACACATACACACACACACACTTCCCCCAGCATGCTGATCTGAACAGTTAAATGTACTCATAAAAAGTTACAGAATGTTAAGACTTCCCAAATTATGTTGTTCAGATGCTCCATGTGGTAACTAGAATGGATTATAATTATCTAAATATTTTCCTTTTCTAATAAAATTTGCACTGATTGTTTCACTAGATTCACTACATCATTTACTAGGATTTGTTTAATCAAGGACAAACCTGATACAACACAGGATCTCCTCATTTTCCCTGATGAGTGGGATCAAAAATTCTTTTTTTTTTTCCTTTGGTATTATCAAAATGATCATATGTACCTGATGCATTGTGCTGTATGTTCCTGAAAAATAATGCTATTTAAATATTGTATTCTGAAGGCCCTCACTGCATATACAAATACATTTTATTCTATATTATATTAGTACTGTTAAACCAAAAGACCCAAGGAAATTCCCTGATCTCCAAATTGTTGTACAACTATGCTTATTGCATCACTCCAGGGAGTATACCCACCTCCATTTAGAGGAGGCACAACTTTGTAGCTTTCTAGAGTTTGTCATATCCACTGTCTCAGCAATGGCAGTAGGTGGGGAATTAACCATATAGGACAGGGGTGGCCAACCTGTGGCTCCGGAGCCACATGCGATTCTTCAGAAGTTAATATGCAGCTCCTTGTATAGGCACCGACTCCAGGGCTGGAGCTACAGGTGCCAACTTTCCAACATACCGGGGGCGGCTCACTGCTCAACCCCTGGCTCTTCCACAGACCCTGCCCCCACTCCACCCCTTCCCGCCTGCTTGGCCTGATGTGCCCTTGCTCCTCCCCCTCCCCCAGATCCTCCTGCATGCCATGAAACAGCTGATTTGCAGGTGCATGGAGGGAGGGAGAAGTGCTACCCATGAGGCTGCTGGTGGGTGGCAGGTGCTGGGAGTTGTGTGGGGGGGAGCTGATGGTGGGCTGCTGATGTATTACTATGGCTCTTTGGTAATGTACATTGGTAAATTCTGGCTCCTTCTCAGACTTAGGTTGGCCACCATGATATAGGATATTGGATCAGATCTCTAACCCATAGCCCAAGCTCCATCCCAGGGCCTTTGATGGGCTTCAGCCACTTTTAATATAAATAGCAAAGCAAAGCAAGGAAATTCAGAGCTAAGAATTCACTTGCAAAGGAAACAGAAGGGAAGGAAGACAAAACAATGCATTAGACAAAGGGTATTGGATGTGTGATTAAGGCCAATTATTGAAGCTACTTGCATATAGTTGTCTTTTTATAGATATCCTTTGTTTTGAAACTTTACATATTTTTAAAAATTAAAAACAAAAATAATAAAAGATGCTCAAAGATTTGTTATTTACTTACTATTTTCAACATTACCTTCAGAAATATGTTGAACTATTGAATTATTAAGTAATTATACAGGAACTGCAAAACATCCATTTTATTATTCACTCAATAGTCCATAACAGCTTCTATTGAGACATTTCAGTTTATTGGGTCAAGGCTTAAACTGAGAATGTTTAGCTTATGGATCATTGACCCATTAGACTGTAATGGTTTTAACCTCTCAGGTCAAAGCCTGCATACTAAAACTCTATATTACATAGGCATCGGGGGCGAGGGGGGGCGGGAAATAGCTCTACCCACGTACAGAAACACTGCTTTGAGGTGGGGGTGAAAGTAAAGTTATAGCTAAATTGGGTTTCATAACTTTTGAGGAAAAAACAACAAACATTTAATTATTTCATCTAACAGACAAATCAACTGCAAAACATCACTTAAAACAATGATCTGTTTTAGGAGGAGAAAATAATGCATTTTAAAAAGTAATATTTTCTAGCATTCAAAAGATATAAAAAAAAAGATTCTTAGAAAGGTTACCTGAATCCAATTAACTCTTTCCTTCAAGCTGAGAAGCCAAGTTTCAACCCCAGAATTAATTTTTATAAATCCATTACATTAGGTTGCTGCAATAATTAATGCCAAGGACAAATATTTATTTATAAAAGAGGGGAAGCCAGGGAAATTTACCTCATCTAAACTACTATGTACAAAATAAATCTTGCTTGCCTAAATTCATGCGTGTCTGCAGTGTTGGTTCTAGGATATTAGACACAAAAGGTGGGTGAGGTCCAATAAAAGATATTACCTCACCTACCTTGTATCTCTAAATTCATGCAAGCCATAGCTACTGATTGAGTAAAGCAAGCAAGATTTAGCTTTACAAATTACATTATGCTAAATGTTCAGGAACTCATCAGCAGTTACTAAGAAATGCATTTTGCCCTCCATTCTAGATTTTTATATGATTTGCATTACAGCATTTGCTAAACATGGCCCTGATCCTGAAGATGCAGGTATAAAGGAAGAGTTCAACTGCACAATCCTTTTGCAAGCTTATATTAGGATATTCTGTAACTCAACCAGCTAGGAGACCTTCATGTAGCTTTTTCCCTCCTCCCTCAAAAATTTCACAAAATAAATCCCTGGGAATGATAAAGAGATTTAAATGAAACTTGTGATGCTTGCTGTTCTCCAATAAATTGACTGAACTGTTTGAGCGATAGAGCACATTTCACAGAGTATCCTTTTTTTTTTTCATGCCGAAAATGCTGAGCTTATTATCAGCCACTTTTCACAAATGTTACAAAATGAATGGCCTAGAAAACACACACAATTATGTGTATGTGCTCTCAGTACAGCAAGTATTTTATACATACATACATAGAGAGAGAGAGATCTTCTGTAGGTGACTGTGCTTTCAATCTGAGAACCTGTCCTTGTATTTCTCTCTCTCTCATTTCCCTACTAACACAAGATCTGCTCATTCTCTAATGCCAGTGCATATTTAACACAGAATTCTTAAAGTAGTACCATAAATCATCCCGCAAACACCCCAACTCTATTCATAGTTATACATATGTTGCTGGAGATATAGATAAATATAAAGACAGAAATATACACAGACTGAGAAAATATGCCTGTAGACAGAAACATATTGCACATATGCAAATAACTAAGCGTCTGGCACTGAGGATTTGCCCTTTAGCATTCGTTTATATCTTCTCTACCCCTGCTTTTTCCCATCTGTTTATTTTTTCCTCCAAACATTCACTTAAGGATCCAATAACACCTCAAAAATCAAGAAATATAGTGCCACAAATACAACTGCCAGGTGTAACATACAATATCATTTGTAGGAGGGTGAAAAAAAAAGATATAAAGGAGGCGGCATTCAAATTCTCTCACAAAGGTTACAGGAAATGGGTTTTATCCATTTCATCTGAACTACATTCATTCTTGGTTAGATTTCAGGTCTAGTTGCTATACTTTAAAGAAATTGTATAATCCAGGCCTTGTCATCAGCTTTCTTAATTTATTTCCCTGAAATGACAGGCCTGGAAAAGGCAGGCTAGCCTCTCAGATGTCTGGATTACTCTGTAGCTATGGAAACAGGTGTTAAAGTGCTATGAATTTCAAGTTACACTGTTACTCTGCACATCACAGTCTGTACTGATGACATGTTATTTTATATGCTGACCAATGAAACAGCATCAATCTTGCTGATTTATAGGAGGCCATCATATAGGAGATTTTCCATGATGAACTCAGAGAGCTTTTCATGGATTCTATGCTGTGTGTGCATGTATGCGTGAACATGCACATATGTGCACAATATATGCAGTCAAACTCTGGTGAAAGTTTTCAATTCAGTTAAAAGACAGACCTTGCAAATCCTCTTCAGATCTGTTTTGGATTGATCAGTATTTAGTTCCTTTCTCTTTCTTTGGAAAAGAAGAATATTTTTCTAGTGCATCCTATGTTGGATACGAAGTCACAGAGCAGACCCTTGGAGGTGTATACTCAGTTTATATCAGACTAAAAATTGAACAGAAACTGAGTAAGGACCTCAAGAATTAACTCTGCCTCTGAGCTAAAGTGCACTCCATGTCCAGTCCTGCAAAGTGTAGATTCCTTCAAGGTGCTGAGCACCTTCCCCTTCTACTGACTTCAGCAGCAGCAGCAGAAAAGGGTGCTGAGCAGTTGAACAAAAGGACCCCCATCACAATCACGCCCCTCCCCCACCAGAGAAGCCAGATGGTATGGTAGCAGCAAAGCCTACTCCAAGAACAGAGTTCTCTGCTGTGGTGATATTGGTGGGGATTCCCCATGTGTATGAAACACTGCCTTTGAGCCAATGGGTTAAGAGGTGGCAACTAACATTTTGTGTGTAGAACAAACAGCTGTCTGAGTTCAAGTTTTCAAAGCAATGACTGCAGGCTCTCCCACTCTCTCCTCTTATTCTGTCCCCTCCCTTCTTCCACTTGTTCTCCCTCCCTCCTCCCCCCGCCCCATAGGGCTTTTAGTTGGAGACAGGCAGGTATTTGTCCCTTGAGCAGCTCTGTGCCTTGTTTCTGAAGAGCAGGGTGAGTCCCTTCTGCTCCCTTGCGTGGTAGGCCTGGGAATGCTCAGGGTCAGTCCCGTCCTGAGCCTGCCTACCTGTCCATTGGGGCATTTATTCTTCACTATCATCTCCGGCATCCACCAATTATGGTAGCACAAACAGGGCTGAAGTCAGATTTGGCACTTGACTTTTGGCATTGGAAGGTGTGTCCGCACTTCTCAGTGCTTTGCAGATAAAGGATTTCAGTTTCCACTTAGAAAAGGTGGCACTTCTAAAAACTATGTTTTTTTTTAATTAAAACAAAAGTGACCATTTTAAAGGATTTAATAACCTTGGAGCTTTTACCAAACTAATTTACAAAGTTCTATTGTTCCAACAGAAATAAGGCACATATACTCACACAAAGCCATGTTAAATGGGTTCAGTGACGAAACAAGATACCAAGTGAGAAGAACTGGAAAACAGTCTCCTATTCAAAGAACTAAGAAAACACATAGGCTATAGCTCTGCAAGTTACCCCACCACTGAGACTCACTGTTATTTTGGAGCATCCACCTTTCCATCAGGTCAGTCTTCATTTGTACGCAGTCTTCTCTACAGACACAGCCAACATAGATGCTAACTGTGGTGACTGAGCTTTTGTGAGGTAAACACTTTCTCACAAAAAAAGGACCAGATTAAGAGCAAGTAATTTCACGGATAGCTATTAGATGGGAGTGCTTTTTTTTTTTTTTTTTTTTTTTTTTTTTTTTGTCATTGGTGACCTCTGACAGATTTCAAGTCACAGGTCAGAGGCCTGGTATCCCATTAGCAATCACTCAAATCATCTAATCCTACTATAAAACATTTTATTTAAAGGTAAATAGATACAATTGCTTTTATGATTTTGGAAAATTTGTACCAAACAGCCAAAAGGAAGAGCAGGTGCTTCATGGTACTTGAAGCATGAAACACTAGTGGAAAGCAGATCAAGAGAAATATGACCTGATCCATCCATCCCAGGTATGCAGCACCATACAAGCAAATTAAAAAGGAATAGCAGAGTGTCAGGGGTATTAGGTTTACATTTATTAGAGAGGAGGAAAAAAAAACCCATCTGTTGTAGAAAGATTTTCTTTTTTTAAAATACCACCTTTTTAAAAATGTAATTCCCCACTTTCCTGGCATTCACTTCAGCATTCCAGAGTCAGCACACAGGGGCTTTATTATTGGATTAACTAAAAATGAGATAGTGAAACAAGTTTTCAAAAAAAAAAAAAAATCCACTGTGTCGTCTGGTGACATCTGTGAATTTCCTAGGCTAATGATACTGTTTCTTCTTAGCTATTCAAATAAAAAGTATTACCCACATGACACAGCAGGGCCTGCTTTGACTGATCACAGCAGGGCCATGCATTTAAAGACTAGGCTATGTTTTAGGGGAAAAAAACAAACAAACCTATCTTCTTCCAAGTCCTTAAAAGCTGATGTCTCAAAGATTTTTATGTACAGACAAAAGACCTCAGATCCACTGCCTCTATGGCAACTGAAAGTCTTAAAATCATTCACTTGTTCCAGTGGTAATCCATCTGAATGGCATTTTTTGCATTAGTATATCAAATCAGTCTCTTCCCTGAGGAAATCCTGATTCTGTTAGGTCCAGTCAAAATATCCACACACGTGAATAATCCCCCATTACTCTAGCCTGCATTGGTTTCAGGCTCAGGTCCCACAGGCTAAAGAATGGATCCTTAAATCTACTGTGCAATCAATCCCCTGGAGTTTGCCCATTCTTTGATGCATCACTGATTTAACCGAGCATTCTGCTTAATGGCAAAGGCAGAAATGATGAGCTCAGGAGGAGATGATGCAAACAAATAATCTGCTCTTTTAAAATCCTCCCTGTGACTACTTAGCAAGGAGATGAGAAGGGGAGGGGAGAAATCAGGGGGAGAATTAGTTTGAAGGTTTAATCATAAACAAGTTTGACTTATTAAAAATAAAAAAAAAGGTTACTTGAGCATCCCCCAAAACCTCACACCCATCCCCTTTAGGAAACCAAAGATGCCCATCTGGGTTGTCATACATTTAACACACACCCGGAGTGTTAAGTGTCACTGCCTCCTGCACAGAAAATGTCATCATTCCCACCTCCTGGTTGGCATCTTTAAATAGCTCACTTTATTTATGGTGTACATAGTGTTAATGTCCTTCAGTTGCTCTATTTTCAAGGATGGAAAAGCAGTTGCTAAGCATTTCTAAATGACAGCCTCAGGGTTCATTAAAAATATGGCAAACATTTGCTAAGCTCATTAAGTGCAATTTGTGTGTGTGTATGTATCAGATTCCTCCTCTGCATGTTATGCGTGACCAAACATCTATTAACCCTAATCCCATTGATGAGTCTGATACATTCAAACCAGCAATTAGACAAAACAAAAGGGATATTTATCGAGAGAGACTCATAAATGGGCTTTCATATTGGTCTAAACTGCTGCAAAATGACAGTTTAATTCCCTTCTGTTAATCCCTACCTACTAGAGTACTCCCTTTGTTTGATTATAGGTTGTCAGATTTAAGGATTCTGATTGAATCAAAATTTGAAGTAAACTAGAAGTACACAATAATTACCCTGGCTAGGCACTGTTGCCTACTGTATAAGCAAAATAAACAACATAAATCAGAAAAAAGGCTGAGCAGGAGAGGTTTCGGGAATCTGCTACTTACAAAATATAGAACTACAGCATTTCCTCAGCTTTTCTAGTCTACTCTGATAACAGTAACAAAAAACCTTTTGCTATCCATTAAACAAGAATATTTTGAAACCCTGAATTTCTCCATGACCAGAGAAGCAGCCTCTCACTCTTCTCAGGAAAGATTCGTCTAAACCAGAGTTTATCCCCATGAACACTGGCATCTTGTATACATTTTTCAGTCACTCTGAACCATAGACATTATTACAAGCCCTGTGAAATATTTGCAGAGTTTCATTACGAGAATGAAATCCAGAGCTTGGGTCCTCACGCTCATCAGAACATTGCTCAAAGGGTTCATTAACCCTCTGAACAATTTTGGGCCCCATTTTGGGTGCCATGAATGACTTTCAAGGAAGCCTGGTCAGGTTTTTCTTTTGGTAAGAAAGTCACGCAAGATTCAAGGTTTCTCATTCATTCGTGGAAAAATGGGGAAAACATTCTTTTTTAATTTTAAGAGAAATTCTCCAGTCAGCTCTACTTCTTATGCAAAACCAAATAAAGATCATGTGTTTGGACTGGATTTTTGCTTAAATATTTGTGGTTTATTTGAAACTGAATCTAAAGGTGAGATCTTGAGGTATACGGAGTCCATGTAAGTTCTTTTAGATCTGTCATTAGATTTTGATATCACTCATCATGGCATGTGTTAATTTACTCAGATGCTCTACTAGAGCCTTATAGAGTTGTTTGAGAACCTCCATTTTCATTTTGAGAGACACCCCCTCCCCCAAGAAAACAGCTGTGGATAACTGTTCCTCTATACCAACTATTCACATACAGCTATCTATGTTGTCACCCTTCTCCTTCATTTGACCTGCATTTGACCTCAAAAAGTTACTTAGATCGCAATCCATACCTTATCAGTATGTTGATGACACCCAACTCTATCTACCCAAAAGATACAGGAATGCATAACTCAGTCAATGGGAACTTGGGACTATCCAAGAGCTGTGACCTATATTGGAAAAACTGAGATTCACTTAGATTATAAATTCTTCAGGACAGTAAGTTTCTTCATTTTGTACATGTGTGCACACAGCACCTGACACAATGAGATCTGGATCTGTGATCAAGGCTCCTAGATGCTAGTGTAATAAAAAAATTAACAATAATAATGGCAAGTTAGAGAACCAGACAGAAGAGCTATCAGAATTTATATCAGTGCCCTGATTAGAGGATTTTGACCATCATTGTAACACAGGTGTGCAACTGAGATGTAATCCTGGGCTGCCCCTGTAATCTGCCATATTTTGTCTTTGATGCAGACCTCAACATAATTTTCTGTGCCTTTCTCACCTAAAACACACGCAGAAAGTTCTGATATGCTCCATATGGAGTTACTCAGAAAATTAAGCTAGTGCTGAATAGAGCTCTCTGCTTGGCATTTCAAAATGGATAACATTAAATCAGAGCTCCAGGAACTTCATTGGCTGTCAGTACATTTGAGGATGAAAAGCAAGCTGTTGGTTTTAAACCTACAAAGTCCTGAATGGTTTGGGACCTGTTTGCAAGAATTTAGCATCTCTTACACAGGGATAAACTAAAGAAATGAATGTTAACCAAATGAACCTTTGTCAGCTTTTCACAGTTTAAAAACAAACAAACAAACAAAACAAAACAAAACAAAAAACAAACAAACATTTTTGCCCATGAAATCTTTTCCTCTTCACATAAGATGATTTAAAGCAAAAAATGAAAACAGTTTCACTTTTCCTTGAATCTGTGGCTTTTTCCTGGCAGATTTGTTGATCACAACAATGGTTTCCACTTGGATCTGTAATAGAAATGCCTTATTCAACTTGACATTTTATAGCCACAAAAAATAAAATGGTCTATTTTGTTTAGTTACAATTTTTATAAGCCATTCCCAGATACTTTGCAAAACAGGAAATTATTCCACTTCATACCGATCTAAGTCTTCTGAAAAGAGAATCAACTGATTTCCTCAGAGAGAAAAAATACATATCATAGGGATTAATTATAAATAATCCATCTGCTATCCATCCAGAATGAAATTCAGAAGTTATAGGAATCTACAGGAGGAACATTTGTATATGCATATGCACTCACACAAATCCCAACAGATTCTGACACTAACTAGAGTGGCTTTTGTCACCAAAATCCTGGAATAAGAGAATTAACAATTTGCTTATATCTGAAACATATTGTATATTGAGGATTGAACATTTCAAAATAGCCCCAGAATCTCTTACTGTATTAAATTGGCCCGCAATCTTCAGTCTACTGAACATCCAAATGTGTATGACACAAGATGATAATTATCAACCACCCCAAATTACCTAATCCAAAAACTCTTCCAAAACTAATATGATTTTGTAATTCCTCCAACTTTTTGTCAACTCCAGCACCCTAAAAATAACCTCTCCAAAACCCTCTCTCAAGACTCAGTGAAAGTGACACTCCCACTCCTCCAACACGTCTGCATCTCTTGGCCAAATAGGCACTACAGCAGACACAAGAAATTAGACAAAGGTTTCTAACCATTAGAGGAGTGAAATTCTGAAACAGCCTTTCAAGGGGAGTAGTGGGGGCAAATGACATATCTGGCTTTAAGACTAAGCTTGATAAGTTTATAGAGGGGATGGTATGATGGGATAGCCTAATTTTGGCAATTAATCAAAGATCAATTGCCAAATTATCCGCAGGTAAGTATGCCCAATGGTCTGGGATAGGATGTTAGATGGGATGGGATCTGAGTTACTACAGAGAATTCTTTCCTGGGTGCTGGCTGGTGAGCCTTGCCCACATGCTCAGGGTTCAACTGATCGCCATATTTGGGGTTGGGAAGGAATTTTCCACAAGGGCAGATAGGCAGAGACCCTGGAGGTTTTTCGCCTTCCTCTGCAGCATGGGGCACGGGTCACTTGCTGGAGGATTCTCTGCAGCTTGAGGTCTTCAAACGACAGTTTGAGGACTTCAGTAACTCAGACATAGTTAGGGGTTTGTTATAGAAGTGGATGGGCAAGATTGTATGGCCTGCATTGTGCAGGAGGTCAGACTAGATAATCATAATGGTCCCTTCTGACCTTAGTCTATGAGTAAGAACAGGATGCTCTGGAAACACTAGATTTCATAAAGCAGAGGGTCTCACAGGAGCTCCAACACACGCATTGCAGATTCAACATACTTATGTCCAGCTATAATTGTGTCAAGTGATGTTTTTAGCTTGCTTTTTAATTTTTCAGCCTCAAATAGCTCCATGTAATAACTCAATGGAAGGATGTGTTTGCTTGGAAGAAAAGTAACTAGACCTGAGTTTTTCAAGTCTGAAATCAATGAACATTAGTGCCTCTGTTCTATGTAACCCTTCTGCCAGGTGGAGTCAGCAGCAACAAGGGCACTGTTCAATATCTAGGGAGTTCCTCTCTACAATACAAAAGAGAACCACCTTGAGCCCCCACCCTGTAATCTGGGAAAATGTAACCACACCTGAGTGCCTCTAAGAAGTGATACTTCCCCTCTTGCAAGCATCGAGTCTGTGTATAACAAAAGAGAACTTTCAATAAAAGGGAATCAAGCATTAATTTTGGAAAATACTACCATCACATTCAATAGCATGCAACCATAAGCAAACCCAACCTAACAATCAGGGCGAGCGTTAGGCCAATTCCCCGGAATCAGGCCCCATGCCCAAGTTACCTTTTTATTTTTTTTAAACTCACCGGGTGGCGGTCCGCTCTGGAGTCTTCAGCGGCATTTCGGTGGCAGGGGTGTCCACTCTGGGGGGTTTTGGCAGCATTTCAGTGGGGGGGAGTCTGCTCCAGGGGTCTTCGGTGGCATTTCAGCAGCAGGGGGTCCTTCGGTGCCACAGAAAACCCGGAGATGAGCCACCGAAGTCCTGGACTGCCACTAAGTATTCGAATCGGGCCCCACAGTTCATAAAGCCAGCCCTGCTAACAGTAGATTGGGCAGTGTCCTTTGCATCCGTTTCCTACCTTGCGGTGGTAAAGTCTGATGAACCAATGTTCCTTTAACACATCACTCCCACCTCCATCCCTCCTGTGCACCACACTCACAGATGGCTGTCCTTGGTTAGTAGAAACCTAGAGTTCAGAGGTGCATTCACCAGGTTCATCTCTCACTCTGGGGAGAGAGGGGTATTGAGCAATGCCTCTGCTGCTGCCACTTCTGCAACTGGCTCACAGCTGGTTGCTGTCACATTCTGATATTCCACCACTTAACACAGCTCCCAGTGATTTCAGCAGACAGTGGGGAACCTCACTGCCAGCTGTGGTGTGTGTTATCTTTTGCTGAAACGCTGCCCCTGCACAAGGTCTGAAGCTGAGCCCCTAACCCTACTCAGCAGTGATGTCAACTCCAGGGACCACCAAGCAGAAACGAGGACTCTCAGCTGAGTCTAATCAGCTCTATCTTTAAATACTGGAGAGAGGAAGGTCAAATAAGTTTCTAGGTCTCTTACGGCAGAGTTCACACCACTGGATAGAAAAACAGTCCCCAGCCACTCTGATCTTCACCAGGATTTGGTATCCCTGTTCCCTACTTAGCAAGTGAAGTTCAGTTTAGGGTGACCCCCTCAATCAGGGCATGCTAAGCACAGCTCTGTTGCCCTTTACTCATACATAAAGGATAACATTCCATTATTCATGCTTTCAAAAACTAAAGTGATTCGTAAACCCAAGCCAGTCCAAACTGATCATTTTGACAAAGCAGCTCCATCTGCTGCATACCTACTCTGCCTAGGTATATCTATGCAAACACACTCAGCTCCTGAAGTCTTTTCCCCAGTGTGTCATTAGACCTGACATACATCAGTGATGCATGGGGTGGGGGGGGGGGGCAGGTAAACCTAGCAATAGAAGGTAAAAGGTAGATGGTTAAAAACCAAAAACATAATTCTCTCTTGGATGTTTCCTGCAGATGTGTCACTGAAATGCTCTTAGAGCACAGCATCCCTTAAACTCCCATGCTTGTTGACCTCAAATCACATTCAAATTCATGAAATCAAAATAAAGACTGAAACCTTAAACTTGACTCAGTGTTCGCTAGGTAGCCAGCCAGCAGAGAGTGGGAAGTACAGGGGTGAGAGACTCTCTGTAACCCATGTTGTTGAGGAAATCTAGACTAGTGAAGACACCCCACAGCAGCATGCTCTTCAAAATATTTTCCTCTGCCTACAAACTCTGTTGGATTTAGTTTCAGCCAAATACTCCATGTGCTAATCTTCGCTAGACATGGAGATATGTGGATAGCAGTGATAATAGTGTAAATTATCAATGACAGTTAAAGTTGGGTGTTATCTGTCTAACTTACCATGATTTTTTTTAGCTACTGAATTGCTAGCCAGAAATGGAAAAAATACTATCATACAGAATGACTCTATGGCAAAGTTCAAGTGACCTACCAGTGTCTGTATTTGTTTTAACAAGACTTTCTTGACCCTGGTGACCTGCATGAACAACTGCTTAAGATTTTAGCATCTATTCATTGGCAGGCAAAGCTTTTAAATGTTACCCAAATTAAAAATAAATAAAATAAATAAATAATTGAAAAGAAGTTTTAAAGGAAAAAACAACATAATACATACTCTATTCACAAAGAACTTTCCTTTCATCTGACACTCTAATTAAAAAGAGTGTCTCAGTAAGACAAAATTAAGCAGATTCCATGTCCAACATTGCCTGGATGATCCCTGACCACACAAGACCTTACCATCTCAATTGTCTGATCTACTGATGCATATGCAACAAAGCAGCACTCAACAATTGTTCACCAACTCTCCTTCCAGATATAATAAATCTGGAACTGGTCTAAATTCAGCCACAGCTTTCCTTAGGACCACCTCCAAACAGAGACATCTAACATGCTCAAATGCAGCTCACAAAATGGATGTTATTCTCCCAAATATCAACTCCAACTACACGTGGACTCGGGTACTTATAACTAAGTCCATATAAAGGTTGGACCTTCAGTTCTTAGACAGCACTTGCATCCTAGGGCCCAACTAAGGACATCAAAAAAAAAAAAAAAAACCCTCAGGAAAACCATCATACAACAATTCTTTCTCCGGATGGGATGTTTTGGTGGCTGGGAAAGTATTTTCTCTGTGGGTCATTGGCACTGTCATATTTTGCAGCTAAACCTTTTTCCTTCTTCATTCTTTTCTTGCCAGGAAGCCACTTGAAGCACTTGGCAGTGAGGCATGACTCACAGGACTATAAGCAGTCACATGCCTACGTTTGCAGGTTTTTTGCCACCTACACTGGCCTTAATTGAACTGCCAGCACATATTTGTAGGGGCACTGTCTGAACTCACATCTTACAGATAAAATGATAGAGGTGAGTTTTTGCCCTCAAGACTCATTTTTATTACTTAATATATCCCTGAAGTTGGTTTCAAAAGACTACTTTCTCGGAGGCTGGAGAGAGTCCTTTCTCAGAGGTGCAACAGTATTAACACTTATGATGATTTTTTAGCTAATCAGATATATATACACACCTACCCATATATATGCACATATTTTACTTACATCCTTAATGTAAGATCAAGGGAATACTTACATTAAAAAAAGGGAGATAATACAATTTCAGTCAGTTTATCTGAAGAAAATAGCTTAAATCACATGAGAGATAGAACATCTGGTAAAATCTGAAAAATCTTTGTTTTATACAGAAAAATAATTAGGACTATGCCACTGGACCTATGAAATTGAAGTTGTTCAACTGGAGTGGTCAAGGAACAAAATCCAACCCATAAATTTTTTTAAAAAAACAGCATACATAGAAACGTACCAAAAGTAATCCAATAAGGCTAAAAATAGATTTCTCCTAGGTTTAGGATTTTCTAGTTGAGCATAAAAGTACATTTGCTAATGAAAGAAAATGTGCACATGGAAGTTGCACTTTAAAACTTGATTTTTTTTAAAGTGAAAGAGCTAAAAATAAAAGAACAATTTAAATTACAGATCTGTGGATTTACGCTAGTGCAAGTGACATCCAGATCAGGCCCTCTGATCTCAGAAGTTCAGCTCTTAATTACTGGAAGCCAAAGTCTGGACACAGCATGGCCCCTGCTGTTTTAATTCCCAATTGCTTAAGAGCTTTTTTTAATCCCTCCTCCCCCTTTTTACATTCTCAGCCCCCGACTACAAGCAGCCATTGCATAGCTGCACACCTTTTGCTTTGTGCTTCTGGGCAGGGAACAATAGCAGTCCCTGTGCCCCTGCTTTCTGACTCTTCGTCATAGCATTATAGTCCTGTCCCCGGGACTTCAAATCAAGGGTCCTAAACCACTAGGCCTTTCCTGTTCTTTTGCTAACTGAGCCTTTACCTTAAATAAATCCATGGAATGACTTTAAATCATCATTATATTTGGTCATATACATTTTCACTAATCCAGAGCAAAACTGCTGAGCAGTTCATTTCAGAACCAACCCTCCAGAACCTTCATAGTAACCTATCCCAGGATTTCTTTACAAATTAACAGAGGACCCAATTACGCTAACTCCGACTAAGTTAAGTCATCTTGTGACAGTCACGTGAGGTGATCAGGGGAGTAGTTGAATGAGTAAAGTTTTGGAAGATAGGGCCTTTTATATAAAGCCTTCTTCAGCCCCATTTCTCTCTCCATCCCTACCTTATTTAAAAAAAAAAATTACACTTCTTTATTTCCCTCCATTTTCATAAATTCTTTCACAAATGGACACTCTTGCAGTTCTAAACAACATTTTAAGCTTAGATGCAGTTCATTTTTCCAGTAGTATTTTGTCTCGTCGAGACACATCTGCTTATTTTTTGTAGCAAGACATTACTATCCCTTTTCACTTCTACAAGAGTGAAAAGACGAAAATATTTTATAAGTATTTAAAAATAAAGCATGATCTTACCTTCTATTTAACATGCATGTGATTTGTACCTCTCCCTCAGTGAGCTATTGTCTGAATATAAATCTTTGCAGGTTCTCCTTGACGTTAATACAATAAGCTGCTCTTTTACAGTACCTTTCACACAATGTTCCATGTCCCAAGGCACACTACAATCCAGCAATTTAAAAAACAAACCATACATCTATTTCACTAGCTTCCTAACCTGCATGCAGCATTTTGAATGTCTGGTTTTAACTACGTTAAAATGTAAAGGTTTCCAATTTCAGGATATTACTTTTTTAAAAAGAAGGTTCATTTTAAAGCAACATTTAGAGGGGAAGGAAATCTACTTTAAAAATCCAAGCTCATACACCATATTCTAAAGATAAAACAAGGAGTATTTTAAGAGATAAGCTCCAAATGGAAATGCACCTTTTTATAGAAGATAAAAGATTAATAAACAAAAATACAACATAGAGACAGGTGTCACAGAAATATTAAGCTTTAAACCTGAAGTTTAGACATAACATCTTTGTGAAATCATAAGTATAGAAATAGCATGTTAGAAGAGAAGGAAAAAATAATAGGATTATCTGCCAGTGGTATGGCAGAAACAAAATATCTACATTAAAAACATGATGTTCTTCATCAGTCGTGCATCCAGCCTGTAAGCCTGTTAGGCCCAGCTATTCAGGCAGGCTTGGCAGATTTTCCCACTGGCTCACTGAGCCCAATGCTAAAATGAGTATCTTTCAGCTTACATAGTTCTAATTTAAATGCATATCCTATTACAATGGAACAGCAAGTTTCTAGATCTCAACTATGGTGGCATTTGCTCCTAAGACAGACAGAACAAAATGGTCCACAAAGGTCCCATTCATGTTAAACCGGCTTCTGCTAAAATCACGAGTGGTTTGTTACTGAATGAGTTACGCAGCAGAAAAGCATACCATTGACCAGCTTTGGTTTCTCCAGTACGAATCAGGACCATATCATTTGAGGGTAAATTTTTGCTCAAGGAAATACATGGGGAGTTGCACATTAACAACCAACCCCTTTTATTGCTAATGCGATTTGTGCATCCTACTTTGAAAATGTAGCCCTTTAGGGCTGTGATACTGTCAGCATACCAAGTAGCAGCTTCCAACAGCCAGGATGAGTGAACATACAATTAAAGCTCCATGTCTTCTGAATCAATAAGAATTGATTGAAAAATAAATACTTGGGTTTAATCTATTAAGGTCAGGGAAAATTGCCCCCTTGCTAAGTGGCGCTGAGAAATTTAGCCTGACCTTTCACTTCTTTGTCCTTTTTGAAAGGTATCTGTCTGCAATCTGCAAACTCACAATCATCCAAAGTGCAACCACAGCAAAAAGGGCATCACCTGCTGCACAGATTTGACTGAAGATCTGATTATCTATGGATAAACTATTATTTAACCATAGTGCATTAGTTGGTTAATTTCAATCACCACTAAATTCCTGTAGCATCCTAATCAGGGTATTCACCAGTTAGAATGACTTGATGTACTCCTTTACTGTGATTCCCCTGATCTCTCTTCATCCCCCCTTGCCCCTTTCTGCTTTACCTGCAACCCTCCTGCTGTCCTTTGACACCCTCACCCTCCTTACTGAAGAGTTTGGGCCCAACAATCTCTGTGCCAGGTCCAAGAACAAAACCTGTGGCAGTTGAAAGGCTGACAGACAGGAAAGTGGTTGTGGGGACACTCTCAGGAAACAAAATTCACATCCCCCCTATTTTTACTTGAGACAAAATCAAAAAGTTGATCGTACAGTGCAGGGGGAGATAATGGCCCAATTAGTCATTTCTGCTGATTGATCTTGATTTGATTTTTGCTTATACGATCAACAGTCGCACTAGGAGGTTTTGTGAAGGAAGTTGGTATATTGTAAAGACATTAAAATTAAAACACTAACCCATCCAAAATGAATCAAATTGCTTTTTTTTTTTTTTAAAGAAAAGTTTTTCCTTTAAATTAAAATCTTACATTAGACTATATGCTCCAAGTGATTTTCATCTAGTTATTTTTACTCATTTACAAGAAATTAAAGTGGGAGAGATGACAGAGAATGAGAAAGTGCCAGCCCAGGGGGCTTTAATGGAACAGACCAGAATAAGAAAACAGAATGAAAGTGAGTAGGAAAAAGGAGACAAAAACCTCTATAAAATGAAAGATCATTACATAGAAAAATGGGGAGGAATCTAATTAAAAATGCCTTCTTGGATACAGAGTATGAAGTTTGTTATTTACTCCTTTCCCTGCCTCACCACATACTGCAAACTTTAAATAGAAAGTCACCTCCCTCTGTTCTGCACAACAAACAGTCATGTGTTCAGATGCAAACTGCTGCAACACACAGCCACACCCACCTCCCTCTCTCATGGAGACATTGGTTTGGTGCTCCCTTTCTGGAATTAACCCGCTCTCCAAAAAATAAATAAATAAATAACGAAAGAAATGGTGGTTCTGATTAAGAATATAAACTTGCTCCTTATAAAATGTAGTTAAAGAATGGGACATAAAAGTATGTGTTACCAAAGGTACAAAGCGTAGGGGGGGTACGGTTGGGTGGTGGTGGAGAGACAATAAGTTGTGATGGTCTAAATCAAAACCTCAAATCCAGCCCACCCTGAATTTTGGAGGGTGTTTGAAATCAAAACCTGCAGTCATGTTCAAATATCATTGCTGAACCCTGCTCCTAGAATGGAGAGAACTCAGACATCCTGTCCAAAAATATTTTCCCATTCATAGACTTTGTGGGGAAGGGAGATTCAACATTCCACTCTGAACAGCAGCAGCAACTTCTCTCATTGCAAATGTATGTTGCATACACCTTAAAACACTCATTCACTGGGTTATCCAAATCATTATTGTAGATTAGTTGTAAGGATCAGTTCTGACAACGTCCCTTCTGATCAGCATCAAGGAATCCTTGAACCCAAGAGCAGCCCAAATCAGCCATGTTAATGGAAACAAAACTTACATCTTGACAGGACAGAGTGTGCCTGCTAGGCATTTTAGTGCTAACACACCTTAGTCAAGTTATTGTTGTTTCTAACTGACACTCCCACAGGCTGTTCGACTCTTTACATGAAGCCAAGTAGCACTCGATGTGAAATGCTTTCCAGACTTTGAAAGCATCAAAAGGAAAAGAAAAAAAAATATCAAAGAAACCATTTCCATTCTGAGGTGGAGGTTAGGTTCAGCAGTCCAGGTTAAAATACTTGGTCACTGAAAGTCATGTGAAAACAAACAAAACAAAAAACAAAAAACACATGCCCCTTACTTAGTTGGCAGTATTGCTGGATTACACTGTTGAAGGTAACAGTTAGTATCACAGACTTCCAGCCTTAATTACACAGGATTGTTAGTGTAAAAGGGAGCTTACTGTGGAGGGATGTTTATACTTGATTTCTTTTTAGGAACAGTTCAGAACACACAAAACAGACCCAATCCAATTCCCGTATATAAAAACTTAAACCAAAAAATGTTGAAGCCTCTGTCTGATACCTTATCTCTGATTACAGGGACTTTAATAGTTGTTTTCTGTTGGAAATGGATTGAAGACTCCAAATCCAATAGAAAAATCTTTGTTATTTTATTGTCCTTTAATTTTTCCAGCGCGCATCATTTACCTGTTAAACCATAATGGCTCGTTCAGCTACCTTACTTCACAAGCTTATATGTACAAAGGGACTTTTAAAATACACAATAAATAGGTATTAACCAGAGTATGGCATTATTATAGACCTGTAATACTGAATGAATGATTAAAGTAACACAACATAAAAATTTGTAAGTATGCATGGGCAGTAGCTGCTTTACAAACTTGAATGAGAGGTTTCCAATTACTGGTGTTAATCAGAGAGGGGTCTGGATTATATTATGACCTAGCAACCCTCAACAATTCCAGTTTAAAGCCAAGCTCTTAAAAAAAAAATTAAGCTGTCAAGGGGCAAAAATACATTTAAAATCTGTAAACTGGAATCAATCAAGCTTCATTTTGATAGGGTCATGCTGGAAAACCCACAGAGTGTTCCAGTTATATAGGTTAGAAATCCATACCCAACACATAATAGACAAATTGTTTGAAAACAGATCTCACTAACCAATTTGTAAAAGCTACAGAACATTAAGCAAAAAACCCAACTCTCTTTTTGTGTAGTCTTGAATAAATGCTAAGTGGCCTCACATCATACATGGAGATCCTGCCTCAGCCATAAACTCCTACTGGAAAAAGCCTATGCTTTGGTAGAATTTCTACTTAACTCCCAGAATTGTTGATATTTTTCCCTCAGGGATGTCAGAGTGGTGAAAAGGGATAAGCCTACAAAATACACAGTTAAACTGCTGGCAAAACACTTCTTTAAAGGCAACATCCCTGTGTCCTTATTTAGACACATCTCTCATTTAAAATCAAATGTGAGTTTTGTGGGCCAGACTCATCCCTGCCCTGGTGCAGGGGCGGAAGGAGGCATCCACCTCCCCTTTTCAGACACTACTGGGGGCCATCTCGACCCCGGTGCAGTGACCACTACAGGCTACTGCAGGGATGCAGAATTCCTAGGGCACAAGTCAGCACCAGTTACAACTTCTTTCTACTCCAAAACACCCATGCTTTGGAATGCCTTTTGCATCAGAGGCCCTTGCAGGGGCAGTGCAAAACTGATGGGGGTCTCCTGCTGCCCCAAGGATATTTGTAGGAGCCTAGTTAGTACAAAAACTGTCAGTAAATGATGGGCCCTGTATGAGTAAGAGCACTTAGCACATGGAAGAAAGGGAGTTACACCAAGCTGGTTTCAAAATGGCAACTTTAAGTCTGCAGCTCCTTGACTATCAATTAAGAGAGACCACAACAGAAAACAGGTGTGTGTGTGGGCGGAGGGTGGAAATCCTATAAAAGAGCAACTTTACATTGGGGAACATCCTCAAGGGAATGTGTTGCTTTGAGAGTTGCATATCACCATGATATTGCACTTGTTCTCTCTCTCCCTTCATACTACCTATGTTTTATTTCCAGTACAACAGGATTAAACATAGGGTCCAATCATATAAACAATTACTGTGTATAACATGTATGTAATATCACTGGATGGACAATGGAGATAGAATATGGAGATGTTTAGCACCAGAAGAACAAGTCTCTTCTATTTGAGCTAAAGGAACAATCCCAATAGTTGCTCGCAATATTCTGGTCCTTGTACAAAAGATCTGTTTACCCAGGTTTTGTACAAGGAATGTAAATTTTGTCCATAGCTTTATTCAAATAAATGACTCCAGATGAAATGAATAGGAGCTTTGACTGACTGATCTGAACAAGGCATCACGGAGTAAGAATGACACAATAAATTTACACGGGCCCCATTATTGTAACAAAGAAGCCAAGTACTGAATATGATCTTTCCAGGTCAGGCTTGAGGGATATTAGTGTTGTGAAGTCCACGAAGTTTTTATTATAGCTATCCAAGTGGTAGCGGATTTGTAAAGAGAAGATTGGTTTTTCAGGCATGTCCATCTACCTTCTTCCACAAGATTAAATTCCAATTATTAAAAAAAAAAAACAAACAAACAAACAAAAAAAAACCCGGCTCAGTTCCAACCCTGTAGACAAATGGGTCTGGTTCACAATCGTATCAACAGTACACTCTAAGAGCTTGTCGAGATGAACAGTTACTGGGCAGCAAGCCAGGTTGTAAATCTGCAGTATTCTAGTGTACTAACTGTACATGCGTATCTACTAGGACTCACTAAAAGTTCCCGAATGTGTTTTGATTTACTCTGGTTTGAAACAGAACTCGATCAAAGCACACAAAGAGAACTTTTAGTGTGCGGTAGCAGGGTTCACACAGAGTTAGTGCAATACTGGCTAGTGCAGGACAGATTCACATCCCTGTTTGCTGTGCATGAACATTCGTCTAGACAAGCTCTAAAGTGAAGAGCTGGTGAGAGGGTTTTTTGTTTAAATACAACCACAAGCAGTACTCAGAAATGTAGTTTAAACAGCACAGAAAGGGGAGCAAATCCCCACATCATCACTGGTATGTATACGATTGAGGAGAAGATAAGGTAGTGGTGATAGGGTTGATGAGGGTGTGGCACAATCAGAGGTGTTACAGTACAATTGGTAAATGCAAAATGAGCTACATAGTAGCCAGTAGTGGGGTCTTTAATTACTCCTGCCAACCAGGAATAGTTCCTTATTCGAGAGTGCTTATAAATACAGCGCTTAAGTGCATTACAGCAAGGGCAACTATAAGCACCAGCCACTGAGAGAGGATTTTGACAGTTCCCATGAAATCTCTCTCATAGTAAGCTAGTCAGGGCCTTCTGACTTACACTGACCACAGCATTCTTGGCAGCTGGCAGCACTCACTCCCTTCTGCTTACTTCGTTTTTTGGATTATGAGGCCACATCTACACTACGGGATAAAATCGAATTTGCTCAAATTGGTTTTATAAAACTGATATTATAAATTCAATTTCATGCGGCCACACTAGGCACAGTAATTCGGCATTGCGCGTCCATGCTCCGAGGCTAACGTCGATTTATGAAGCGTTGCATTGTGGGTAGCACTTCTGTAGCTATCCCATAGTTCCCGCAGTCTCCCCC
>NC_133774.1:104025449-104050317 GCF_003597395.2 Chelonoidis abingdonii | reverse complement strand
AGGAGGCTGGCGAAGCAGTTGATCATGGCCAGCAGCAGTAGACCACGAGTATGATTGGGTGGTGGTGGGGAATATGGGACCCCTCCGCAACCCTCGCCCCCCCCTTTTAACAAAACGGAACTCGGTCACCCTACTTATTGTTTTAATAAGTTTTTTCTCTAATATCTGAACTAAATCTCCCATATAGACATAGACATATAATAGACATATACTTCTTGTCCCTATCCTTTGTTGAGATATGGAGGAAAGGGCCCTTTGTAAAGGCACCAGCTATAGATAGAAATACGTACATATAAATTATTTTATTTTTCTTGATAAACTGTCATTCCGATATTTGACTACAAAGAACTTTTTTCAGTCAACAAATGGAGAATGATGCTCACACCAATAAGCACAATACTATCCCTTTTATTCTAGGCAAACTAGAGCTGCGGTCTTTTTACAGAAAGAAAAGACTTGGCCTGACTTACTGTGATCCATTTAGTGGGGTTAGATACTGTTTAATATTAGATATAAAACAGACAGATGTGAGGCCACATAGAGCTGAGATAGACATGATCACACCACAATAAAATCCAAGCAAAATAAGTAATTATTTAAATCAGACTCAAAGGGCCGAAAGCCAGACCACCTATGTGCCCATACGTAGTTCCCATGCAGGCAAGACTGACCTGAAGTCAATAGGGTTGCCTGCAAAGCTTTAGGTTACTCCCCAATCCATTAAAGTGTTGATTTCTTTGGGCCTTGGCACACTGGCGCTTTACAGCGCTGCAACTTTTCACTCAGGGTGTAAAAAAAAACACCCTCGGTGCAGCAAGTTACAGCGGTGTAAGACCAGGAGTAACATTTCCCCAGCGCTGGGAGTGCGGCTCCCAGCACTTGTAAGTTAATCCCACGGGGAAGTGGAGTACCTGCAGCGTGGGAGGCTCTCTCCTAGCTTTTGTTGCCGCACAACTCACACTTCAAAGCACTGCTGCGGGGTGCTCCCACGGCGCACCTTGGAGTTTTTGAGTGTAGCCAAGCAAGATTTTATTTTCATCTGGTTAGCAATACCATATATCTTAGTATTTATCTGCTTTAACTTTAACAATCTCATTTCTGAGAAACAATAATTTATAAAATTTACTTGTGATTCCTTTCCCTTACTCCATACCCTGCCATTACACTAAGGATACTACTGCGTCTGTCAGAATAGTCTGCTTTAGTGTTATATTAGAAAAAAAAATTTACTTGGAAAAATACTAACTCCCTCAAAATAAGAGACATGGCTGGTCAGATTCAAGTGCTGGACCCACTAACGGCCCAACTCTTCCTTACCAATGTTCAGAGATGTCTGAATTGTCAAGACATTCAGCCGTTCTTAGAATGAGTTCCTTAGGCTAATATGGCTTTAGGGGTGGTATGATAAAGGGTCACAATATGGGGAATTAGAGGAAGACTGCTCTAGAAAAATTACAGAGTTCAGATCTTTTAATTACTTCTTGAACACATATGAAGGATGTGTGTGCACCTGCAATATAGTTCAGCAAAAACATACAAACAATTTTTTGTCACACCCTTGTGGATTTCATATTGTACAGCCTCATCTATGTTTTGTTAATCTAACCATCCTACTGTAACTATCATTAATTAGTGGGAGTTACTAGAAAAAGACTCAAATCATAAAAAATGGAGGCTATACCCTTTGATATTGGTCTGTACCATCATGCTATTTTCCAGGAATGTTACCAGTTTTCACTTTAAGGCTTTACATGGGAAATCAAAATCACACGGGTTTATGAATTACAAGTCAAGTTTCTTACAACCAGATGAAGATAAATTAATTTCTCCTTTCTCTTTTCTTCTGGCTACCATGTGCTGTTGTTGCATTTTCAGTTTTCTTCTTTCTCAGTCTCTGCACAATACATATGGGAACACCTCCGCTCATTGAAAGGTAACTAGCAATTGATTACCGTGCCTTACACTTCAATTCCTCCCTTTTTTAGGTTTTTTCTTTTCCTCTAATCAATGGCAGACCAGAGAGGGGAGTGAGGAAACGAAACTCTGCTTTCAATATTCTTTTTTTGCACATTATTTCTCTTCTGAATTTTTTAAAAATAAAAAGCCCAAAATTTAAAATATGGTACGGTGAATCAAGAGCTAAAATTAGGACTTTGCCAGAATTAAGGTTTCCCGTGCACCTTATTACCCCTCCTGGCATGCCTTTAAGTGTATATGATCACGTACTTCCCCACTACCATTGATTCCTCCTTCATTCGTGCACTGTTGGACCGTGTTCAATATTTCTTTTTTATCTTTGTCATGCTGACACAATGACTTATTCACTGCACACCATTTAAGACCCAACAAAGAATGCAGAATTATTCATTTCATCATGAATGCTCCATTGGTTGCTCAACACTAAGTATTGGAGGCCCTTTATTAACAAAAGGTTTATTTTTCACAAACCTCTGAGAGGAATTGTATTATCCCATTGTGTAAATTGGGCAAATTGATGGCAGGAGAGAGGATTTAAGATCAACTGGGTCCACCTCTATTTTGACCCCAGGAACCTGATTTTCCCTGCCCTGGCACCATGGTATGAGTGTTATGTAGCACTATATTGATCAAAGCACAGCTCCGTTACTTTCTCGCACTTCAGATTGCAGCTGAGAATGGTGAACGCTTCCTGCAAAATTAGACCCCAGATCTCAGTTGCGGCACCTCCAGCTAGTGACCCACTGTGTAAGGGTTGTAAGGCCTAGGCATAAGATGTGCAGTAGATGGATGTACTAGGGGCACTGCATTCACTCGTATTGCTTTGATCATGTTATAGAATGCTACATAACACTCATACTCATGGTGCCGGGGCGGGAATCAGTCTGGTCCGTCCAAAATTAGAGGTTGGACGTTGATCTTAATCTCTCTCTGCATTCAGTTGCCCATGTTACACGTGGGATAAGTACCACTTCTTCTCTCAGAGGTTTTGTAAAATAAAACTTGTTAATAATAGGCTCAATACTATGTAGTGTTGAGATGCACTGGCTTGTGTTAGCATCATGGATAACATTGAATAATTCATGCATTCTCTTGTGGTTAAAATGCGCGCAGGTGGTTCTGCAGTGGAATAAGTCTTGTCAGAATGGAACAAACGCGCTGATAAAAAAGTTACAAACATTGAACGCTGTTCTATTTCCACCACTGTGCACTGAGGTGTGTCGATTTACTTGAAAGTATGTAGTATGATGGTTTGGTAGGTCTTCATTCGGTGTGTGTTCTGGATGTTTATCGTCATGCTGTTTTCTCTTATGTTGTTGTATATTGTTCTATGTATGTGTGTGTTATCGACAGTATCCGTGATAGTCGATGTAGACTCGGTATAAGTGATAGTGGCCTAAGGTTGGTTTCTTGATGCCTGGTTGTCGGCGTTTTCTTTAGAGATTTGTGTGGAATTATCATTTCGGCCTGGTCCAGATGCGGTCATTGTTGCGACCATACTGGATACCGGCCGGGAGGGGCCATAACGTCGATTTCCTGTGAAACTTGTCCCACTTAACCGTTTAATCCGAATTGTTAATATTGAATTTAGCGCTACTCCTCTCGTCGGGGTGGAGTACAGAAATTGATTTAAAGAGCCCTTTATATCGATGTAAAGGGCGTTGTAGTGTGGACGGGTACAGCGTTAAATCGATTTAACGGCCATTAAATCAATTTAAACGCGTAGTGTAGACCAGGCCTTAGTAACAAGGCACCAGGCTCAGCAGTCCTACAGATGACTCTCTCAACTCTATTCTACACTCTTCCTGGAATAAGCCCTGAATGTTTACAGCTGAGCGACACTTTTTTAAATAAAAGGGTGTTTTTAATTAACAAGAAGATTTCTTTCTTAATACAGATCCTTAATTCCATAGTGCAGTATTGTTTGGTATCACTGTATTAAGTGAACACATCTAAGATTCACACAGACAGTGAGATGCATTTGGAGCACACTCCTACATTCCCTGAGTGACCAAAACCATGAGTTTCTGGTGCTCAGAAATTGCAGGATCGGGCCCTTGGGAGAGAAGTGGACTGGAAAGAGAACTTCTACCACTGAGCAAGTAACTGCTCAATACTGCATATTCCGAAATGGGATGCAAAGATAGGTGCTGCTAGTAACAGAGATTCAACCTGGTCTAAATCTTGATTCAGGTTTTTGAGAGAGTGCAGAGGTTCCATTGTTTGGCTGGTTTTTAGAGCATGTGTCACCAGTTTAGATACAGGAGGAAAGAAGGACACAACCGTTAAAAATGGTTCACAGGATAGATGTGAATGCCAGCGCATAGTTTTGCAATAATCATATGTCGAAAGTAAAAAAGTTCAAATAGGAGAAAGGTGGGTAAACATGATATTCCGTACAATAAAGGATTGACATGCATTGGTGTGTGTATACAAAGCATAAGGTGTTTCTTTTAATGCTAGTAAAGTTTTCTATGCCTGCTAGGTCCCAGGCTTTCACAAACCATTTCTAACTGGAATATTATTTGGTGCTTTCCATTTGGAGGTGACCAGTACTTTGTGGCTAGAAGTGATGAAGTAAGGGATGGAAAGGATCAGAGCTCTTTCCCTCATCAGATCCCTACAGAGCAAAAAATTTGTTGCATGAGAGAAAAATGAACTCAAATATGAGAGGATTGCAGGAGATGTTTTTAGCAGAATAAACTAGTCTCACTAGAAAACTGTATCCAATAATAATAATTGCATTTATCATTACATAATGCCTTCCATCTGGGCATCTCAAAGTTAATGGTGACTCTAGGTCAAAATTTAGGAAGCGTTACTCTTCTTAGCTTATGACAATCATTAAATCAGGAACACTTGAAAAGATCCTAGAGTCTTTTTCATTGGCTGATAGGTTACTAAATGAAATGCAGGGGCCTTCCCTGAAGTCTTGCTGTTGCTGGAAAGCCTCTGCCCAAACAGATGTTACAGTTTAGGACACTTACTCTGCAAGGTTCATTCATCTAGAAGACAGAAGTGCTACCCTTATCAGAACACCACCTTTGAATGGCACACAATCAAGATTTGCTTTGATTTAATTTTTCTAGGCCTGTTTTCATGAACATTTCAAGAGCCCCTGAAAATATAGTCATTTTACAGAATACTTTAACTATTATTTTTAGTTTCATAATCACATTTCCCCTGTTTCTCAGTGTCTGTAAACCCTGTGCTCCATGGGAGCGCCTACAGGCTAGTGCTAACTGTCAGGTATTGCAGATGGAGCAGGAAACTATGACATGACTAATGGATCTGTCACTGTATGGAAGATACAGAAGCAGTAGCCACAGAACAGCCTTTTGGGGGGATCTCGTCTCACAGATGGCCCATCTTTTTGCTAACATGTAAAACAACATACATGCCTATGGCACTTAAGTGTTAGATAGTAATAATTCCTAATAAGCACCACAGAACCCCTTCAGACAAACCATTCAGGCCTAGCATGGGGACCATTGGCCCATGCAGAGGAAATCTCCCTTTGTGCTGTTTATTTTCATAGCTTTTAAAGTAACCTTCATTTCATTTGGGCTTGTTTATTTCTAGAATAAATATTTAGGCATATGTATTTAAAAATAATGAACATGTGTGTTTATAATTAAATGGGAGGAGAAGAGTAAAGCAAAAGTATATAAAATGGCAGTTATTTTAAGATCTACCTCAGTATGTTTGCCAACCTTTAAAGTCTGGCAGAGCTTCCCATTTCTGTGCCCCCTGGATATTCTCCAAACCGTTAATTTCAGCACATATTCACTGGAGAATGGCAAGTCGTCCAAAATGGGAGGATGGGATTAGATTCTTTGTAACACAAATATGACAATTCAATCAAAATGATCTATCTACAGTCTCTTTGTTTGCATGTCTATTCACTGATTAAAGTCATTTTTCAAGTTCCAAACAGGATGTGAGGATAAACATTAAGCGAGCACAAGAGGAAATATAGGGAGAAAGACTGCATGAACCATTTCTGTACATCAGGCCTTCTGTTATTTAGAATTTAAATTATGCCTTTATGCACACTAACTGAGCTAGGGGTTTATGAACAACTGTACCAGCTAAGCTGAAGTGGCTTGAAGCATTCTGCATCCATAGCACAGAATACTTCAGTAGAATTGCACAGACAGTCTGATCTCTGCAGTCAGTACACCTCCTTCAGTAAAGTATAATGTACAGGCGGTCAGATGTTAGAAGACATGCAGGAAAGGATTGGTCATGTCCCAGTCATCAGGATACACCCATTTAAGGTTCTGAATGCTACTGGCCAGGGGTGGCTCCAGGCCCCAGCACGCCAAGCGCGTGCTTGGGGTGGCATGCCATGGGAGGCGTTCTGCTGGTCGCCGGGAGGGCGGCAGGCAGGCCGCCTTCGGCGGCATGCCCTGCAGAGGGTCCGCTGGTCCCACGGCTTTGGTGGACCTCCCGCAGGCGTGCCTGCGGAGGGTCCGCTGGTCCCACAGTTCCACGCCTGCGGGAGGTTCACCGGAGCCGCGGGACCAGCGACCGGCAGAGCACCCCCCGCGGCATGATGCCGTGCTTGGGGCGGCGAAATGTCTAGAGCCGCCCCTGCTACTGGCTGAGCCGCGCACACCTTGTACTCAGGAACAGTTAGCAGGAACATTCTGCCTGGGTTCTGACTGGAACACAAAGAGGCAGATGAACAGGATCCCTGCAACCTTTTCCTCCCTGGGATGGTCCTCACAGAAAGAGCCACAGATGTCCCTTTTAGAGCTTTGTTTTTATAATGGGAATTCACCACAACTGACCACATCAAGAAAAGAAACCTGAATGCATGATTTTGTACCTGTGGCTTGTATCTGATTGAATAAGGAAAATTCTACACATTAATAAAGTGTTGCATTTACATAGGGATACTTCACATGTGCATCTCAAACAGATTTTTACAAAAAAAGTCATCATCTCACTTATTCAGTGTAGAGTTGGGAATAGGACCCAGGCCAATCCATTAGGCCATAGGAAACGTCCAGCTTCTGAGATAACACTAGCTAAAAAGCTTTATGACCTTTTAAAGTAACTGCCTCAGTAGCTAGACAGCTAAACCCTGATTATCTGCTGTGCTTGACAAGGAACACACAGTACAACCAGACAGGGGAGGTGTTTCTAAGGTACCTTTCCTGCTCCAGCCATAGGCCATCTTTTGTACAAGGCCGGTCCCTCATCCAACAGAAGATTCCCTTTTGCTGGGGTGTTTCTTCCGTGGATGACTAGATTGGGTTTAGAGCTGGCACAAAGCTGCTCTAATAGAGCTGTGGTTCAGAGCCATTTTGTCACATGTCCAATATTCTATTGTACACTCCTTGAGGCAAGGACCACGTTTATAAAGAATCAGCTACAATACTGGTATTATTTAAAACACACTTTTCAGGGGCTGTATAAATAGATACCAGTTGGTTACTGAAAACACCATTAACTGAGAACTACAGAATACACACCACAATGTTCACAGTTTGGGATCTATAGATTTTACAGCCATACTTATTGGGACAGTGAAACAGGAAGTGCTTTGACCCAGTGGATATCCTCATTAGAGCTGGGCACAAAATGATCTTCCCATCCCATGAATATTTTCTCTCTCACTCTGGCTTTGAACAGAAATTCCATGCTGGACCTGAGAAACCTTTCCTAATAAACGTAGTGTCAAAACTGGTCCTGCAAAAAGTTTCAAAAAGAATCAACATTTTCTAGTGAAAAACCTTTTGAGAAAGTTTCCAGACTAGCTACTTCCAGACTAGCTCTAGGGGCCACAAACATTGGCCCCAATTCTCCACTACATCTGAATGCAGCTTGGAGGTAGTGGACAGTAGTGGCTGTACAGGGCACTTTGCAGTTCCCTGATCTTCATCTGCCCAGCAGGAAGAAATTAGACCAGTGAGGGGCCTGCTCTAGCTTCCACCACTCATGTTTTAGACCTGACATCAGTGGAGAATCAGGCATACAGGAGCTCTGTTTCACCACACCTCTTCCTACCCATGTCTCATCATCCCCAGAATGCCAATGATAGTCACTCCTCCTTCCTTTAACACCAAGGCATGGAGGGCAACTGGTGCAGGAGATGGCAGAAGGCTGGTAGGATGGTTCTATTGAGTAGAGATTCTCTAAAGAGAGAAATTCTCCACAGCTACTTTAAAGCCATCTTATGCTGTAGCCTTAGCGGTCCAGAGGACTGAGCCAGTAATATCTGATGAACCAGAATGCTTCAGGGAGCACTGAGAAAACATGCAGAGTAGGAGATGTGTGGTTTCTTGAAACAGTGAAAAATACACTTATTATTGTGCTGATTCTGCTCCTCAGACTGTGGACTCAATCTCATCCTAGGTGGCATCCAGCAACTAGAAACCCTCTCAGTTGTGAGCTGGGAACACGTCTTTGCCAGTGTATAACGAGATAAAAGGCTCTTTAGACCATGCCCCCAAATTCATGCAGCCAGGGAGGGCCAGCTACCTAAACTTTCTCTCTCCATAGATGCCGTGATGTTGTACTCCATATCTTTATGAAAATATGCTTAAAAAGTGAATATAATGTAACTGGAATATGCTTTATGCAAAAAGTCTCTTGTACAGAGGTCTCACCAGGACATGTGAACAGGTCAGATGATACTGAAATTCATCTTAAACCTGGGGCTTTTCCATTTAGAAGGAAGGGTGGGAACCCAGAGAAACAAAGGATTCCTGCCTTGTGCCAAAAATATAAAAGGGGGTGGAACAGAACAAAGGCATGAGAAAACCCCTAGTTACCACCTGAGCTGGAACTAACAAGAACTGTACCAGGGGAAAGGATTGGGCCCACACTAAGGAGGAGCCTAGTCTGTGAAAGAAGCTTATTGGAACATCTGAGGGTGAGATTTACCTATATTCAGTTTCTTAAGTGTATTAGGCCGAGACTTGCGTATTTTGTTTTATTTTGCTTGGTAACTTACTTTGTTCTGACAGTGATCACTTGAAACAGCTTAAATCCTACTTTTTATACTCAAACAAAAATTGCATTAACAATACCTGGGGGAGCAAACATCTGTGCATATCAGCATTATAGAGGGCAAACAATTTATGAATTTACCCGGTATAAGCTTTATATCGAGTAAAACAAATTTATTTGAGGTTTGGATCCCATTGGAAACTGGGTCTCTGGGTGTTGGAGATAGGTATTTTCAGTTAAAGCTGCAGCTTTGGGGGTGTGCTGTGTTGCAGCAGACTAGCGTCATCTCGCTCAACAAGGCAGTGTTCTGGAGTCTCAAAACATCAGGCAAAACAGGCTCAGAGGTAATTTCAGCACTTCAGGAGACAGTCCTCCAGGGGTCTCAGTGACCAAATCTGTCGCAGATGCATTTATGTTTTGTTATACAAACCTCAACAAACATTACAAACAAACTTATTATTAAAATAATTAACTTACAATTTCAGTCCATTTCATTCATATTAGAAGCATAAGTAGTGGTGGGCAAAATTTCACACAAATAATTTGTTCAATAAAAAATGCAGTTTTGATCAATCCAAAGTGATTTGCAAATTAGACACAAATTTGCCAAATAGTTTGGTGGGCCGGGGCAGGTAGAGTAACAGGGAGATTTTGTCAACTTTCACAAAATGAAGAGGGAGTGAACTTGGGTATCCCTCCTCCTTGGTGAGTACCCTGACCATCAGGTGAGATAGTCACTCTCACACATGGTCTCTCTGGCCCAATGGCTATTTAACTATTTCATGCAAAGTGTAACAGCTTCAACAGATTGAGACCAACAACTCTGAGAAATACCCCATAGCCCAGCGGTGAGGGCACACTTTTGGGAAGTGGGAAACCCAAGTCCCTGCCCTGCATCAGGGCAGGGGCATTGAATCCAGGTATTATGCACCTTGGGATGAGTGTCTTAACTCCTAGGCTAAAAAGCTATAAGGGGACCACCACTTCCTTATGTTTTGTGAATTTAGCCCTTTAAAAATGCCCTGAAACGGTTTTTCTGGTTAAAGGACTTTTCAAATCTCCCCTCCTCCCCGCAAAAAAATCTGATTTTTTTGACCCAAACTTTTTCCCCCCAGAACTGCCAGTGAGGCTCCCGCCGCCCCCCCCCAAATCAGTTATTTTCCCAACTTTAAGCATAATTAAAAATATTAAAGGACCCTACATTTAAAAAGTGTTATAAAAAGCTACTAGCAGCCTTCTAACCAAACACCCATAATAAACACTATATAATTAATGCTTGGGTGTTTCAATCCAATGGTTCTCAACCAGGGGGATGCGTACCCAGGGAGGTACGCAGAGGTCTTCCGGGGGTACATCAACTCATCTAGATATTTGCCTAGTTTTACAACGGGCTACATAAAAATCACTAGCCAAGTCAGTACAAACTATAATTTCATACCATTACTTGTTTATATTGCTGTACATTCTATACACTGAAGTGCAGTACAATATTTATAGTCCAGTTGATTTTATAATTATATTGTAAAAATGAGAAAGCAAGTAATTTTTCAGTAATAGCGTGCTGAGACACTTGTATTTTTATGTCTGATTTTGTAAGCAAATCATTTTCAAGTGAGGTGAAACTTAGGGGTACACAAAACAAAGACTGCTTAAAGGGGTACAGTGGTCTGAAGCCACTGTTCTAGTCTACATTTCTATGGGAATACTCCATCCTGCAGAGCTCCTGTTCTCTCACTCTCCCCTGATTCTAATCTCATTTACACACTTTTTAAAGTGGTGAAATTGCAAGGACTTTGAGAGTTACTCCTGATTTAAACCAGTGTCAGACTGTCAGTGTAATCAGAATCTGATCCACTGATATGAAACACACAGACTCATTCTGATCTCACTGACTGGGGTAACTCTGCTGAAGCCAGCAGTGTAAAACTAGTCTGCTAAGATCAGAATCAGACCCTCTACTTCCTCAGCTGTGCAAAGCATGTCTGATTATGCTGAAAAGACTTGTAGCCCAGTAAGAAAGTGCTAGATTGCAAGCAGAATATTGTGTCTAAACATGATATGTAATTCACTGCACTTTCCCATATCTCACCTACATCTATTGTCAGGGGTCCCCCCACATTACAATAAAGAATAAAGATGTAGGAAAAGTCAAGAGGTTGAATTTTAAAGTCAATTCTTATGCAGATGTACTCATTTGTTAAAGCTTAGCATTTAACCACATGCCATGACTGGAATTTAACAACTCACTTTAAAAAAAAGAAAGATACTATTAGGTCCTCAGCCGTTGTATAGTGACTGCTTGCTTAATTTTCCATATCTAAAGAGTTAAAATGGTAGCTCTTACTATTTGTGATTCTTTAAGCTTTCAGCTAGTGTGCACTGTACCGTATATTAACAACACAGGTCATTGAGTGCCTACTGAAAGCTCACTCTGGAAATACCTGAAGGACACAACAAGCTCTTCAGAAATCTATGTCATGATACTTCATGTGTTAACAGAATATGTGGCACAATGATGCATAGCAAAGGATCAGCCTGGGGTGGGCATCTAAAGTGCTCTGCTTCACTGGTGAATGCCAGAGTGAAGCATTGTAATTTTATTCCAATTATACTCTTAGTGCCATGATGTCACAGCATAAATTTGTACTTTTGCATGCAGCTCATGCTGGTGTGATGACAGCTCTTAAAATATTGAGTGATTGTGAGCCCGTCAGCATAAAATTATTCTAACATGGTGCCTTTATTAGTGCTTCTGTAAATGCCATTCTTCTTGTGTTCCAAGGTGGCATTTGCAAATGAGCTAATTTCTCGGCAGTAAAATAATTGCATTGCATTTGTTTTGCAGGCGGATATGGGGGGGACGGAAGAAAAAGTGCTGTTACATAAAAGGGGTTCTTTTGCCATCAAAACTACATTTGCTGTGGTTAGGCAAGTTTTAAAAAGAACACATTAACTAAATGACTGTACAATTATTCAAATAAGCTTGCTGCTTGATAAAGCCATGGAGGGGGATAAACACTTTGGGCGGGGGTAGGGGGGAGGGGAGGTGGAGTAGTAACAAAAGATATGACAGGAAAACATTTTCTGAAAGTCAAGTGCTGTTTGCTGATTGGTAACACACATTTTGGGATTCTGAACGCACTTCTTTCATCACACTAAATCCAAACTGGATGTCAGCTAGCTCAGTTCACTGGGGCAAGTCAGAAGGAGGGGGGTGGGTATAAGAGGGAAGACAGCCTTTAAATATTGCCTGTCAGGTTTTGGTGCTTGCATCATCTAGATAAGCAATAAATGTGAATCAAAAGCAGCATAACTGAAGCCAGGCAACATTAATACAAAAAAAAAAAAAAAAACTTAACCAAAAGACCTGTGTGTGCTATATCGATTGTCAAATGGATGAGCCTGGGGGGAAAAAACTGACAAAAATTAAAATCTTGGGCTAAAATAGGTTCCCGTATGTAGACTTAGGCTTCTAAGTAGCCCGATTTCCAAAAGCATTGAGCATCCTGCAGCTGCCATCAAAGCTGCAGGGTGCTCCGAACTTTGAGAATCAGGCCACTTACGGTACCTGAGTTCATATTTAAGTACCAAACTTTGGACACTCTTTTTGTTTCTGAAACAGCATAGGCCAGTGGTTCTCAAGATTTTTTTTGTGTGTGGACCACTTCAAAATTGCTGGGGGTATCAGGGGACCACTTAATGATCTTTCCAAATATTGTTTGTGCCATTAGCTAACTATTGTAAAGCACTTTGGATAAAAGCGCTATAAAAAAGAAAAAAAAATTTTGTTCTACAAATAAAAGCGCACAACTCGTATTTTAATATCAGGAGTCTTACCTATCTAATGTGATGGATATGCCCTCTCTCCCCCACCACAGCAGCCCCCAAGCTGGGCTGGGAAAGGAGCGGGGTCTCTCCCTGGCAGCTGCAGCCCTGGCACTGGGAAAAGTTGCCTCTTTCTTGGCCGCCACAGCCCTGCACATCCCAATTTCCCTCCACCCCCTCTTCTCACCCCACTCCTGCCTCATACCTACCCCCTAATCCCCCAAGGCCACCACCCCATCTTACATGTGCTTCTCCTCCAGGGTCCAGGCATCTAATTAGTGGACCTACACCTGAACAAAGCTCGGGACCACAGTTTGAGAACCTCTGGCATGGCAATATGTTAAAAATTCAGTGGGCTAAACCATGTTAGCTTTCTTCAGATCCACAAGCCCAAATAAAGAGGAAATTTCAATCATTTATTCATGATGAGTCACAAATATTTTGAATAGAAAAGTTTTTTAAAAACGTTTTACATAATCTGCTGTGGGAAGACAACAAATAGCTGGACAAAACCAGATATATCATGTGACATTTGTGGTAATAACTAGCTTCCTCCACCAATCCATGAGTCTGAACTTTAGACACCCTCAATGTTCTGTCATGCCACAACTGCTAGCAAGACATCCACCACCACCAACCCCCCACCTCTACCCACGACCTCCCCCCCAAAAAATTAAAGCCACAGTTGGAAGGCATTACACTGAATGAGAATGTCAGTTTAAACCATTTTAATGAAGGGGAAAATCCAGCAACTGAGTGAGATGGTACGACATTTCCCAATGAGGATCAAAATCTGTTTCTTTGTTTAAAAGCATCCAAGTGTCTGAATGCCATTGGGTAAACCCAAGCTAAAGCATGGCTTGGGAATCCACTTCTCAGGCATGGGGAGTAAATCTCAATAACTTTTAAAGGCCAAGTTCTGAGCAGCTCTCACATATGACAAAATTGAGATGGACAGGAGAGGAACAAAGCAATACAACTGATCTGACTCCCAAAAAACCCAGACTGAGACCCCACTGGTCCAGTAGCAGAACCGTATTCTGAGGAGGGGCACAGAGGTCAAGGAGTGTGGCCCAGCTACTGTATTTTCCACACAGATCACCCTAATCCACCTGCCACCACTACCCACATTTAGGTACCAGCATGACTAGCAATCTATAACTTCCAGGACAGATTAGATAAAAGAGAAATGAAAGACACTGCCTTACTTGGATTGTTTAAACACATGATGAGGCTTTTGCCTTTGTATAGGGAATATCATGGATGCGACAGCAAACTGAAATTCATGTTGCCTTATTAAAAAATTCCATTGGCTACCAATGTATTTATTTCATTGGTCACTGGAACGTTACTGCTCCGGATAGCAATAATATGGGTGATTGTGTACCTGGAATACTCACAAACACCAAAAAAAAAAAATCATGTTAATTTGTTCTGATAGCTTAGAATGTGGCTCTCAGTCTTGAAAGCCTTTTAAAATATCATAAAGCAGTACAAATAGCTACCTGACAATAAGTCATTCTTTTTAAAAAAAAAAAAAAACCAAAAAGGTGGAGGCGAGGGCGAGTGTAACTAGTCTACTAGAACTTTTTCAACCAAGCAAGGTAATTTGTCAATGTTACTGTAGTATTAATGGTATTCCCTATACAAAGGCAAAATCCTAATGATTTAATTAAAAGCCACTGTGCAAAAAGGACATAATTCCACTCAGAAATTCTCTTGACATCATAAACTACTAAAGCAGAGCTGCTGGAGTGGTTTGCCTCTAGAAACTCAATCTTCCTGAATTATTTTTGTTTATTTGCTATTATATAACATTATGTTAGAGTTAGGCTTAAACAGAAGGTTCAGCATCTACCCTGATGAATTATCTGAACAGCTAGTAAATTACCCTTTTATTATCTATAGAAAAGATCAGAACAGGTTTCCAATCCCTTTACTAGCCTACAGAGAAATGGGGAGGGAGAAGCATCAAAATGATGGGAAAATGGCACACAGGGGCACTAAAGTTATATTAGAGATGTTTCCGATCTTATTATTCATACTCTGTCCTTGGCAAACTGCTTAAAAACAGGCAAGGGAGCATTATGGCCATCACAGACACAGGTGGAGAGAGATTCAGTTAGTGGCTTCTTGCAAATAGGGGACAAGGGACAGGAAGGAAAACAAATATGTAGTGTGCATGATTGGCAAGACAGAAGTACGGTGCTCACATGAACCAAAGTGGACAGGCACATGCTCCAGAACGCATTGAATGCTGTTACAGCCAGCATAGATCATGGACAGAGCAAATTCAAGAAGTCCATCTCCAGAGTGGTCTCAGATTTTTATCCTCTCACTTTGGACATAGCCATCAGTAATGGCTTCTTCTCCACTATCCCAACTTACTTCTCCCTAAAGACTAGAAGTCTAACCTTTAAGTCTCGAATACATGATCATCCCTTTATAAGACTGCAAGTACATGTGTGCTGCATGTTTCAGAGAAAAAAAGAAATCTACAGACAGTGGCACATAACATTTTGCTGCAGTTGCAAATAAACAGAATACCAATGCTT
Source organism: Chelonoidis abingdonii (assembly GCF_003597395.2). Classification (NCBI taxonomy): domain Eukaryota; kingdom Metazoa; phylum Chordata; order Testudines; family Testudinidae; genus Chelonoidis; species Chelonoidis abingdonii. The sequence continues at coordinate 104,034,997 of NC_133774.1, read as the reverse complement.
TCTAATCATCTAGCGTAAAGAATACTATAGAAATGGTAATGAAAGATAAGAAACTAAGGGCCTGATCCAGCCAGGGTACTGAAGGTACTCACTTCTCATTGAAGTCAGAGGGAGTTGAAGGCCTGGATGGCCTCAGCTAAGAAACCTCAGAAGTGACATAGAATTATCAGCTAGAGTCTGATGCAGCGGAATACATATAAACTCCTCAGATGCAATAGCTGTGAAGAGCCACATATGCAGGCTATGTGACAGACTGATCACTAAAAAGGGTCAGAGTGACCTGCCACAGAAACCAAAATGAAATAAAAGACTGCAACACGGCAGCTGCCAGGAAAAAGGCAAGGGCCGGGAACCACAGCCAATGGGAGCTGCAAGGGTGGCGCCTGCAGACAGGACAGCATGCGGAAGCGCCTGGCTGGCTCCTACACAGAGGGAGGGGACATGGCACTGCTTCCAGGAGCTGCTTGAGGTAAGCGCCACTCAAAGCCTGCACTCTTGAGCTCCCTCCATGCCCCAAACCCCTGCCCTGATCCCCTCCCACCCTCTAAACCCCTTGGTCCCAGCCTGGAGCAGACTCCAGCACCCTAAACCTGTCATCCCTGTCCCCACCCCAGAGCCAGCACCCCCACCCAGAGCCCTCACCCCCTTCTGCACCCTAAACCCCAATTTCATGAGCATTCATGGCCCGCCATACAATTACTATACCTAGATATGCCCTCAGGCCAAGAAGTTTGACCCTAGGCCAGGGGTGGGCAATCACAAGCAGGGCCTAGAGCAGAGATGGGTAGGCAGTCTTTGTTGTTGTTCAGATAGCTCCCCTTCATGACTTCCTGGTTTATGTACTGGTATCATCTAATCAGTGGGCTGTGTGGGACCACCACTCAGGTCCTGCTGGGTGGTACTACTTGCTGAGCTCAGCCTCATGGGGTCCTCTCATGGGAGCCCAGCCTATCGTAATACGGAGGCATCAGATTCTCAGAACCCCCATGGTCTCAGATTCCAGCTCTGCAGGTTCCAACTCTCCCTTGGTGGATCTGCTGCTGGGAACTGGTCTTCTTTCCATCCCTACTTCCGAAACGATGGATTTTGTGACAGTCCAGGGCTTAACTTTCACTTTCAATGCCCACCCCCTTTTTTTTTTGCATCATCATAGCAGAGCTCTGAAATACAGCAATCAGGTTATGAAGTTATGAAGACATAACTCAGTCTCTTACTTGGGCAATTGCAAGCCAGGAAGCTTAACTCCACTACAAGCTAAACTGACTGAAATTATAGGAAATGACAGAATCAGACATACAGAAAAACAAATTATGTTGTAAAAAAGAGTCAACATGACTTTTGTAAAAGGAAATCATGCCTTACCAATCTATTAGAATTCTTTGAGGGCATAAACAAGCATGTAGATAAGGGGATCCAGTCAATATGGTGTACTTGGATTTGCACAAAGCCTTTGACAAGGTCCCTCACCAAAAGGTGCTTAAGTAAAGTAAGAAATCATGGGATAAAAGGGAAGGTGCTTGCTCGTGCATCACTCTCTCATTAAAAAGATAGGGAAAAAGAGGGGGGAACTGACTATTTATTCTTACAAAGTATCTGTACTGAGACTTGTGCTGTCTAAGATATTCATAAATGATGTGGAAAAGGGGATGAACAGTGAAGTGGCAAAGTTTGCAGACAATACAAAATTATTCAAGATATGCAAGTGTGAAGCTGACAGTGAAGAGTTACAAAGAGAACTCACAAAACTGAGTGACCAAATATCAAAAGGATTAGATAAATTCTTGGAGGATAGGTTCACCAATGGACTATTAGCCAAGGTGGTCAGGGGTGCAACCCCTTACTCTGGGTGTCTCTAAACTTCTGTCTGCCAGAAACTGGGACAGATGGTGGGATGGATCACTCAATAGTTGCCCTGTTCTAGTCATTGCCTTTGAAGCATCTGGCTGCTCTTAGGGTGTTGCACCTAACTCCCCTGTTGCTCACACACACAGTCCTCTCATCCAGGGTTGGTGGTGCTTTAAACCCGGGCCAGCTGGGGTACAGGTTAGAGCTCAGCTTACTGCAGTGCAAAGAACCATGAGATATGACCCCAGCAATCTTAGTGATATAGTAATTTGAGTTAGCTTAGTGGAGGGGTGAGCAGCCACACTACAAAGCCATACTCAAGTGCCAAATCACCCAAGGTAGCTCTGCAGTGGAAATATGCCCTCAGGCAGAAACATCCAATTAATTGGAAACCACAGTCCTTTCATTTATCATGATTATTTCAGGTCTGATTTTTTCCAAATGCTGAACATTCACAAATGCAGCCAAAGCTCATGGGAGCTGCAGGCTCTCAGCACCTCTAGTGCATAAGTGGGCATGATCACTTATAATCAAGAAAGAAAAGGTCCCTGCCTCACCTGATCTTACAGACTAAATTACATGTTAAAAAAACCCGCACACCACACACAGATGACAAATGGCAGCAGACAGTGATTCATGAGAAATTGGGATTGAAGGGGATGTGGAAAGCATCAGCAGCTGAAGAGGAACCTGCCTGTTAATTCATTGGGGAAATCCCTTGATGTGGTATCTTGGTACCCTCTGTGCCTGAAGTAATTTTGCTCTCTTCATCCATCAAAGTGCCCTCTCTCTCTTCTCTTTTAAATTCCTACTTAAATCCACCTCTTCCCTAATTTAAATAATTAATAATAATAATCCCTGCATGCACATCCTTTCCTGAACTGCTGTCCTATATTTTGCCTCATGTTTGTCATGTCTTATTTAGATTATAAGTTTGCCAGGAAGGGCATGTATCTTGTAAATGTATGGTGCTGCATTCATGTTTTGTAACAACAGTACGTGGTGATTGTGAATCTGCCCTGCCTTGTCATTGCCCCTGGGAAAGAGGCACCTACTGAGTTCCTAATCTGGCACTCTGGTCACAAGAGACAGAAGGACATCCTCTCAGAATAGGGAATCAGCTAAAAATGAACATCTTTTCCACTAATGTTATTCAAGGATAAGAATTCACTACAACCCCATATTCCCCTTAGGTTTAAAACTGTTTGACAAGTCCAATGGGTCATCACTATTTGTTCAAAAAGAAGGTTCTCTAAATACAACCAAATTAGACCTGAGATATATGCACAAACGTATGTGCATCACACCCACCCACATGCTTCTGTCATAATTAGAATAAAACTGCTGCTTGGTATTTACACTGAGGCAGATGAGCACCTCAGTGCCACGAAGGAACATCTGAATCATACAAGGAAGGAGAAAAGAAATAAAAAAGTTGCTCAGTGGGCTAAGTAGATGAAAAAACTCTAGGAGCAGCCATTTGGAAGAAAGCAGACAGATCAGACCAGAGATAGGAAGAAGCTACCTGGCTCACAGGAAAAAAAAAAATCTACAAGAAGTTTTGGGGGTAGGGTAAAAATTTAAGAGAGCTCTTTTAGTCACTGACCCTCTGTGACCCTAACAGCATTCTGCTGCAAGAAAGCAAGGGTGTCACTGGCATCTGGTAGTGAATTTCAGCTGGCTTGACCAGTTAAGTTTACTCAAACTCATTTATGTTAAACTATCTGATGTATCATGTAAGGCATCACTAGAAAATTAACAATGCACTGATACATGTTCTTCCATAGTATCTGCAGGGTAAATGCACAAAGGACCATACACATATAAAGGAAATGTGGAACTAAAGTGTGGGGAGTGGGTAATCAGGTTTATCCCAGAAAGAGGACAAGCTGACACCTCCAGCCAGGTGTCAGAGTTGACTATCAATCACTTCATGTGACCATTCATTTATAGCAGAGAGGGTACTAACACATCAAATTGTATTTTAGCAAACACCAGCAGGGGAAGAAACCAGCCTAGTACTTCCTTCAACACCAGACTCCACATCTCCTTCCTCAGAGTTTGAATGAACTGTATTTAGGGTAACCTTCAGAAGAACCCATTTCAAAAGGCTCACTGACTATGAGAGGAGGGAAGAACCCCAAGTTTTCTTTCACCTAGGAAGACAAAGGAAAGTAGCATCCTGTACTTCTGCAGAAGATCCTGACAGAGTGTGAGCCATGCTAGACAAAGTGATTGGTGAGAGAAGCCATCTCAAAGACTATACCTTGCTAGGTTAATGTTAACCTTTATTTGCTTGAAAACATCTCTATCCTTTCTTTCTTTCACTTGGCATCTCTTAGCCTATGTCCTTCTAATAAGCTTATTTTACCCAGCCCAGTGCGGTGTCTGAACTGAAGTAACTCAGAAATCCAGTTGATGTGGAAAAGCTGCGGAGTACTGATTCTTTAAGGAGCAAAGGAACCTTGTTATTCCTCTGACTGGTCCAGGAGATGGAAAAATTTAGGAATGGGAGTGTGTTGGAGTCACTTGGCTACTAATTACCAAGTCTGGTAAGATACCAGAGTGTAGTTGGAATGTTACAAGGAGGCTGCTGGAATCAGAGTGCTTAGGCAGAGCTCCTTAACACACATAGGCCAGGTCTACACTGCGACTTTAAATCGGTTTAATGGCCGATATACCGATTTAACGCTGTATCCGTTCACATGACGTCGTCATTAATATCGATTTTACCGCCTCCTTAAATCGATTTCGGAACTCCTCCCAAACGAGAGGAGTAGCGCTAAAAAGAGAGGTGCTATTCTGCTGAACTGACCATTATTAGTAAGAGCAGGTGACCCAGTCAAGTGATTAACCCCATTTTCCTTTCAAAATCTTCACAGGGTTATAGCGTTCTGTCCCATTACTGGTCGAAGTGGAACAAAGAGGGGAGATGGTAACAGTTTCTGGTCTCAAACTGTACGATCGCGATAGAACAGAGCAGATTGTCAAGAACAATACAACTCATTAACAAAGGTGATCGCCACCGCGCCAAGCGCCTAGTGCTGCAGAGCTGCATACATCCATAAAAAGAGGAATGTAAGTACCAGATGCTTATTTAACTTCATTCTCGCTTGGGTAGGGGAAGGAAACGAATAGCTTCCGTGAAATAAACAGCAGCCGGTGTAACTACAGAACGGGCGCTAACAAGATGCAAAGTGAAGAACGCTGACTGGGAAGCGGGAGTCCCAGCACCCGTTCGTCTCCATTGATCCCCCGGCCGGCCTGATGCATAATGTAAATAGTCACCGGGGTTCGTAAACGCGTCATACATTCCTGCTCCGGAAAACACCAGCAGACAGTCTTTCGACATGCCCTGATTGCCCTTGCAGAAACAAAAGCATGCCAGCACTAGAGCAGGGCTTTTTGTTGCCCATCACCAAGTCCTGTGACTAATCCGTGGAACAGAGGCCGACACGAGCGCTACACACAGCAGCAATTCTATGCAATGAAGGAATGGTACCCATCTCGTACCTACATACTGCAGAGAAACTGGCAATGACAGACGGTAAGCTCCTTCCTAACGTCCGCGCACATGAATCAGCCGGCGGCCAAGCAAACAACATGGCTTGAACCTGCCAACTCCGAGATCCCGCTACGGCTAAGAAATAGAGTCAGCCGACACAAGAAGAGTCAAAGCAGCAAGAATCTTGACACGCCTCAGACTAAAGACTCGTTAAGTCTATACAGGTCCAAGGACTCTGCGCTTACAGCATCCAAGACCTCGGCACTCCACGAAGGACAAGAGTCAAGTGTAAGAAAGCCAGCTACTTCATGCTGTATAAACAGGGTCCGCCGGCAGAACCGCACGCTCATTATGCTCATCTCTCCCAACCCTCGCAGCTAACCTGGCAGGGCCACCACCCATGTTCTGTCATGCAGCGTGGAAGGAAGACAAGAATCAACAGACTGATTGTGACATAAGACAGGGGGGCGTCACTTGGAGGACAGGCAAGTCGTGGCTATAAGTCCAGGCAGGAATCTCAAGTGAGAAACCAGAAGGAGCGATGACTCTGCCCCAAGGACCAAGTCCCATGGGTTGCAGACCATTTCCACGGGCACTCCAAGCATCGACGACAAACCGGATGTACACGGCCAGTAACAGAAAAAGCCTGAATCCCCGTCACTGTGAATCGTCCGATGTCACCGTGGGGCACAACACACACAGGTGACCTACACGGAGCATTCTCGAACACAATGCAGTCTCCTAATCGAAGAAGCGTCCACTTGGACCCACACACGGAGGGGTTCTGAATCGATATCTGGGGTGAGGACTCAGTGCTCACAGCACGCGTTCCAAAAACGAAAATGAAAAGTTTGAAAGAATTTAAAGCGATGCTGATAAGGCACAGCAGAGACCCTTCAAGCGTGAAGGAAGGAACTTAGACCAGGGTTACCAAAAGCAAGAACAAAACGGAAGGTCAGGGCTCTGAGCCGAAAACATCCGCCTTCGACTAACCTACATGCAATTTGGGTGTCAGCGCTACAGCCCCCAACCTCCGTCACGTGGATCAACTTTGGAGGAAAAATCAGTGTTATCTGAAAAATGAGCCGGGGAAATGGAGACAATTGAGGAAAATACGGGAACAACCAACATCCGAAACCACAGCAGACTTGAAGACCCAAGAAACACAGTCACCTGCGCCTAAGCGAGAAGCCCAACAGGAAGCCAATGGAAGCGATCCTCCGGTAATGCCTTCTCTGTACCAACACAAGAGTAAAACAAGACAGTTTTTGTAGACTCAGCATGACACCAGGGTTTTGCGCAGCCAGCCATTACTCGTACAGAAAATTCGTTACATCTGGGGATGGTGAAAATCCTCCAATAATGTCCATATCGATCGCAGGAACCAAAACCCTTAGCTCATATGAGAATCATTATCGGCCAAGACAGCCTCTCACTTCCCGCCAAAGGTAACTGTTCAACGCCCTGCATTTGCAAGACCTGTGGTACGCAGGCATTGAAGGCTTGCACGAGGCATGCATAAACAAATCGCGATGCCCTCTGCGATGCTATTGCAGAGAGAGATAAGTCATCATTCGCATTGTAGAACTCAGTGAATGTTAAAACAGGGGCAGACACTGGCATTTTGCTACTGCCAGAGCGCTGGGGATGGGAGGAGGGATAGCGACGGAGTTTTCAGCGTCTGGCAAGCACGGATTCCCACTGCTAAACCAGCAATGGATCGGGGGCGAGTAGGGGTGATCACTAGGCAGTGATCGTATATGATGGAGACATCGCGCTTTGGTGGATTGAAGAGGGGGGTTGGCTTTGAGGCTTCTCTTAACAGGAGCATAGGCATCATATAGATCACTGTGAGTTAACGGCGGAGAAGCATAAATTGTAAAGCCTCATACCATCGCCGGTGGACGTACGTTTGCCCGTACTGCGCGGCTGTTGTACCGACAACCGTCCACAGACACTGATATTAAACGCTACATAAATCGACCTTGTATCGAGATCACTGGCTGTCGTAGGTGGATAGTGTCTATGTGAAAGAGTTCAATCATGGCTGTAAAAGGTATCTTTCGCACATACCTTTTATCAAACCTGTTTGCCTTCCATGCAGCGGCACATTTCCAGAGTCTATGGCCCAGTCAGCGGGTGGCTGGACTCGGCGGAGGGAAGAAAGACGCGAGATGAATGTTCACAGAGAATTATTGAAGTAACACGCAATAGAGGATAATCGAAGAGATTGGAAGGATGTGGTAGCAAGGACTAGGAAGATGCCATGAACCGATCTGAGAGGGCTAGGTCAGGAAGAACGTTGGAAGAACGAACGCGCGATCTGCCTGCGTTCTCAACTGAAATCCTCAACGCATGGTGGACTCAGGAAGAGCAGCACAGTAGCATAGGCCCACTGCAGCCCTGTATAACCACCTCTGCAAGCCCCCACGCATATCTCCCTCACCAGACGTGTAAGAACGCGTGTGAAGGCTTTCTGCACACGCTACTCTCCCACCCCGCAGAGTTCAAGGAAAGCCCGTATACAGCACATTGCTTAGTAGCCGTTTCCCTTCCCTTCCTCCAAAGCAAGCATCAGGACACCTTCCTATCTCTCGCTTTTAAATAGTCCTTTGTAATACAGAATACATCGAAAGGGGAGGGTGGTGCTTACAGAAATCTATAAGGAAATACATGATTTTAAAGCAGAAGCATAATTACTTTAATGAAATAAAATGATTTTAAACGATACAGAATTTATTTCCTTGCCGCATGTAATAAAAGGGAGGTGGGTCGCTACACGAATAAGTCCCTCATAGTGCGGAGGTTCATCAAGGGAACACAGTCACACCCGTACCCTGCCCGTGCGAAACTGTTTCAGGCTCTGATGCGCAGCGCTCCAGGTGTGCTCTCAATCGCCGCTCACTGGCGCTCGCTTGGCAGCGCTCAGGGATTGCCTCAGCCTCCGACCCAAGCCCGATAATGTCCCCCTTATTCTCACAAGATTGTGGAGCACACAGCAAGCACAATAGCAAGCGGACAAGTTGGTGGCTGAGGTCCTAGCGAGTAATATACTGACGCCAGCGACCCTTTAACGGCAAATGCACATTCTACCAATCGCCACTCGCACTTGCCAGCCTGTAGTTGAACAGCTCCTGACCACGTCAGGCGCCAGTGTAGCTGTCATGAGCCAGCGGCACAAGGGTAGCTGGGCCCTAGGATAACTATAGGCATGTTGAAACATCCACGCTATTTTCTGTCTGGGAAGTAATCCCTTGCCGCAGCCGTAAACAACTAGTGCTCCTGAAGACCGAGCGCCATGACCCTTCCTGGCCATCCCACGTGGATTGGAAACGTCCCTGTGGCCACCAGTTGCACGCATTGAAAAGTACTCTTCGTTCATTTCTGGTACCTGTTGTTCTGGGCCAAGAGAGGTACTGGTCCATCTAGGGCCACACCACAGTTCGAAAAACCCATTGCAGCAAAGCAATCCACATACCTGCACGTTCCCAGAGCAACCTTTCGTAGCAGCAGCTAACGATTCGTTGGGCACTGCATCACTGCAGCCCCCACAGTAATTGCCCACCCAAATGATCTCGACTGACCGGTAGCTGTCTTGCGCGGAAGCTTCCAGAGGCTATGCACTCGCTTCTCCACTGTGAGGGCTCTCATGTTGTATTAAGCGTTTCAGGGCAGGGAAAGAGTCACAATCTAAGAAGCTGCTCTTACGCATGCGAAAGTTTCGGCACCACTGCGAATCGTCCCACACCGTCAAACAATGCGGTCCCACCAGTGTGCTGTGTTCCCGTGCCAAATCTGGCGTTCAATGGTAGTGATGCCTCCGTAATAGCAGTAGCTCCAAAACGCTGGGCAGCGGTTATGGAGAATCTGCTCCATTCTCCATCGCTGTCCTCGCGCGCAGCCAATCAGCCTCCTCTCTCCCTCAGTATCCTATTAGTCAGTATAGCAACACAGAGACCGCGAGGTTTGACAACGGGCAGAGCATAGGCGGCTTGAGGCGGTCTATGGAGATGCGGGTGCTACGTTCTTCTCAATTGCACACTCAAAGTCCCGACCTGAAAAAGCGCAAGACCACAAGGTAGGCGCTGACTCGGAGCAAAGCAGAGGAGAGGAGAATGAAGCATCTGCCCAACCACCCGGCAAGTTGTCTGGCGCATCAAGCACTGCCACACGAGTGGGAACTATGGATCGTGCGAGA
>NC_133774.1:104012405-104024122 GCF_003597395.2 Chelonoidis abingdonii | reverse complement strand
ACAGCTACCCACAGTGCACCGCTCCTGAAATCGATGGTAGCCTTGGACCATGGACACAAGCAATCGATTTTGTGATCGCATTGTGGACGCGCAAAACCGATTTTATAACATCGGTTTCGTAATATCGGTTTAAACTACTTCGAAATAATCGTGCAGTGTAGACGTAGCCATAATACACTCAGTGCAGGCTTGTCTGCTGGCTGTTGATGTCCCGGCTGTGAGCCACAGCAGCAGAGCATTGAAGGTGCCCAGAGTTACAGGGCAGGCAGTCATACAGGCCATCAGGTCTGGACTGCACTGCAGAACATGATGCCTTCCTGGCCCAGTCCTACAAATTATAGAGTGCCACCTGCAAGATCCTGAGGACCCATAGCTTTCTTGTGCTTAGACCCTTGTAGGTTTTTCATTGAGGGGATGAGACTAGTTAGGATGGCAAGTGTTTCTGAGAGGCAACTGTCCACAAACCATGATAATCTAGTACAGCTAATAATTTAAAGAGCCAGCAGGGTAGTTTGATGCCCTAACAAAAACTAAGTAAAAACCACTATTGGAACAAGCAGACCCCCAAAAGAGAGAAAATTCATATCATATTTCATTTACAGAAGACAACATACATAAACAACAGGCAATATTTAAATGGAAACAAAAAAGCAGGGCAGATGAACAGTGTCATGGAAGAGTCCAGAATGCTGAGTGCTCCCTGGGATAGGCTCTCTCAAGTTGATTAGCATCCTTGCTCATCTCAGCTACTAAGACAGAAGATAGGGCAACAACCCACTCTGCTAATGGCCTGCCCTCTGGAGTAATCAAGTTACAGTCAATTGAGTTCTTTGTGCTACAGGAAAGTATAAGCTCAGAGAAATGTGAGATCAGTATAGCTTTCTTTGTGTCAAAGCTAACAGCAGCAAAAAGTTAAAACAGTTCTTCTGAGTCCCCCACCCCATTTCCTCAAGATCAACCTAATAATTTGAAGACTAAGACTGAATCAAGCCAAAGACTGAAATTCAATTTGTAATCAATTGATTGGCAACATTAACCATTCTACCTCGTACTGCACCTGAAAGGCAAAACATGGATGGGTTTATTATTCCCAATGGAGGCATATTTTTTTTTATAAGAACAACAACAAAATCTATACAAGTAACAACAGTGGGCGAAAGGGTAAATACAAGTAATACACTATAGTAAAAAAAAAAAAAAGCTTGATTGCAGATGTGAAAATAAAATTTTACATTTCCCCACATCCGTTTCCCCATTCCAAGAATTTCAGTGGCTTCTTATAGATATGATAGCCATCAACAGCTCATATTTAAAGGCAAAGACCGTTTACTACTTCAGGTCTGTAATATGCCTAGCACAAAGGAGCCTCATTCTCGGTTGGTCCTTCATCACTAATTTCAAAATTCCAGCAAACATTGGGTTAAACTCCACCGTCACATACACATGACACAAAACCACTGACTTGTGGTGAGGGTAGAATTTGGTTTTGAAAAATCCCTTCCTACACAGAGTACATCCATTTTCAGAGACAATCCCTGCAATTGACTTTTTTTTTTTTTAAATAGAAAATCCAATGTCTATGGGCCTCAATTGTGTGTGATGCAGAATGCCTCCAGCAAGCTGGTAGGCATAGGATAGGAGTCTTCACATCTTGTAGGAACAAGCCCATAATTAGATGTGGTTGAAAGTGTCATTTTGCTGAAAAATGGTTCTTTGCTCAACATGAATGTCTTTGTTGAATATTTTCCATGTCTAAATTCCACCCCCCCCTCTAGTTTTTCCAAAAAATAAAAAAAATCTTTGTTTTCTGGGTGTTTTTTTTTCTAGTTTTCAAAGACTTGTTAAAAATCAGCTTTTGTGTTTGTTGCTGAAAACCTGGAAAAATTCCACAAAAATATTTCAGACAAAAGGAACATATTTAATTTCAGGAAGAACAAAAGCTTTAGTCCATGCCAGATTCACAGCTATAGGCTTTCACTGTTATTTTCCCTCACTAGCTCATAACAAGTATGAAAATAAACTTTCCACTTAAAGCAATGGTCAATAGCAATAGAGAGAAGTCCTGACTGTGCTCTCATTTATAATGATGAAAAGCAGGAATAGGTCCATCAGAGCCAGAGAGTCATATAAGTGTAAAACAAGTGTAACTGAGAGGAGAATCATCTTAAATTTTCCCCCCTCCTACTCCTTTCTCCTTTTATTGCTTTTCTCTTTCTTCCTGTTAGCAACCAATTTTATAACATAACTTAGACCATTAACTCAACAGGGATGTGTCACATTCCAAGGTGCAATCCAGGCCATTGAGGGGTTGTATCACTACCTGCCCTACAACCGTGGGTGCCTCGCAGTCTCTAGGATCACATGTGGACCCATCTTGAGTGGGGATTAATCATGGGGAGGGAAAGCCCATGCTTTGATGCCTCTATATATTTTGGTGCTAACTCCACAGCTCCAGTCTCTCCCAGTACTATCAGCTGTCTGCTGGGAGTACTTCACTAAACCTTCTTAATTGCTGAAAGCTTGCATTTTGATCCTTCATAACTACTGCCTAAAATCAATTCGTTGTCAGGCAACAGCTGCAGCATTCATTGTTGCTGGTTCCCACGAAAATGGCTAATTCTGAAAAATGTTAATAGCTTCAGCCTTCAATGGGAAGATTTAATAATTAAATTTTAATTTACAAAAAAAAGTTTAAGAGACAGGTTAACCTGTCAAGAACAACATCACTTTTGATCCAGCCAAAGGCAGACAAGGAGATTGTATATCCTCATTAATACCACAATTGGCATCTGGAATCTGTTCAAAAATTCTAATTTACTTCATAACAGAGGATTATGGTAGAATCTGGAGTTCTTTATGGCCCGCAGAGGCTTGTGAAATTCAAATAGAAAAGCTTTCAGTTAAACATTTCATAAAAAGCCCTATCTGACTTATACTAATCCAAAGAAACACTAACAAGTGCTTGAGGGGATGAAAATCCACAATATGTTTTGGTAGCTACCCTTATGGAAACATTAACATTCTTGGGCATGGTCACTCAGTGACCTTCTGAAGTTAGACACAACCGGGATTCAGTTCTTAACACACTTCCAATGCACTAAAAAAAAAAAAAAAAAGACAGAAGCCTCTAGTATTTATGAATTATTAATGCTCGCTTTCTGGGTGGTGGGGTTTTTCAAGTTTTGCTTTTGTGTGCATGTTCAGCTGAGTAATTCAATAGACAGAGGCATGAATAGTTATGCTAACTAGCACTGGGGCTAACCTTTAAAGTTCGTTAGAGCTGTCAGCTTTCCCTGAAATATTTTCATTTTTCTGAACAGGAAAACACATTTGTATACTGGGCGCTGGAGGGGGCATCTTCAGGAACTGGATTTTATGATTAAAGAACAGAGAGAACAGGTTCAAGAAGGGTGTCAGGTTCACAATTCTCATTTACAATCCTTGCCATCAGAACGTATTCACATTGTGCCAGTTGCTGCTCTCAATTCTCATTACAGAAACGTTGTCATCCAAAAGAGGTGTGGGAACTTGAATAACTCACACATGTCCTCTGTGAAATATAGCAGGATCCAACAGAAAAAAACAAGGGGTTGGGGGAGGAATGAAATATTCCATCAGTGGGTTGGAAGCAACACAAAAGAGGTGAGCTTCAATTCAGGCAGAAGATGGGAAATAAAGATAGCAATAAAACATTTTTGACCAGTTGAGGCCTTTTTAAGAAGCGGACTGTAAAAGGAAAAATAGACGCAACTGACCACATAGTGCCTTCTATACCTTTTCACTATACAAAAAAAAAAAGTTTGTTCCTTAACACGATTTTCTTGTGTGACAAAATCAAAGCATCATGATGTTCATTGTGCTACATGTTCCTGTTAAAGCTAGAGAAGACGCTGAGTCACAAGTGTTTGGATCTGGAATCAAACAACAAAATAAAATAAATAATAATAATGTGTAATGATTGAGAGATCTTGAGATCAAAAAGCACCCTAACATGGGTATTATTCCCATTTTGCAGATGGGGAAATTGAGGCACAGAGAAATAAACTTGCCTAAGATCAGAGTCAGAGTTAGAATCCAGGCTCATTGTTCCCAGTCCCATGCTATAGCTACTAGACCATTCAACTTCTTGAGAATAAAATCTAATATCAAAGTTCAAGGTTGCGTGCTTTCTGTGTTCTAGCTCAATCCAGAATGGAAGCAGGCTTAGCTTTATGACCTAAGATCATGATTCAGATATGAACTTGCCCAGAGCTGTGGGGAGTTTAAATCCAGCTGTTGCGTAGTTGTCATTTAGACCTAACCCTAATTGCAAAAGCTTCACTTTTTTGCATTTACCTTTTTAATGCAAACTGGATTTTGTTACAAATGTGCCACTTAGCTCAGGCCAGCCTATCTAAGTTGGAGTTCTGGGCATTTTTACACAGTTTCAACTTGAGAACAGGAAAAAAAAAAAAAAAAAAAAGGTTTTTTTTTCTGGTGAGCTTTGGTAGGGGTGTGTGGATAGGAGAGTGAGCATACACCTAAAACTCAGAGAAACTCAAGAGCAGAATTTAGACTTTGGGTGTTGCATGTTGAGGTTTTAGGAAACAAGGCTTAGCTGAGGGGATACATTGATTTGGGTGCATCCTACGCCAGTAGAAAACTATGAGGGGAAGTTACAGAAACTATTTGCCATTTGTCAGTTTGAATCCCTCATCTGCGGTGTCTGAGGGCCAACCTGGTACAAAAAGAGGTATAATTTCTTCCTTCATGCACCATGTCTGGTAAATCTGGCCCAAGAGCAGGGACATTTTGCAAAACAAAATATGAACCAAACAGTTCTATGTCTGAGGTAATTGTTGAGCCACAGCCTATAATCAATGTAAAATTAGGACTCTGTCCTTTCATTAAAGATGTCACATGACAATATCCCAGTACTCTGGGTACAAGAAAAGATTAATTTTATTACTTCAACCTCTATAGCCAAATTTCAAAAAAGAGGATTTATTAGTAAATATTTATTTGTATTGTGACAGGGCATAAGGCCCCCAATCAGAGATTAGGGCACCATTGCACTAGATGCCATCCAGACACACAAGAAAAAGGCAGCCCCTGCCCTAACGGCTAAATACAAGACAAGAGATAACAAGTAGACATGACAGATGGGAGGAGCATCAGGTAACACTGAGATGACTTAACTTGTCTTCCAATTTTGCATCTGCAATTATTTACGCGACTGACTGTTGGTGAAGGCTCAGAATTGGAGGCTAATTTTGAAAATCTGGCTTTTAGATAGTAATTAATAACCAAACCCTAAAGCCACACTTCACCCAAGCTGTAGGGGACAGCAATAGTCTCATCCTGAAGAGTGTCTGATTCAATCCATATTGGCTAAGAAAAAATGCAAACTGTATATACTGCATTGCATAGAGAATGAAATATAAAAACTAAGACAAGCGATACCAAGCATATTACAATTGCAGATATCCTGTTAATCTGGACTCTGGAACAAAAGGGACGAGGGAACAACTATATTCACTCAGACAGCAGCTCATAAAAGGAACTTTGACACACTGAACCCCCAAAAAGAAGAACGCTTCTAATTTCCAAGCAACAAATTGTTCTGCTCTGTTAATGGGTTAAAATCCTTATTACTTGTCTTTAACGGAGATTTATAAACCAAAAGAGGTACAACACTCTATTGGCTGGATTCCCAAAGTTTGTATATGCTATTCACGCTCTCACGCATAACTATCTATATTGTCTCTATTTGCCAGTAAGACTGAAGTGACCAAAAACTTGTTTTTGCCCTTTTCCCAAAAATAATGAAGAAACTCTCCTGGTAGAATATGTTTCATTTTTGCCAGATACAGGACAATTGCTTTCATATTCTCATTTGTAAAAAAGGGTTCCTTGCCTCCATTATATTCTGATGATGATGATGATCATCCTGTTTTTCCAGTCCTGGTATTTTTTCCTAGACAGCAGCATTCAGTGAAAATAAAGAGCTCTTCCTCCTCATTTGTTTAGATACCATTGGAGGGATTTTGTTACAAAGTTAACTGAATCCAGTTCCTTGGATGCCGAAGGAAAAGCCTAAAAACTTTTGGATTATTTGACCTAATGTAGTGCTCAGCTATTCCTAGTCTTCTCTATGCAATTCAAATTTGTTTATATAGCAATTTTCTGTGCTTTCCAGTGTAAGGGCTAAACTCAGCTTTCAGTGATATCAATGGGGTTGCTAACTGAGAGCAGAGTTCTGCTCAAACGCCCTGTTCTTTTCTCTAAGCCCTCACATTTTCTTAATAAAACCCAATATTTCTCTTCAAATCATGGTAGAGATGTCTGCAACCCATTAGGTTTAGTATGCAAAGGATCCACTAAAGCAGGGGTAGGTAACCTATGACACACATGCCGAAGGTGGCACACAAGCTGATTTTCAATGCCATTCACATGCCCAGGTCCTGGCCACTGGTTCGAGGGGCTCTGCATTTTAAATGAAGCTTCTTAAACATTTTTAAAACCTTATTTACTTTACATATAACAATAGTTTAGTTATATATTATAGACTTGTAGAAAGAGACCTTCTAAAAATGTTAAAATGTATTACTGGCACATGAAACCTTAAATTAGAGTGAATAAATGAAGACTCAGCACACTTCTGAAAGATTGCCAACCTCTGCACTAAAGCCTTAAGAGCTGCTTCATGCCTGTGGTAGGCAAAGGGCTGTGGCAATACAAAAGACAGTTATTAAAATGTAGCTTTCATTTCCACACAGGTGGAATGAAGTTATGTTAAAATGTGGTTATATTTCACCTTTTATCCAGGGAACTCAAAGCATCTTATTAATGTTAAAATAACCCCACAAAACTTATGAGGGAGATAAGTATTATTATACTCACTTTATAGATTGGGAAACCCAGGCACAGAAAACAAAATGACTTAAGCAAGACCATGTGGCAGAATCACTCTTCATTGCCCTAATCTTTTAACAGCTGTGTCTATGAACATACACAATCCAGTAGTATTGGACAGTAAATTGTACAATACAACGTGTATAATATCATCATTCATACAAAAGTTTCAAACAGATAAGTAGTTTGCAATGTACCTTTACAGGTAACATGTAGATGTGATAGGCAGGGAAGGCAGGGGGCTGGACTAAATGACCTTTCGGGGTCCCTTCCAGTTCTATGAGATAGGTATAGGTAAACAGGGTGCAATGGCTGAGCACAGGGAAACTGCAGGAAGGTGAGGGAGCAGGATTTGAAAAAGTGTCAGGAAGAGGTCACAGGCAGAGAGAAGAGGTCAGTGCTAAACTGGGGTTAATTAGGTAAACAGGCTATTATAGTAGGTGGGAAGATCATTGCAGAAAAACGTTCTTCTGCCCATAGTAAAGGGTTATAGAGTGGGTGATTTGGGGGCAGACTAGAGATTAGGAAGAGACTGGGAAGGGCAAGCATTCATGGAGGATCATAATAGTCAGAAGGTAGATTTGGTATTTGATTCTGAAATGAAAAACATAGTGAAGGTTTCTGAGGTAGGTCTTACCGTTGTATCTGGACACGAGTTGGCAAACAAACAGCAAACCACAATTTGGGGAACCCCACCCCCATCAAATGACAAGACATACTAAAACTGAAGCATGACATTTAAACCAAGACCTACGTAACTCCTAGAGGGACAAGCTCTACTAAGTGAGCTCATCTCCCTGAGGGAAAATACAGAAGTATGACTAAGGTCACCTCATCTGTATTTTTGCTCTTTAAATATATCTAATGGCAGTGTGCACATTGCCAGTTGGCCAAATTTGAATGCAATAATTACATTCTGCTCCCTAAATTCTTCATTCTGCAATTTCAGTTAGGTAGGCTAGTTCTTCACACCCTTTCCTAAGCTAGATCTTTAGTGTTGCTGTGCGCTATTAAGCAGCTGCTATATTCCACTCTAATGATGGCTTCAGTTCAGTGGTAGGTGATGCGATCCCCACATATCCCTTACTATCTCAGGAATTTTTGGTGAGGATCCATTAAGTTGGGTTTGTAAGACACTTCAAAAATCCTATGCAAAGCTATATGTGAGAATGACTCTTGTATACAGACAACATATAAATATTTGGAGTAAACATTTACACCCAGAAAAAGATATACACTGTGCTGCCCATTTCCACACATACATGCATATTACTCTAGTCACAAGTTACTAGACGTAGCACAGTTAGGAAAGACTTGAGAAGCTTAATAAATGAGCATTGTGTAAAATCGCTTTTAATGATCCAAATAGGTTTATCCATAGAATTTACCAGTTTACCAGAAGATTCTTAATAAAATATTGCTGAATAAAATGAACCCTTTACACAATTTATACCAGTTTCAGTTTCTGCACCATCTTTTCCACATTACTTTTGCATAGGCCAACAAGGAACTGAAAGTACAGAGATTAATTTAGGTAACAATTACCACAATTCACAATTGCATTAGCACCTATTAAGGTTCATTGTTCTGTGGAAATTTTAATGATATATTCCTGAGTGAATAAAAGCAGAAGATGATTAGAAGTAAAATTGTTTCTATGTACGCTGACAGGACTGCTGAGCATAATTATACATTTCTGAGGCGACCTGTTTGGAGTTTACTCCATAATTTTATGTAAATTTTTAATAACTTCATTTTTTCAGGTTAAATGTTAATATGTTATTTCAATGCACAGGGAGTTGCAGCAGTACTAATGAACATGTATTGCAACTGATGGAACCAACTTCAGATAAAAGTCCTGAACATTTCAGGGTGATGGACTTTTACTTCATTGTTCCCCCCCCCCGCGCGAATCTTATTCTTGAACTAGCTGCCAACATTTTCAATCGTCTCCTGGCTATTAGCTACAGTATCTAAATTCAGAGCAAAAAAAATTCAAGACGAGAAAAAAAAATTTTTTCCCTCTTTTCCTGATTTAATCACTGCATGATGTTGTCTTAAAACAGTTTCTGCAGCTCCATGTAACACACGTGCAGTAAGCTGTAGAACATAAAGAGACAAGCATAAAACCGGAAATGAAATATATTGAAGACAAATGTGTGTGATCAGACTTGCACAAAGTCCGCCCACTTAGATATGTGTGGGTTTCGATTGACCATTCTGACAGGTTTGTATCCACTGAGCATCATTTTTGGTTTGTGTTCAACACCCTGGAACTGACGTAAACATCAAGAAACCTTCAGCAAGTTTTGTACCAATATGAAAACAAAACTTATATGACCCTCTATATCACCAGAGTCCTCTCCTTCCCCAGTAGACTGACTACCACTCTTACCTTCATTTGTCTCCAGTTCACTTTCCCCCTATACCTGTGTCCTGGCCAGTGGTCAAGCATCCGCTGAAAGGACGCCTCCAGATGACGGCATTTGGTGGCATTTTAGCAGATGCTCGACTGCCGCCATGGTCCTTCGTCTTGCGCCTGCCAGACGAAAAAGGTATGGGACCACTGCCCTATAGAATCATAGAATGGAAAGGGGCCTCAAGAGGTCATCTAGTCCAGTCCCCTGTCCTCATGGCAGGACTAAGTATAATCTAGACCATTCCTGACAGGTGTTTGTCTAACCTGTTCTTAAAAATCCCCAACGATGGAGATTCCACAACCTCCCTGGACAATTTATCCCAGTGTTTAACCACCCTGACCGTGAGGAAGTTTTTCCTAATATCTAAACTGAACCTCCCTTGCTTCAATTTAAACCCACTGCTTCTTGTCTGATCCTCAGAGGTTAAAAGGACAATTTTCCCCTCTCTCCTCCTTGTAATAACCTTTTATGTACTTGAAAACTGTTATGTCCCCTTCAGTCTTCTCTTTTCCAGACTAAAACCCAATTTTTACAATCTTCCCTCATAGGTCATGTTTTCTAGACCTTTAACCATTTTTGTTGCTCTTCTCTGGACTTTCTCCAATTTGTCCACGTCTTTCCTGAGATGTGGTGCCCAGAATTGGACACAATATTCCAGCTGAGGCCTAATCAATGCAGAGGAGAGCAGAAAAATTACTTCTTGTATCTTGCTTACAACACTCCTGCTAATACATCCCAGAAATTTGTAGGGTTTTTTTGCAACAGTATTACACTGTTGACTAATATTTAGCTTGTGGTCTACTATGACCCCCCAGTTCCCTTACTGCATTACTCCTTGCTAGGCAATAATTTCCCATGCAGTGACCATGAAGTGGTGGAGTTCAAGATTCTGACAAAAAAAAGAAAGGAGAGTAGCAAAATACGGACCATGGACTTCAGAAAATCAGACTTAGACTCCCTGAGGGAATTGATGGGCAGGATTCCCTGGGAGGATAATATGAGTGGGAAAGGAGTCCAGGAGAGCTGCCTGTATTTTAAAGAAGCCTTATTGAGGGCGCAGGAACAAACCATCCTGATATGCAGAAACAATAGCAAATATGGCAGGCAACCAGCTTGGCTTAATAATGAAATCCTCGGTGAGCTTAAACTCAAAAAGGAAGCTTACAAGAAGTGGAAATTTGGACAGATGACTAGAGAGGAGTATGAAAATATTGCTAGAGCATGCAGGGGTGTAATCAGGAAGGCCAAGGCACAACTGGAGTTGCAGCTAGCAAGGGATGTGAAGGGTAACAAGAAGGGTTTCTACAGGTATGTTAGCAACAAGAAGGTGGTCAGGGAAAGTGTGGGACCCTTACTGAATGGGGGAGGCAACCTAGTGACAGATGTTGTGAAAAAAGCTGAAGTACTCAATGCTTTTTTGCCTCGGTCTTCACAGACAAGGTCAGCTGCCAGACTGCTGCACTGGGCACCACAGTATGGGGAGGAGGTGAAAGAACCTCAGTGGTGAAAGGACAGGTTAAGGGCTATTTAGAAAAGCCTGACATGTACAAGTCCATGGTCCAGATCTAATGCATCCACGGGTGTTGAGGATGGCTGATGTGATTGCAGAGCTATTGGCCATTATCTCTGAAAATTCATGATGATCAGGGGAGGTCACGTATGACTGGAAAAAGGCAAATATAGTGCCCCTATTTAAAAGAAAGGGAAGAAAGAGAACTTGGGGAACTACAGACCAGTCAGCCTCACTTTAGTCCTCTGCAAAATCATGGAGCAAGTCCTTAAGGAATCCATTTTGAAGCACTTAGAGGAGAGGAAGGTGATCAGGAACAGTCAACATGGATTCACCAAGGGCAAGTCATGCCTGACCAACCTGATTGCCTTCTATGATGAGATAACTGTCTCTGTCGATATGGGGAAAGTGGTGGATGTGATATAGCTTGACTGTAGCAAAGCTTTTGATATGCTCTCCAACAGTATTCTTGCCAGCAAGTTAAAGTAGTATGGATTGGATGAATGGACTATAAGGTGGAGAGAAGCTGGCTAGATTGTCAGGCTCAACTGGCTGTGATCAACAGCTTAATGTCTAGTTGGCAGACAGTATCAGGTGGAGTGCCCAAGGGGTCAGTCCTGGGGCCGATTTTGTTCAATGTCTTTATTAATGATCTGGAGGATGGGATGAATTGCTCCCTCAGCAAGTTCGCAGATGACAGGGAAAGGGGATTGAGGTAGATACACTGGAGAGTAGGGATAGGGTCCAGAGTGACCTAGACAAATTGGAGGATTGGGCCAAAAGAAATCTGATGAGATTCAACAAGGACAAGTGCAGAGTCCTGCAGTTAGGAAGGAAGAATCCCATGCACCGCTACAGGCTGCGGACCAACTGGCTATGCAGCAGTTCTGCAG
>NC_133774.1:103981142-104009978 GCF_003597395.2 Chelonoidis abingdonii | reverse complement strand
CTTCATCTAGGTTGAATATCTTAAGTTTTTTTATGAGACGGTCATGCGAGAGAGTATCAAAAGCTTTACTGACGTCAAGATATACCACGTCTACCACTTCCCTCCTATCCACAAGGCTTGTTACCCTGTCAAAGAAAACTACCAGGCTGGTTCAACAGGATTTGTTCTTGACAAATCCATGCTGATTGTTACTTATCACCTTATTATTGTCTAGATATTTGCAGATTGATTGCTTAATTATTTGCCTTCAGCTGGCCCACTGTTCCTCCCAGTTCACCAGCTGCTCCCCACAACCTGTTCTGTGGGGCCAGACAGCAGGCCTTGCCCTTCCCACACATACTAAACTAGTATTTTCTAAAGGACATGCTTTTCTCTCCAGCCCCTCCTCCTTTAGCCCACCATATACCAGTATATTTGGGAGAAAAGAGGGGGAAAAGAGAATTGCCTGTCCCCCATCTCACAGCCTGAAGCAGTCAGACTAGGAAAGCCTCCTTATTAGTTACTTGCATTATTATCCACTTGGGCTGAGAGACCCCAGGGCACAGTGCAGTAATGACGTCTCTGGCTTGGATTTTCAGAGGAGCATGAGTAAGTTAGGCCACTTTCCATTGAATTCTAACTCCCTCCTTGTTCCATGAGTTTCTGCCCAACTCCTTAATCCTGTGGTGGACTCTAGTCAGAGCACCTCTAAAACTTAGAATGATGGATAGGACCTTTCAAGAAGCAGTAGCAGGATCAGTTCAATGGCTAGGATTGGAGGGAAAGAAGGCAGACCACTTGCCTCCAAAAGAAACTGGCAGGAAGATAGAGGCAATTGAGTCTACTTTATCAGTCCCCTAAAAAACAGGATAGAAAGGGTACACTATCCCTTAACCGCCCCTTCAGGGGCCAGCAGAGAAAAGCAGGACATTCAGCTATTCCCTTAACCTACCCAAAGAAAGAGAGTGTAAATAAAATAAAATAAAATCACTGGGTAATACCCTCTACAAAGATGATGAGGGGATTGTTGGGAAGAGGTCCTGAACTGAAAATCAGTGGTGTTTTCAGCAAGAGTGAAATTCTATCCATAAGCTGTTAGGCACAGAATTGACAAGACTTATTTTCTTCTCTTTTCCCTACCAAAGATACCCTCAGGAGTGCATGGTATCTTACCTAGCTCTGCAGCAAATTGGCAAAGATTTTATTTCTTTAAGTCTTTTAGTTTGGATTATTCTTATTTTACCAGTTGAAACATGAAGTGAAACCAGTCTGATAATCAGTTGCAAGCGTGAATGAAGAAGTAACTGCAAATATAATAATATGCACAACAGAATCTCTTTCCCCTCAAAAAATTTCAGCAACTTAGTCATCACTGAGAGGTAACTTTCCGGTCAACAGGAAAATGCTTTTTTCCCCCCTAAATCATCTTGTGTGCCTTGCAGCAGAGGGTGGATCTGCAGTAGAGGGTCAAAGTTGATATGCAGCTTTCCTCAGTACTTCGTTTCAATCCATCTGCTACTCACATGATCATTGGAGTTCACCAACACAATGGAGAGAGCTTAGCAAGGTTGAGAGAGGTGTCTGAGAATTGGCAAAGAAAATAAAAAGGACAGGACCCTTTTTATATTTCTTAAAGATGTAACCCAACCAAGAAGCAAGTGCAGTAATCAATTAATATCAGATATGTAGCACAGGAGTATATTCTCTGATCTACTTTAGTTCTATCACTAAAGCACAATTAACTACTAGAACCATTTGTTTTAAAACAATGTTTACTAACTGTTGAGAAATTGGTCTTGAATTCAAGTCCCTAATTTTTTTTTACTAAAATGTGTGCATTTTTAAGGTGGCTATCACCTTGGTATCTCAGCCCCACCATGGCATGAAATTCTTCCTACCACCACATGGACTATACATTATGATTTCTGCCTTTCCCTCCTTTTTTAAGTATTTTGTCTCCACTATACTCTATAGTGAAAAATAAGGCATATTTACTGAGCTCTGTGTTCTCCCATCCAGCCACCTGCTTGGATTTGCTTTATGTTCAGACTTGGGATAGGATAGCCCAGTTTTCCAAACAAACCATAGAACAGTGTTGCTTTGCAGTGATAATGTTGCTTAAAAGTAGGATAAAATACAGGACTGCTAAAATTTAAAACACAAGGGCCTCTTTGTGGCTCAGAGAGCAGATGTCTGGTCTGAATGTATAGTGAAATATAGTCAGAAGAGGCAAATGTTCTTGGAATTTTAGAAATCACAAATAACTTTTTGAATGATTTCCCAAATAGCTCATCACAGTGAAAGAAAACAGCATCCGAACTAGAAATATATGAATTGTTTTACCATGTCTGAGAAGCAGTGACTATCACTTTTTTTTCTGTCAGCCCCACTTTAGTGTGTTTAAACAAATTAGCAAGATTGAATGCCTCTAATTTCAACTCTCCAAAGAATCCCTGCCAACCAAGCTTCACATATTAATGTCAAACAACCTAAAGAAAAGGCTAGTAGTCCTATATTAGCACAGCCTGATCTAAATCAAGGAGTCTGGATTCATTCTCTCTGTTGAGAGGGCTAAATTACATCTATAAATGTAAGTAAAAAGTGGGTCAGATGGAATCAAAATGGGTACAATATTAACAATGGAATTAAACACTAATACTGAGGGAAGGGAACATGGTTTATTCCATGGAGAAGAGATCATGAGTAGTTAGAATCTTTGAATTAGTTTTGCAAAGCATGGCATCATGCAGCCATTATCAGGTCTTGGAGGACCAGACAGCAAATGTGAAAAATCGAGATGGGGTGGGGGCTAATAGGAGCCTATGTAAGAAAAAGACCCCAAAATCGGGACATCTGGTCACCCCACCTTGCCAAGATGCAGCAATCAGGGCATAGCTGAGGCAGGAAGTCACAGGACCAGTCTGTCCATCACTTGCAGTATTTGAAGGGTCACATTTATTTGGAAGCCATATTTAAAAACAACTGTAATACTCAGAAGTAAACCACCACCAAATGAGGTATTCTAGCTGCATCTGCTATCATTACTCTTATTCTGAGTTAATCAGCATTTCCTCTTCCTCTATATTTATCCATATCACATCCCACTAAGCTAAAAGTTGTTTCTTTGAAGATTCAGTGGACTCCTTACAATAAGGTTTGATAGACTGAAGCTCTGTTTAATATGAAGTACAATGAAAGATTCCCCCACATCACCTCCTGTGCAGTTCCTTGGCACAAGCCCCCCATTTAGTTCAGGTCTACCATTTTAACTGATTTTTTTAAAAACCAAAATAGTTAAATCATGACAGCCCGTAGTGTGGATGAAGTTATATCAGTATAGCAAGAACTTATACACGTACAACTTATCCTAGGGGAATTGAGCTGTACTGGTTTCAAACTGGCACAGTTAAATCAGGACAAAATTGATTGTAGACAAGCACTTAGACTTTGAGCAGGCTGAGAAGTATTTCACCAATATTGAACCTCTACTGATTATCCTGTGAAAAACTAAATTAGATAGTCTATTATACAGGAACTCAACTACACATATTAAAAAAAACCCTGCGCAAGTCTACTCAGATATTTTAGATGTGTAGATTGACAAAAAAGTAACAAAAAACAAACAATATTTTGATAGGTTCGGATACTTTTTGCCAGCCTTAAGGCCAGAACTGATCATCCTGACAAACAACTTTTCAGACAATTAGCCTTTGAAGTGAAATAAATAGTTTTTAGTGTTTTGATTTTTTAAAAAATGTTTTGAAATTGTCATTACATTTAACACTAGCAACCATACATGGAAGTGATGTTTTGTAAAGAGTGAGCCACGTCCCTCCAAGACGTCATGAAAAACTAGCAGGGATGTGGAAGCTTGAACAGACCTCTCAACCGTTCTCCCATTGTTTCAACTTTCATTTAAAAAAAAAATGAAGTGGAGAAACATGGAGAGCGTAGGCAATGCCAAAACTAAGGGAACTCAGCTTTCAGAAGTTTTGGGGAAAAAACAGAGATATATTTAAATTAACAGCTTTCTTACACAGACTATCATAGGCATCGACTGCACTTCTGTGCCATTTTTTCATGCCACATACACCCAAATATCTGAGTCTCATAGTTCTCTGATCCCAATACTCAGAAAAAGCAAATTTCAGTTGTACTTTCTCCCATGGGATTCTCTGTGGGAGAAGGTGATTTGCCTCTTGATCCTTGACGTGAAGCCATAAATGTATTGTAATGCAACTTGCAAACATGATTGTGTGTCAGCTTAACTACAATTTTCCCCCATGACTCAGGTCCACTGAGGATGGTGCCAAGAAATTGCTGGTACCTGGACTCCAATCTGACAAATTCCACGGCAGCTGAACCAGACAGAAGTCCAAGGAGACTTTAAAGCCCACATTACACAAACTGAATTTTAGGGCTATTAGAGGGTAAAGACTACGACATGGTATTACTCTGTAGTGTTAAATAGCAAAGATATCTGCACCTACCTCATGTGTTTAGAATAATTTCAAACCTTCTCAAGGGAAATCTCTGAGAAAGAAAGGAGTTAAATATCTGTTCCCATATTCCTAACCCTGATATAACCCAAAAGGTTTGAAGGTTCACTTGGGGCCATTTCTCTGTTTATTTATTTAAAGGACTAACCTATTTGTGATATAAACATCCCCCTCCCCTGTCCTCCCAGCCCCATTCCTGACACACACACTTCTCCACACTTGTGGATTTTTTTTTAAGTAAGTATTATTTACATCCCTTTTTCAATTGTCAGGGCTCACAGATACTATGGTGATAGTGCAGTGCACGGGACTGAATGCAGTAGAATGTTGGAATTGACATCTTTCATTGTATGCAAAATGAGTTAGCAGACAGAGTATGTAATCACTACTCATGGCAAGGGGGAAAAAACAGGGAAGTAGCATATCAAATTCCTTCTATGGGCTCTTTGACAGAAACGTCCTGCTGCTGCCGCCAACCAGCTCTTAGAATACCTATTTTTCTTGTTTCAGAAGGACCTTACTGTGTGTTAATATAAAAAAAAAAGTACACAAAATACTTCAGATTTTATGGAAAGATGCTAAACAAGAGACAAAAAAGGGAATACACAGGAGATTTTCTGCAGGCATCCTGAGCACTGCAAAACAGAGAATATCAACAAAGCCTCCTTTAGGTTGCATTGTCTGTTTTGGTGACAGACAGGCTTTGGGAATCGAGTTCAATGAGTGTTTGAAAAGGAGGTTTTACGATCCACCCATCTCAAAATGTTGCTCTCTTTTGTCTAAGGATTATGTTACTTTAATCCTAACCGCACACAGATGAATAGTAACAAATTCATCATCTTCATAAAGGGCTGGTGTATGCACTTGTGGTTTATCTGAGAAAATTTCAGTGAGGTTGACTTAATTTTCTGGCAAAAATAAATACTCTGAATAAAAGTTGATGTTATGGCTTTTAAAAAAAATCATTTCAAAAAGTCAGAAAAATCAATCAATCATGTGCATGCAGAAAAATATTACTAACAGAACTGGAAGCAATTAGACATCAATACCAAATACAATTGCCTCTCCTCACTTCCGTTCCCCATGCTATAGCTTTTATTTTACCATCAATATAAGCAAAATAGTACATACAGTAAATTTTGAACATTCTGAATGTATGCTTGGGCAGAATGATTACATCTATTGAGACTCCTAGATTACTCCTAACATGACATTCAACTCCTGTTATTTGTCTTCTAAAAGATAGATTTCCCTAGAGTTGAATTAAGGTCTTATATTTTACTATGACCTCTATGTAACAATAATCTGGACATTTTTCATATACCTATTCACTGGGCAGGTATTGCCACTGCTAACTGCACCCTTGCATATTCTATTTGCCATGGTTAAATACTTTTTGGAAGGTGAATAAAAGATTCTCTGATTGAAGATATTGAAAAAAAGGGTGGGCAAATCAACTCTGTGCCCAGGTTTGTAAAATTTCAGGATAATTTTGCACAGCACAGGAAATGTATATCTAAGATTTTATTTACTGAACTGATAAAATAATAGTACATGATTCAGTCCAAGTTGGTAGTGATCAAATGTTATAATCTGATAGATCAGTGGTTCTCAAACTTTTGTACCGGTGACCCCTTTCACACAGCAAGCCTCTGAGTGCAACCCCCCTTATACATTAAAAAACACTTTTTAATATATTTAACACCATTATAAATGCTGGAGGCAAAGCAGGGTTTGAGGTAGAGGCTGACAGCTCATGACCCCCCATGTAATAACCTGGCGACCCCCTGAAGGGTCCTGACCCCCAGTTTGAGAACCACTGTGCTAGATGTTCTGTACTCAACATTATCCTAATGGTCCAGAATACTGTACTGCCCTATAAATCAGTTGAAAGGCACAGGGTTTGGGACCTCTGATGTAAGCATCTGCAGGACTAGAACATAGAATGATGGAGGTTCTGGCCCTTGAGGTTTCCACATCACCACAAGGAGCTGAGTTTCCACTAGGAGACCCCTGTGAAACTAGACACAGCAGCAGTACCATCCAGCAGGGACTAAGTGGCAGTTCCCCTTGCAGCCCACTGATTGGCTGGTATATAATCCTAGAAACCTGACTCAGCTCAATTGCTGCTCCACTAGGTGCCTCCTGACTGCAACTTGGTAACTGACCAGTGCACAATGGCTATCCAGTCCTGGCAACTATAGTACATTAGGATAAGTGTACCCTTATTCAAACAGCACAAATGGCCTTCAGTTCTTAGAATTTGTTGCTAGATGCAAAGCAGAATTTGCAAAGTGTAAATGCATCCACCAAATTAGAGGTGCTTGAATACATTGACGATCAAGCATTAAAACAATTCACAGGATGATATATATTATTTAGAAATGACAAAGTAGTGAGTCTATCCTTGGAACTAGTTCTTGGTCCTTAGAGTGCTGATAATTAACCTTTTGAAAACCTTTTAGATCTGAGATCAGCTTGTGATGCTAGTTGAAATGAAATTGAGGGAGATGGGGACAGACTGATATCACCAAACTGTAAAAGAGTGCAACAGATTTATCAGTGAGTAATAATTTTTTTCAGACAGCCCTTCCATGAACTGATACAGATACTACATCAAATCTGCAGCATGTTAATCTGTCTAGGTGAACCTTGCACTCCTGGCAGGGAAATAAAAACAGATCCAGCTACTTCTGCTTACAGCATACATTGCCCTATGGATAAAAGGAGCAACTTCCTACTTCTCCCAGATGATGCTCATATCTACCTTTCAACAAGCCTAAAAAAATTTCAGTCTGCCCTACTCTGTTCCACCTTGCAAGAAGAAGAAACATTCAAAACAACTCTAAACAAATCAATCCAACATTCTCTAGAACTTTCAACCTGGAACAAAGTCAATTCTTTCTGGCTTTCCTCTCTCTTTCTCTCCCCCTCCCCCACCCCAAAATAAAATCTATTATTCTAATCATTCCAAATGTCACTTAAGCCAGTGAGTGTAAATTTAATCATTCATATCGTTTGAATGATAATCAAAAATAAGCAGAAAAAGGGATAAATTCATCAAAGTTGTGAGAATATTCTAGGAGAAAAGGAATTTCCTGAGGTAACTGTCCTTGACCTGGCTCTTTAATCGAGTGAAATTTCATCACTTTATCTAATATCATGCTTCATGCTTCAGGCTCCCAGCAATTCTATTTTAGTGTGGTCTAATGGGCAGCTGACACATTCACTCAGCACCAGACTGCATAATAGGCGCTGACACACTGTGTGGTGAGCACCCTATTGAGAGCTGTTTATTTGTGCCTGGCAAGGAAAAATTTCATCCAGTAAAGTCTCCACATAACAATTTCAGTCTCAGTTTTCAGGGCCTATGTGGACTTTACATTTCAAGAGGTTCAGAAGCACTTGCAGGGAATTCAGTCACTTATTTGGGTGGCTGTACATTATCTGACTTTAGGTGAGAGGTTGTGAAAGCACCAGTTATGGTTGTCTGAAAGCTGAATCTAGATATTGTAATGAAGAGTGTCGTTCTAACTGCTTTGCAGGCTACTCTCCTCAGAATCTGATTCAGTTTGATATTCTGAGGTTAACGCACTGTATTGGGACTGAAAATAGGAATGCACATGAAAAGCTTTTATATTTATTCAGTTCAGTAAGCATGGCAAACTCATCAACAGCTATTTGTACACTGTAGGCATGGTGGGACTTACTTTGATGTTCTGATTTATGCTTGCTATTTTTTCTGCAGTATTACTTTAGAGTAGAAAAGCACTTAAAGAAAAAAGAGCAGTCTTGACTCTCAACACAATAGCAAAGGACATCATCATAAACAAAGCAACACAAGAAAATAAAAGAATGACACAATCAGTGAGTCTGGCATTCCATCCTACACAAAAATCAAATTCACTATATAGTGCAAATAATTCATTTCCTGTACGTGTATGGATGTAGTTAAATGTATAGCATACATGCATATGTATAATAAAAAAAACAGACATTCTCTAAGCTCTAATATATTTAATCACATACATAATATGCACACATGCACCTCATACAAGATACGTATTGTAGCCTTGTTTATGTTACTATAGTAACAAACTTCTTCACTTCCTGAATTTTGAATATTTAAAATTATTTCCATAATACTGTATTACATTAAGACTTCCTTGGATGGAGGATTTTTCATCAATGTAACATCAAGATTAACACTTAAAAAGGAGAAAGACAAAATGCAAAAGCTGCAGTTCTTACAGCCGCATTAATTTATCTATCTTGCTACAGTTGCATTTTTCAGTGTTTGCCATAAAATGTTAAAAATGAAAGTTAAAAATGCAAATAAGAACTTTAACTTTTGCATATCTTTACATTGTAGGTTAGTTTAGCTGTGCAGCCCTAATGTTGGGTTAGCGTAGCTTTACACACTAAAATGCAAATCCTGAACCATGCTTCACAGATATGGAGGGCTCCCTCATTATGCAAGATTTGGTAATCCCACACAGGTGAGTCATTCAAGGTTTAAAGACAGGGAAGATCTGGTACCAGGATAACCACTGAGGGACATGCCACAAGCTCCACAGAGGCTACTCCATCCTGAAGTATAGGAAGGTTGAGAGCTATATAATTCTTGTTGCAGTCTTGCCCCCATAGCTGATCCAGGGGAGTAACTGAAGCACTGGTGGTATGCTAACTCCCCTATATCTTAGGAAGGGGAGAGAACAGAGATGAGGAAGAAGAATTCTCATTTCAGGCAGAGGACTTGGGGTAACTCCTGTGAAGCTGTGCTTGCAGCTCACTGATTTCATTGCCTGTGGAGGAAGGATGTGTGTGTCCTAGTTGGTCTCTTGTCCATATGGCTACACATCTAGGCTCTTTATGTCCCTTTAATTTTTTTTTCAAAAAGGAAGGGAGTACTTGCCTTGTCTGTGTTTAATGTTAGCCTTGAAATGGTCTTCATGGATTCACTCATCTCCCCCCGAAGGTGAAGAGCAGAGGAGAGTTCCCACCTTTGCTGCTGCTCATGTTGTCTGGAGACAGTTTTCTGCACTGTTCTTCTGGATCACTTGAATCATAAGCAACACAAGAACCATTTCCTTCCCAGACTGGTCACTTTTTAATCCGGTGTGCTTGTGAATAATTATTAAAAAAACCCAAAACATATTACCTAGGGAGGGCACAGGCACCCTAGAAAGGGGCACACCCTCAGTCTAGTACAGGGGAGACTAACAAGCTCTTCCAGGCTCATTCAGCACTAATCAGGTGCACCTGTAATGCTTGTTCTGGGGGGAGAGGAGAGGAGAAGAACACATAGGAAGGAAAAACTGTCATAGGAAAAAGACTGCTGTACCTCAGAGACACAAATCAGCCAAGAGGGAGAGAATCTCAAGCCTCTTTGTCCCTGAAACTGCATAGAGCGACTATAAAGCGGTATGCCCCAATTTTATAAGGACAGTCCTGATTTTTGGGGATTTTTCTTATATAGGCTCCTGTTACCCCTCACCCCAGTTTTTCACACTTGCTATCTGGTCACCCCAGTGCCTTAAGAAGAGGGGCTGGTGGTAGACCCTGAACTAAAGATGCTATACCAGGTGACAAGCCAAGCCCCTACAGACTAAGACAGATCACCAATGCCTTTCTTTGCTTTTACTCTGACTCCCTCTCTTTCAAGAGAGAAAGAAGGGGGGGGGAAGGGACTTTTGTGGTTTGGAGAACCCCTTGTGTGTTAAATAGGAGAAGGACTTTATAAAGAACATGAATCAGGGTCTAGTGAGGACTCGGGAAGTCCCAACTCCCCATACAGCCACTTCCAGAAGATTCCTTAGTGACTTTTCACTTGACGGAAAGGACCTTATTTCAGTGCTTTTCCTTTGTAAAGATGACTCATAGCATGTTTTAAGTTCCAGCATGTTTTAAGTTCCATCTTTCCTTTGTAAAGATGACTCATAGCGTGTTTTAAGTTCCAGCTATCAATATCTCCCATTCAGCTGGACTGAAAATTTAACAGCAAATTTCAGTTTTCAATGTAAAGTGTAATAATTGTGTGTACAGTGGGGGGGGGAAGAGAGGGGGTAAAGATAAGGAGGGAAGAGGAGGATATTTTTGAAGTGATTGTGCTTTGAGGAAATCAGAGAGAGGAAACAGTGCTGTTATTATTAGAAAGTGGATGGAGAGTAATAGCAGCTCATGAAGAGTGTCCCAATAATCATCTGTGCGCCATTTACCTAAAAGCAACTTAAAGGAAAATATAAGAAGTGGATGGAAAGGAGGCAAAGCAACAATCTGCCTTTGCTGCTCCATCTCTATTTGAGGCAACAGCCAAAATGAAAAACAGAGGAAAGAAAGAAAAAAAAATTCTAAGGGTACTTTTACTTGAGATTATACCTAAGAGCAAGAGGGACGTGACAGGTAACAGTAAATGAGTTTAGACAGAAGCATCAGGGAAGACCTTATGTGTAGATCTCTTTTTTTTTGTGGTTAGATACTGTGGGTGACGGTTATTTTGTTGTTATTGTTGAAACTGTTGAAAGTTTGATTTTTCAGTACTCTGCTTAAGCTTGAAGTTGCAATATTTCTCTTGCCTGTGCTGTGGATGTTATAACTAGCAAATGTACTCCTGGTTTGGTCTGCAATCCCTGATTAGCAATTCAGTGATAACAGTGACACTTGGAATAGGTGGAGGTTTCTACTGCATTTCCTCCAAGAACTATTAAGAAGCTAAAAATCTTGAATAATGCAACTAAAACCTTCCTTAAAGGACCTTACACCATAACGGCCAGTGAAAAATTCATTCATTTTGACACTGAAGGCATGTTTCATAGCAACACATACAGTTGCATAGATGCTACTTTTTAGCTAATTCCACAAATAATTAATTTAAAACAACACATTAATGAATGAGACCCCAGGTCTTCAATATGAAATCAATAACAATCTTTGCTCTATAATGCTTTAGGTTAACGTCCGTGAATAAGCCATTTAGATTTTCATAAGGGAGTTGTGTGTATATATATATATATATACACACACACACCCCCTCCCAGAGGAGCATTATGCATTTCTACAAGGCAAGAGATTAAACATATTTTAATTATATCTTCTATAGTTAATAGGTGTTCCAATGTCCGTTTCTCTTGGGTTTTAATTCTAATATCCATTAAAAGGTATTAAACTTAACATACAGTAGCTGTATTAATGTATTGTTTGGCATATAATTGTGAATACACCTCTACCCTGATATAACGTGTCCTTGGGAGCCAAAAAATCTTACCGCCTTATAGGTGAAGCCGCATTATATTGAACTTGCTTTTATCCGCCAGAGCACGCAGCCCTCCCTCCTCCCCCCCGGAGTGCTGCTTTACCACGTTATATCCAAATTCGTGTTATACTGAGTTGCGTTATATTGGGGTAGAGGTATACCTATTTACTGTGTATTTAATAGTAGTGTTACATGAACAGGGCTCCATTGTGGCTTTTAGCCACTTACCAGCTCCGGTAGCAGTGCAGAAACAATTTCTCCCACAACTCTGAACTCCCAGGCATACATAGGATGCATGTAGGGTGAACAAACAGCAAATGTGAAAAATCAGGTCAGGGGCTGGGGGGTAACAGGAGCCTATATAAGAAAAAGACCCAAAAATCAGGACTGTCCTTATAAAATCGGGACATCTGGTCACCGTAGATGCATGTATCCTGCACCGTACCTTATGAGTGCAACATCCTAACCCCTCCCCTCTGCACACACTAGCTTCACTGAATGGGACAGATGGGGAGCAAGACCATAGATATTCCTCAGACCTGCCCACTTTAGCCTGTGCCACTAGGTTTCCTAAAGGGAAGCAGGAAAACACAGGGATTGCAACTGAGGCTGAGCAGTACATGGGGTTGGAACATGATACTAGTTATAATGGGAAGACTCCCTGTGACTCATCCATTCCCACTGTGTCCACCCCCCATGCACATGCCAGTCACAATATGACTCATACATTGAATTTTTTCACATCCCTCAGAAGTAGTGGGGTTGATCTTGCAAGGTACTGAACACCTTCTATGAGGTATTGAGTGACCTCAATGCCCAAGGTAATAAAGGTCGATATCCATCTGCATTAGATAATATACCAATGGAAGCAAAGAGTGCCAAGGACTATGCAAGAGGCATCTAGGATATTTCAGGATCAGTATTACTGTGTGCAAAGAAAGAATCAGAGAGAAAATTGGCAGCTGTTCCCCTTACAATTTAAAGCATGGTAACACCATTATATTATTGTTGTCAGGCCAGTGGAATATCTATTAAAAATATTTTTTTAGCAGTAGTGATAAGCAATAATATATTAATTAAGTCAAGCTGATGTTAGATGACTTAGCAACTACAAGAGCTGGGAAATGTCCAAGTATGGAGAAAGGAATGGCAAATCAGTTCCCAGACCCCGAATCAGAAAGGTGCTGATGCATTTTAAACAATGCAAGAATCAAGCTACATATTTCCAGGATACATTTTTGCCTTGTGCTAAATTGATTAGTAAAGACATGGAAGCAATTTGTGTTGAACAAAGGCATTTGGACACGGGTCAGGGGTCTGACTGGCCTAGCAAAATGGTTATTTCATAATTGTTCACTGTGGGAATTCTTATACTTCCTCTGAAGGACCTAGTCTTGACCATTGTCAGATACAGGATGCTGGGCTAGGTTCTGGGCTGGTGTGCTTATTTAAACAATTATTTTTGGGTGAAGTAGTAGGTAAAGGACCAAAACCTTCCGGTTCTAAGTCAGGGTGGCCTAGTGGTTAGAGCAGAGAGGAATCAGAAATCTAGCTAGGTACTTAATCACATGGCTCCCACCACCATAAAGCCTCTCAAGAATTCATGGACTTATCTTCACTACACCCCTGTTTGGTAGAAAAATGTTGTTATCCCCATTTTATATATGGGGATTTGAGACCAAGGGTGAAATCCTGGCCCCATAGAAATTAATAGGAATTTTGTCACTTCAGTAAAGTCAGGATTTCACCAAGAAAAAAGAAAAATGACTTGCCCAAGATTACAGAGAGTGTCTGTGGCAAAGCCAGGAACTGAACAAAATTCTACAGCACAGGACTGGGCCTCAACCACAAGGGCATCATTCCGAACTAGACTGTTCCCAGCTTAGCTGCTGACTTGCTCTGTGACTTTGAACAAGGCCCCTGTTCTGCAGTTTCTCACTGGTAAAATGGGTATAGCAAAATGTACCTACCTGAGGGGTTAGGCAGCTTAATTAATGAATGTTTGTAAAGCACCTGGAGAACATTTAATGAAAGGTACTAGAGAAGTGCAAAGCATTATTATTTCCTGTATGTATTGTAAATGAAAGTGCTTTTGTAGAGGCTGACATTTTCACATACACACTGAATGGCTGCAAAAATCCTAGCTTCATTGTATTAAATATTTAGCAGGGGGGTTTACAGCAATTCAGTACATGTGAAATGTCAACAGCATTCATTTGTGGCAGAGATTTCTCTCACTGCAGAAGGCAATGGGGAGGGCCAACCTGCAGACAAATACCCCTTTCTCTGAAATAGATTCTGTGGGGTACTCTCCCCTGTACTAATCGGTGTTCCATGGCCAGAGGTGAAAGTAAGCCAGTATAGCCTGGTACGGCTTCCGCGGCGGTGATTTAAAGAGCCCCAGGCCCTTTAATTCACCCCTGAGCCCTGGGGCTCCCAGCTGCCTCCGCAGCTGGTAGTTCTGGGGTGATTTAAAGTCTCAGGGCCTTTAAATCTTGAAAGGCCCCGCCTCTTCCAGTTGAGGCCACACCCCTGCTTAGGGCTCTGGCATGCCAGTAAATCCTTTAAGTTACTTTCACCTCTGTCCATCGCTCAGTGTTTCAAAAGGTAGACAAAACAAATGACCACCACACACAATTCATGCAAATATGTGATGAGGGAAATTACAGCCTAGACCTAAATTTGGCAATTACCTAAATGAGGAGGAATCACCATTGTCAAGCATCTGTGATACTGGGTGATATACACATACACTATTGAACTAAGCATATAAACACTAAAGCATGCATGTAGTTCACTGTTTGAATGTTCACATACGCTTTGAAGATTTAGCTGTGCTGAGAGATGCTGTTTCCCCATTTTTTTTCCTTAAATCCTCTTAAGGTGAATTCTGTCAGTACAGCCCAATGGAAAGAATTACAGAGAAAGAAAAATTCCTGCCACTGTATGTTACCTAAACGTAATTCTATTTTTACCAGATGTACCTATGTGCTTTCCTTTTGCTGCTAGGTTCCAGCACATCCACACCCAAGTGTTTGTGATCTCCGTGTAGGATGTGCTCCCTTCTCCAAAGAATATTGGCTGAATGTTCTTGGATTGTCAGAATAATTAGATTTTTTACATCTATAGAGCTGTAAGATGCCTGAAACCTGGTGTGGTATTCACCATGTACATCACCATAAAGGAGCTATACATCCACTATCTTCTCTCCACAGTAAATTACAGTATAAATACCAAAACACTCCTAATAATTATAGGAGAGCACTTTCGGTGTAAAAGATTCTAAGTGTCCTAAAATCTATATGCTTACTTGGATTGTCTTGATTTTTTCTGTGCAACATTGATGGCCTTTACTTGGGATTATTTGAGCAAAGGGTTCCTGAAATACAGACACTTTGGGGATGGAGGAGGTGAAGCATTTTACAAATGCAATAGGTTCTTATAACTTCAGAACACATCAAAGCATGACCATCATTACAATTCTACTACAAGTTATACAGCCCGGGGGCGGGATTCCTAAGGAATCACATAGCATTTAGCTAGCCACAGCAGCGCCTACGTTGCAAACATGTATGATGACATAACTGCCTAAATGAGCACTAACTCCTACAGAAAACAATTCTCTTTCTGTTTAAAAAAAAGTAGGAAATTCACTGGCAATAATAGACATAATTAACACAGAGATAAGAATACCCAGTGGTACCTCATGTGTTTTCAGAATATTCAGTTCAGCAAAACACAAAACTTTGAAAACTAGGAAATGCAGATTTAAGGTACATGCCAAAAATCAACCTTAACTCTGTCCTCTTTGAGCAATGCCCCCCAATATGCTTATAGCACAAATACTCACACTCTGGCTTTACAGATAGCACAGAACACTCAGGGAATAGGGCACATGACTGCCATATGACAGTCTAAAACCTTCGTTTTGCTAAGGTAGAACTTGTGTTTAGAGGAGGTGCACTGAACAGGAGTTAC
Source organism: Chelonoidis abingdonii (assembly GCF_003597395.2). Classification (NCBI taxonomy): domain Eukaryota; kingdom Metazoa; phylum Chordata; order Testudines; family Testudinidae; genus Chelonoidis; species Chelonoidis abingdonii. The sequence goes on along the minus strand of NC_133774.1, from coordinate 103,994,270 downwards.
CTTCACCTGCCATACAGTCAAACACTAAGCCTACTCCACAAAGGCAGCCACCTCCCTACTACATTTCACAACTATTCCACCAAGGATTCCATTTAACAAACCCTTTTACTCACCCATCATAACAAAACTGTTCTCATCTCCCACCTCACTGCTGACAATCTCCAAAGCAAAAGACCCATGGGGCCTGCTACTGACATACAATTCAGTCCTGAAATGAGGCAAACTGAATCCCTCAGGGTGTACAACCACCTGTTCCTATTCATCACACACAGGTGGAGAAGCAAACAGAGATTTTGAGACCCCAAGAGGCCTCCCCAGATCATCTTACATCACTATCACGGCTTCGTCAAGTTTCTTCCACTAATCCCTCCACTATTCAATACAACTTGTCAGGAATGATAACTTACAGCTGTGCCTACCCAGGATCCTGGCAGCCAGTGAGCACAGATGAGCCACAGTAAGACCACCTGATTGACCACTCTCACTAATTGGCCAAGGAAGTCAGCAAGCCCTCTCTTCAGCCCAAAAGCAACAACTGATCTCTGACTGTATAATGTGCATGCTCATAGAGGTAGTCTTATCTGTGTCTACATTACCCAAGTGCCAGCCCTGAACCTGCCTTTCTCCTGCCCTTACACCTGTCCTGCTAACCTGCTCCAGCTCTGTTTCTCTACTGGCTTTGACCCCTTGGTGGTGCTGGTTACTGGCTTCCTGATTCCAGCTCTGACCCATTAGCTCTAGTTACTGGCTCCTATTCTAACCACTAGGCATAACTGCCTGCATCCCAGTTAGTGAAACAGCTACACCTAACACAGTGAATGCAGGAAAAGTGCATGCAGATAGTTCCCAACAGCTATTGCTAGCTGTTGTGGGGCAGAGTTAAAGTACATGCCCATGCAACCTTAATGCCATTTCGTAGTTTTCAAACGTGAGAGTTTTTGCTGAACTTGACATTTGGGAAAGGGACAAGATATCACCTGCAACCTTAGCTCTGCATTAACAACATTGGGGTGGCGGGAAGGTTGTCTGTGAAAGTTAATACTTGGGCTTATAAAATATTTTAACTTAAATGCCAGGAAAGAAAACAGATTAGTTAGTGTTAGTGTTACAATTTTAGCTCTAACAATAGTTAAGGCAGTATATAAAGGGAGACTGTGGAGCAGCTTCTATTAGAGCTATATTCATGGCTGGACTAGATACCATTCTACCAGTGAAATCTTACGAATGATTAAATCAATCTATCCATAATGTAGGTGGATAGACCAAGTGATCCTCATCATCATCCAGATGATTCTATGAGGCTCTACTTAATGTAGATGAGGGGGAGGGGCTCAGATTTGAACTTATGGTCTAAAAGGCACACGGTCAGAATACTTCTAATAACCTTGCCCATTTTTTGTGTTTAAAATTCATTTCTACCTGCTATCACCACTATATGCACAAACAAACCCTTGCAGTCTTTGGCACTGAATCTCTCTCTAGAGTCAGACATTATGTTGGACAGCCGGCATTTTGGCAATTATCTTGGTATCATCCTGCCATGAAATCCTGCACTGAGATACATCGCAGTCTCTTGGCCCCTTTCTCACTTCAGCCAGAGATGGGCTGTCAACAATAGCAGGTTTAATCCAAGTCCTCTGCCTGAGTCCCTTCCCTGTTCAACGTAGAATGGAGAGCAATAGGAGGAAACTGGGAGAAATGGCATAAATAGGGAAAAGGTAAAAATTATCCCACATTTTAGGGGCCAATGTCCCACATATATTAGGGATATGTGTATTCATATATATGTTAGGGATCTATGTCCTTCATTACTGGGAAGAAGCATAGAGAAATGTTAAGACGACAGGAACTATAATGTGATAGCTCTTAAAAGAATTTTCTGTTGCATTTTGAAGTGCAGTATTCTCGATGGGCAAAATTCTGCAGTTCTTAACTAAGACAAACTCCCACCACAAGGAGTTAAAGATAGTGGGAGTTAGCCTAAGTCAGGACTGAGTAAAAAGTAAATAAGGAGACTTGTTACTAGTTTTATGTGAAAGGGTTACAAAGTGGTAGGTATCCTATATCCCTCATAGCTTTCTCCTCATCAGACTCCCTCAAACACTTCAACACTCGTCGATCTTTTCATGCTAAAATAACAACAATAAACAATCATCTCCAGTGGCATTTCACACCACCCATCAGTTAAGCAGCCTGAAACAGGAAGCACCATTTTCCAAATTGAAAATGTTTGAATATGCTGTCAAAAAGCCTCTCAGTAAAAGTGTTCCATCCAACAGAAACAAACCCTGTGCAAACAAATCAAGTGGTGCAGAAATCCTTTGCACAAGATGATAGGCGAGTCTTCCACGCTGACACAGTATGCGAGCCAAGTTTTCATGTACTTTGATGGCTGACCTCCAACTCCTGACATATTCATTATATTCCAGCATGTTGGGCGCAGATCGCATTGAAGTGATGACAGCTACAAGACAGCCAACGAGGAATATGGGCATTCTGGCAACAGGTGGCCTTTTACTTGTACTGGGAAAGTTAATCTAGTTTATCATCAAAGTGTATTATGTTCAAGGAGTGTCATGTTGGAGAATTTTAGTGACAGATCAAATAGAGGAAGCATTCTTCCATGGAATGTGACATTTTTTGTAGACCAGACCTTTCAAATTGCTCTACTGTTTATGCTTGATTTAAGTCAGTTAAAAAGTTACTATTTCAGGGTTTACATTACTCATTCCAAATTTCAGTTCATATCCTCTGTCGAAGGTGGAGGTAAGTGCGTATACAATATGCAGCTCCAGCAGCACCATCTACTAAACACTGGGAAATCAACTGCATCTCACATAAGGGTGTTTTCACAAAGTCCGTATCTCGACACTCAGTGAAAAGTAAAAGATAAAATACCACCAAGAAAGTGCATATCATTGTAGCATTGTACCCTACCTGCAAATCTAGGCTTGGAAAATCTTACATAGCTGTTTCCTTTTTGCTTGTCTGTTTCAACAGACTGAGGAAAATTACGTGTAAAATAAAATTATGGCAAACTCTTGAACTCTATGAGTAGGGGATGTGGAATAGTAGAGGAAGAGATCTCTTGGCCTGCTGTTAGAGTTAGGGCAGAGAAATACTCCACCCTCACTAAAGCCAAGATGTGTTAAAAGATGCAATTCTTGGCCCTAATTCGGAAAGGTATCTAAGCATTCCCATTGATTTCCATGGGACTAGAGCTGGTTTGTAAAAAATTTTGATGGAAAATTGGAGGTTTTGAAGAAATCATTATTATTACAAAAAAAGGTTGTATTGCCACAGAAAATTTCAGTTTTTCATTGAAAAACTAACACCCCCAAACCAAAATATTTCAGACTAAAACTGAAATAGTTCAGTTTCGAAATACTAGTGCATTGCAAAGGTAAATGTTAATGAAGAAACTCCACAGCGTACTAGCCTTTGTTTTCACATTAACTGCTCCTGTTAGTTAAAAGATTCAAAAAAAATCGATGAATAACCAGATGGGAGAGGAGCATTTACCATCAATTTCTAGCTTTCTGAGGAACAATTGTACTGGCATATTTTTTAAGCTAAAAGATATTAAGGAACTAATTTCTCTACTAACATGGCTTTCAAGACATTTCAACAAACTCAAAAGATACAGATACACCTGAATAGGCTATTTTACATGAAAAATGGGAAACCTGCAGCCTTGCAATCCCAGAACTTCACATTACTTCAGTCAGCCATTTTGTTTGTCCAGCTACTGCTAGCTGAAAACCAAATACCACAGAGCACGAAATAATCTTAGACTCTGAGGGAAAGCCAAAAAGACCTACATGTTTGCAGTTCTGCTAATCAGAATGGGAGGATGGGACAGAGAGTTAATGTACCATTAGAATGGAAGGAATGTTTAGACAGTCAGCCTTGGTTTTAAGTGCTCCTGACATATACGTTTTATTGTTGTTATGACTAGAGATACTGGGAATGCTTTGATAAGAGATGAGTAGTTTGCTGAAATTAGGAGAATTGGTGACCTAGTGGGTCACCAAAGTAGCCCCTAATGGGAGTCACTATGAGTTATGTGCTTAGTTTAAGTTAAACAATTAGGCAAAAGGATATACTTTGGAGCAGACTGAGGAAGCTTTTCTTTGGGCAAGGAGCTGGCACCTAAGTTCCAGAGAAGCTGGACAGAAGGAGAGCCCCAGAAGCCTGGTTGTTGATTACTCAAAAACATTTCAGACTTTGGGTAAGTATAAATGTTTGGGATGCTCTGAACCTACTGCTACCATATATATGCAAGTATGTGTGCGCATGCTTGAGACCTAATTAAAAAGTAGTTTTAGGTAAAAGCACTCTTGTTTGTACCAATCATTTATCAGATGGAGGAGCTGTGTCCCCACTGATTTATTCCTGAGAAAAACAGTTAAGATACCACTGCTTTGGGTTCAGAAAAGCATGGGTATCAGCCTGTAGAGGTTGATTGACATTTCTGATTTTATTTAGATATGTTGCTTGTACATTTTTCTGTTATCATTCAGGCGTCCCTATTCCTTCTAAATAGCTTTACAGACATTTTTGTTAAGGGGAATAAAATGCTTTAATTTGAATGTTGGGCACATGTTAGGCTTTAATAGTTTGAGAAACAAGGAAACGTTTCAGGCTTAAGAAAACAAAGAGCCCTAATACCATGAGAAGTGAAGCCAATGAACTACTTAGAAGAAATACATTCTAAGCACAGGTATAAAGTTCAGGTGAAATAAAGTTCAGGACTCTCAGACCGAGGTGAACAATATGTATGAAGCATGCCAATTTCTAAAAAGGAACACATCACTATCTACATCCCTGCCTGTTACAAAGCCTACTTGCCTCCCTTAAAAGGGGATTCAGGGTCTTTGTGCTTTAAGGTTGCTAATTTTGGTTGGATGTATTCCTGGAGGTTTCATCACATGACATAATCTTTAATTAAAGATTAATCTTTAATGCCTGGAGACTCTGGGACAACCATGGCCAGTTAGCAACCCTAGAGGGCTTACGTCGCAAAACTCATTCACGTAGAGGGTTCTCATTTTTCTTACATAAATAAGAATCTTGTTTGCCAACTCTGCCCTCATCCCATCTGGTGGAGTTATAGGGCCTGATTCTGATCTCACAGTGTGCAATTTGTGTAACTATAAGGCTGCTTTCTATCTGCTGTTCCTTTCCTCACTGGGTGTCTCAAGATGGATACTGTTTCATAGATTCATAAACTCTAGGACTGGAAGGGACCTCGAGAGGTCATCGAGTCCAGTCCCCTGCCCTCATGGCAGGACCAAATACTGTCTAGACCATCCCTGATAGACATTTATCTAACCTACTCTTAAATATCTCCAGAGATGGAGATTCCACAACCTCCCTAGGCAATTTATTCCAGTGTTTAACTACCCTGACAGTTAGGAACTTTTTCCTAATGTCCAACCTAAATCTCCCTTGCTGCAGTTTAAGCCCATTGCTTCTTGTTCTATCATTAGAGGCTAAGGTGAACAAGTTTTCTCCCTCCTCCTGATGACACCCTTTTAGATACCTGAAAACTGCTATCATATCCCCTCTCAGTCTTCTCTTTTCCAAACTAAATAAACCCAATTCTTTCAGCCTTCCTTCATAGGTCATGTTCTTAAGACCTTTAATCATTCTTGTTGCTCTTCTCTGGACCCTCTCCAATTTCTCCACATCTTTCTTGAAATGCGGTGCCCAGAACTGGACACAATACTCCAGTTGAGGCCTAACCAGCGCAGAGTAGAGCGGAAGAATGACTTCTCATGTCTTGTTTACAACACACCTGTTAATGCAGCCCAGAATCACGTTTGCTTTTTTTGCAACAGTATCACACTGTTGACTCATAGACTGACTTCAGACTGAGTCATATAGGGCCCTACCAAATTCATGGTCCATTTTGGTCAATTTCACAGTCATGGGATTTTAAAAATTGTAAATTTCATGATTTCAGCTATTTAAATCTCAAATTTCATGGTGTTGTAATTGTAGTGGTCCTGACCCAAAAAGGAGTTGGGGGGGAGGAAGGGGGTCACAAGGTTATTTTAGGCAGGGTTGCAGTACTGCTACACTTACTTCTGCACTGCTGCAGATGGCAGTGCTGACTTCAGAGCTGAGCAGCTGGAGAGTAGTGACTGCTGGCCAGGATCCCATCTCTGAAGGCAGAGCAACCAGTACCAGCAGTGCAGACATAAGGGTGGCTTAGTATAGTATTGCCACCCTTATGTCTGCACTGCTGCCTGCAGAGCTGGACCCTTAGTCAGCAGCTGCCACTGTCCAGCCACCCAGCTCTGAAGGTAGCAATGCAGATGTAAGAGTGGCATGGTATGGTATTGCTATTCAAAGGCGCTGACTCCATGGGTGCTCCAGGGCTGGAGCACCCATGGGGGAAAATTGGTGGGTTCTCTGAACCTATTGGCAGTTCCTCGACCCACTCCTCTGACCCAGCTCACCTCTGCCTCTGCTCCGCCTCCTCCCCTGAGCATGCCGCCATGTCCTGCTTCTCCCCCATCCCTCCCAGTGCTTGCTGTTTTGCTCCACAAGCGCTGGGAGGGAGGGGGGAAGGAGGAGGAATGCAGCACATTCAGAGAAGAGATGAGGCTGGGGTGAGGATTTGAGGATGGGTCCAATAGGGGCAGGAGGGGGCGAAGTTGGGGCAGGGCCAGTGGGGGCATGAGTACTCACCAGTGCCAAGGAAAGTTGTCACCTGGATTGCCACCCTTACTTCAGCAATGCTGCTGGCAGGGCACTGACTTCAGAGGTGGGCACCCGGGCAACAGCTGCTGCTCTTCCACTGCCCAGTTCTGTAGTCAGCGCAGATGTAAGGATGGCAATACCGGGACCCCCTAAAATAACCTTGAGATCCCCCCATTGCTTGCTTTTGGATCAGAACCCCCACTTTGAGAAACACTGGCCTCTCCTATGAAATCTGTATAGTATAGGATGAAAACACACAAATGACCAGATTTCACAGTGAGAGACCACAGTTCACAGTCTATGATGCATTTTTCATGGCCAAGAATTTTGTAGACCCTAGTTGTGCAATAGTAGAGACCTTATATTTGTTAGTGTTTTCTTTATTTCCTTTAATCTAAAATAAGTCATCCAGACTGAAAATACATTTTCATTCATGATCTGTGCAAGAATATAAGAGAGATTAACTCCACAGCTGTCAGAGGTGTCAGCTGGTGTTGCCAACTTTTGCAATTGTATCATAGGTCTTGTGATATCTGGTGTTTTTTTCTTAAAGACCCAGCTTCTAAAGTCATGTGATAACATGAGACTCTCAGCTTTCAATTAAATAAAAAAGTAAGTTGGGAGGGGTTTTGTTTTTAAATTTTTTTATTCAGTTCTTCCCTATTGCTACCTGTTACCCTCTCATTAACCACATATGGGCAGCCAGAAGCCAGATGTAACACTGCATTAAGCTACCATGTAACTTCAGGGAACCACTTATCAACTAACACCTTGAAGGTACAACTGGGTGTAGTTCTATAGCTTGTATGTGTCGTGACAGAACTAGAAGTAACCTGTAATGAGAATTTGAAACTAGATTTTGCCTGGTGTGACCAGGAGATGTCTGCTCTTGTGACTGGGGAGCTTAGAGGGCATTATATTAGCCTTGATTTTGGATTCCACCTCCACGTAGATCAGACCAGGCTGGTCATGGAGAAGACCAGCAAGGAAACCTTACGAGGCTCAGTCGAAGATGCTTTTCTTTAGAAATGAACTACACTGAATTAGGCCAGCACCAAATAAGCCCTACTGCAGTTATATACATTGCTCAGGGTAAAGCATGTGCAAGTATGACAAGATTATGGCTGTTCAGCCACTAACCAAATGGGATGGTGCAGAACCAAACTAGCCCGGAGAAAAATACATTGTACCTTTGACAGACTCTTTGAAAGAATACTCCTGCCTAAGCCAGCTCCCACAGGAGGGGGAAACAAAGAGCTATGGCTCTGCCCTTTCTCCCTCCCCACTAATTTTGAGAGTCTAGGTCCACTGGCAGCACTAGACTTGTATAGCCATTGTACTCACTGAGGGCAAGGACGGTGATTGTATAAGGTTTGTTCAAAGATAGAAGTTCCTGTAGTTGTGCAGAGAGAAAAGGTGGGTGAGGTAATATCTCTTATTGGACTTACTTCTATTGGCGACAGAGACAAGCTTTCAAGCCACACACAGCTCTTCAGTACTGCGAAAGGTCCTTGTCACAGCAATATGCAAGGTGGAACAAATTGTTTAGCATAGGTAGTTAGTACATATGGTAAGGGACCACTCAAGGTACAGTGGCCTGTTAACTTTCTCACCAACAGAAGTTGGTCCAATAAAAGATATTACCTCACCCACTTTGTCTCTCTAATGTCTATTCACACATTCTACTTGTCCATGTGCATTTGAGTAATAAAGAGAGGTTATCTTATGGGTTACACCATTCATAGTCAAGTAGTTCTCCAATTCCATGGAGGTCAGTAGTACTTTGTCATCTGTTACCAGTGTTTAGACTACACAGTAGTTGTGCAGGACACGTTTAATAGGATGCTATTACAAGCTACCTTCAGAGATATACACAAGAAGCTATTTGCAGTGCACAACAACCAGAAGTTCTGTTCATCTCAGTAATAATGCTGCATGTCTTTGAACACCATCTATTGGCACCTTAACTGTTGACATCCCGCTTTTAAAAATCACTCCAGTAACAGAACTAAGATGTGCTGAGAACAGACTTATAGGATATGATGATATACTCAGTCTGTGTTTGCACAGCTTCTAGTACAATGGCAACCTGGTCCATGACCAGGGCTCCTAGGCCCCACCGCAATACCAAAAAACACACCATACAGAGCAGAGTAAAGCAAAGTCACGAATGAGTTATGCATGTTCATCTATAGAGTGAAAAATCTGGTATCCCACATTATTTTAATATCAGTAGAGGAAACAGTTAGCTAATGAATAACTACAGGTGTAGTACAGTAGTTTGGGTTATCAGTATAGCTGTAGAACTATTATTTATTGATAGTTTTTGTTCCTGCGGGTATAGACTAAATATATAGTAACACTGTGGAGGTGGCTTAAAACCTGATAACAATTCCTGCAGGATTTTGAATGTTACTGGCAGCCCAGCTAATGCTTTGTAAATAAAGATTTCTACAGGATTCTGCAAAATATGAAAGTCTTCCTTGGAGGATTCTGCAGCCATTTTTTTTTAAAAGCTCTCTTCATTGTACACACACTAGAGCTGAGTAAATAATTCATAGTTAGTCATTACTTTAAAATTTTAGCCTCTTTCTCTGTGCAGCTTATGATTTTCTTAAGTTTATTCAGCATTCAAAAGTATGCACTGAATTTACCAAGTCTTTGAAAGATGCAAACATTTTGGCTAGTAAATTCCTCTGATAGAACATTTGCAGAGGCAAATTCGTGGGCTTAGTCTTCACTGGCACAAAGGTGCTATTTTTACAGCAAGATAATTAAAGCGGGATAGTTGTGTCTCTGTAAAATCCTAAATGCAGAATAGGAACGTGTCATGTTTCCCATGAGGTAGATCAGTAGTATGTCAAGGCACATAACAGAATTTTTAGTGTGTGACAGCAGGGTCCACACACCCAGTTAGCGGAGTAGTGCACTATAGATTTACCAGCTTGCCGCACATTAAGTCTCTGCGTAGAAAGGCCCTAATATAGGGATAGATCATGATTTTATCATCCACTCTGAGTAAAAGGCAGCATGTTATCTTTGGAGCAGTGGGGTGAGAAGGGAGATTGTGACTCAGGCAATTACCCTTCCTGTCTCCCTGCTGCTCTGGGAAAGGAGCAAACTGTGACAGATCTGTATCCTGCCCAATGCACAAGCATAACTATATTACCAGGGGCATTATGAGGGAGCCAAGGCATGGGGAGGGGACATAATGACTGCAGAGCTTGCTTCCTCTCCCATGCTGCTTTCTGTGATGTGGGTAGCTGGCATGGAGGCATAAAGGGACACAGTGCTCCCCGTTATGTCCCTGCACTGTGGTGTTAGCTGGGGTGAATTTGGCTCACAGTGGATTTCTATGTTTATTCTAAACAGCAATCTTTGAGATATTTACCCAGTTCTAACACACACACACACACACACACACACACAAGTGTGCCTCACAGCCTTCAACTGAGATTGTGGCACACCTCACATGGTGATCAGGCAGAAAGGAGGTTAACGAATCATGCATAGAAAAACCAGAATTAATCATCGTTTTCTCTTTTCCTCAATGTCACTTTTTATAGTAGAATCATTCCATAAAGCAGATAGAGACTTAATATAAGCTTCATCCCCTAAACAAAATTAAAAGTTATTTTTCTAAAATCAATGCAGGTATATGAATGCTTGCCAATGTGTCAAATGACTACAGCAATTTCATGGCCTGAGTTTCCAATGGTTCTGTGACATTGCCACTAATTTTTCTCATTAAGAAAAATTACTTTTCCATTCCAGCACACCTATTTCTAGAGGTATGTGCTGAGGAACTGTTGTACAGTAACTCAGATTAGATATGGCATGTCCCTGCTTAATTTACTTCATGCTGCTAATTACCCTTCTGGAGAGATTTTAATGATGCCACATTTAATAATCTATATCTGTCTTTGTATAGGCATGCATACACACAAACATACACCCCAGTGGAACTCAATGTTTTGACACTTGACTGACTACAGTAAACTAAGAATTTCAGTTAATAAGATATTGGTAAATTTATACTACATGTGGCACAAACTTTGACTGGCCTTCCAGTCACTGACAGTAGAATATTGCTAAAGATGTTCCCTCCTTCGTGCCCAAAGTCACAAATGCTGAGGGATACCACCTCAGGGATTATTTTATTTCACAATCAAGATTTTTACTGCTCTGCTCGTTGCTTTTCAAAATAAAGGGCTCAGTCATGCAAAATTACCAAGCGTATCCTTACTCTTGTGAGTCCTCTTATTGGCTTCAGTGGGGTTACTTCAGTGTAATCAGCACTAGGGCTCTGATTCAGCATAGTACCTAAGTCCATGAGCTGAAAATTTTGTGAATGCTTAAGTACCATGCTGAATCAGGGCCTAGGTTGGTAATAAGTGTTACAGATTGGGCCCCTAATTAGTATTAGTGTTGATTTCATTAAACCTTTTGGGTTGTTTTACTTTTATCAGCTTCCACAGGCAGCCCTCTGGGTGTAATGTGGATTCTCAGGGCTGGTCTACACTACACGTTTATAGCAAATTTAGTAGCGTTAAACCGATTTAACTCTGTACCCGTCCACACAACGAAGCCCTTTATATCGACATAAAGGGCTCTTAAAACCGATTTCCGTACTGCTCCCCAATGAGGGGAGTAGCGCTGAAATCGATATTGCCATGTTGGATTAGGGTTAGGGTGGCCGCAATTCAACGATATTGGCCTCCAGACGGTATCCCAAAGTGCACCATTGTGACCACTCTGGAAAGCAATCTGAACTCAGATGCACTGGCCAGGTAGACAGGAAAAGCCCCGCGAACTTTTGAATTTCATTTCCTGTTTGCCCAGTGGGAGACTATGCAGCAAAGATGCCATAAAGTCCCAAATCCAAAAAGAGCTCCAGCATGGACCGTACAGGAGAATACTGGGTCTGATCGCTGTATGGGAAGACAAATCTGTTCTATCAGAGCTCGCTAGCAGACGAAATGCCAAAGCATTTGAAAAATTTCTAGGCTATATAGACAAAGGCACAAGCAGGGACTCAACACAGTGCTGTTGTGACAAGCATAATGGAAAGCCAAAGAATCAAATGGATGCTTATGGAGGAGGAGGGGAGACTGAGGACTTTAACTATCCACAGTTCCTGCAGTCTCCGAAAAGCATTTGCATTCTTGACTGAGCTCCCAATGTTTTTGACCCTACAGGCATTGCCCCCAGTGGTTCAGGGAATATGTCATCAATTTACTCTCCTCCCCCCTCAAGAAAAGAGGAAAAAATCATTTCTCGCCTCTTTTAATGTCACCATATGTCTACTGGATGCTGCTGGTAGACGGGGTGCTGCAGCGCTAAACAGCAGCATCCTCTCCCTCCCTTCCCGCAGCAGACTGTACGGTACAATATGACTGATAGCCGTCCTCGTCATCTTCCTGTGAGTGCTCCTGGCTGGCCTCGGTGAGGTCGGCCCAGGCGCCTGGGCAAAAGTGGGAATGACTCCTGGTCATTGCCTTCTTTAAGCTTTGTCCTGGAGGTTCAGTCCTGGCACATGGTGCAATAGGGCTGGTAACCGTCCTCATCATAGCAGTTGGAGGCTGAGCTCCTCTCCCCCCCACCCTTTAGTGAGTAATGGAGACGGGTTGTTGCAGAGGCACCCCCTAGAATGGCAGCAGCTCTTCATTTCTGTGGGATGTCTGGGGCTCTGACCCAGAGCAGCTGTGCTCTGGTTCTCTAGTATTCTAGGCAGGACTGACTATTTTAAGACAGAACAAAGAAGGAAGGACCTGGGAAATCATTCCCATTTTGTCCATGCGCCCCTGGCGACTCAGCGAGGCTAGCCAGGAGCACCCATGAAAGCAGCAGATGGTACAATATGACTGGTAACCGTCATCTCATCGGCAATTTCCAAAGCAGGAGATGGTGCAATAGACTGGTAACCATCTCTGCTACCTTGCAAAGGCAAATGAATGCTGCTGTGTAGCACTGCAGTACTGCGTCTGTCAGCAGCATCCAGTACACATACGGTGACAGTGACAAAAGGCTAAACAGCTCCAGGGTTATCGTGCTATGGCGTCTGCCTGGGTAATCCAGGGGAAAGGGGTGCGAAATGATTGTCTGCCGTTGCTTTCATGGAGGAAGGATTGAGTGACGACATTACCAGAATCACCCGCAACACTGTTTTTGCTCCATCATCATTGTGATCTCAATCCAGATTCCAATGGCGAGGGAGACTGCGGGAACTATGAAATAGCTACTCACCGTGCAACGCTCCGGAAATCGACGCTAGCCTCGGTACATGGACGCACACCATGAATTAATGTGCTTGGTGGCCGCGTGCACTCGACTTTATACAATTGTTTTAAAAAACCGGCTTCAGTAAATTCGGAAATAATCCCATAGTGTAGACATATTCTCATTCAAATAAACTCT
>NC_133774.1:103976720-103981042 GCF_003597395.2 Chelonoidis abingdonii | reverse complement strand
GTCTACATGAATCTGAGTACCCTGTAAAGCATTTTCCATCCTGATTTTACAGAGAATTTTTACCTTTTCTTTCTTTAATTAAAAGCTTTCTTTTTAAGAACCTGACTGATTTTTCCTTGTTTTTAAATCCAAAGGAATTGGCCCTGAACTCACCAGGGACTGGTGGGAGGAAAAGTAGGGGGATGGTTAATTCCTCTTTGTTTTAAGATCCAAGGAGTTTGGATCTGTATAGCTTCTCAAGGCAACCCAGAGAGGGAAAGCCTGGGGGGGAAAGGAGGGGGATGGTTAATTTCTCTTTATTTTAAGATCCAAGGAGTTTGGGTCTGGTTTCCCCAAGAAAGGTTTTGGGGGAACAGAAAGTGTGCCAGACACTACTTCTGGCTGGTGGCAGCGTACCAGACCTAAGCTAATAATTAAGCTTAGAAATGTTCATGCAGGTCCCCACTTCTTGAACTGTAAAGTTCAAACTGGGGGGAAAACCTTGACAATGAGGAACAAACAGAGCAGAAAAGTAAAAATGCAAATATGAAGATGCAAATAAGCAAGCAGTAGGGAAGATTGGAATGGATTCCTTTATTTTGCAAATATCACCGAATTCTAGTAGCATTAGCCCATCTGATTTCCTTCTGAAAATGCTCTGTTCCTGAGAGCTCTAACTAGTGTCTTAAATTATACACTAGCTTTAAGTTACCTAACAAAAAATAAATGAATATTGCTTAAGTGCCAACAATGTGCCCAGTGCTACGCAAAATACAGATAAACAGACACTCTTCCCCTGGAGAACTTACATTGTAGCATTACTTTGTGTCATTCAATACAAAGTCAATACACCTTCAGAAAAATAAAAGCAATTTATCTAAAGCTTATTGTCAAATTCTAATTAAGCAAACATAATTAATTGATTACAGAATATGACATCAAGAAGAAATCTGAAATATAACACAGTACAGCACAGAGAACTTGAATACCACAATACTTGAGTAAAATCTCAGGAAGCCGCACAACTGCTTAATAATATGAGCTATCACATCTGTCTTCTGCTTTACATTACTTGCTATGGACTATAGGAATCTTTAGCTTCTTGATCAGAGTTAGAAGAAAGAGCTGGTGCTTCTTTATTACTAATATCATATCCAACAGCTTTGATTATTTTACTTCTAATCTGAAAGTTTGGCTTACTACAAATTCCATTTTCTCCCATATGTGGGGTGGCACAGCTCCCTTTTGGTTCCTTTATGATCACAGGTCTCTGGCATACATGAAATGAGATTTTTATTCAGATACTGCCTCCTGCTTTAAAGAAATGAGCTTTGGTTCCATTTTGGTTTATCCATATATTGTTTGTAACCTCTGTAGATTAAATTCAGTTCAGTTCCACATTTGATTATGGCCAATTGTACTGTTTGACTTTGACTGCTGAAGTGTACTAGCCTTTCTGCGCCTCATCAGCTCAAACAGAGTTGATTAGTGTGATGGTGTTCTGTAGACAATCTGTCCTATGTAGCTTTTTCCAGGTTTGAATTCAAGGCTAGCTACTTAGAGATGCTCTTTGATTGGTCTGTTCACACATTCTACTTATCCCCTTGCATTTGAGTAATAAGGAGAGGTTCTCTTATGGGTTACACATAGTCAAGTAGTTCTCCAACTCCATGGAGGTCAGTAGTACTTTATCTGTTACCAGTGTTTAGACAATGCTTTTGACAGCATAAAATGTGCTGCATAGACATTGTAAGACAATGTCTATGCTAGCAGAAGGAGAAACCATTGTCATGAGTATCTTAGAATACCAATCCAACAAAATTAGCACATACTGTTTAGAGAGTGACTGACTGATGGCCCCATTATGTCAAAAATCACCTTTTCACTCAAAATGGAAATCCTACTAGGTTAAATGGTGCAAATTATTTTTAAGCTTTTACACCGAATGAAGAAAGTAATTTCAAATTTTGTATTATCTATTTGTTTGTCAGTATTCTGCCACTAGATTTACCTTTGCAGGTGCAGCTTGAGGAGAGACATACTGATACATACAACCCTTTTGTACAATTTGAATGAAAGAAATTGCAGGGATTTGTGTGTGACACTTTCTCAGAATGGTAGCAGGTTTCAGAGTGGTAGCCGTGTTAGTCTGTATAAGCAAAAACAATGAGGAGTACTTGTGCCATAAGTACTCCTCATTGTATTTCCTCAGTAGTTCCACATACACCAAGGATAAAATCCTGGCACAACTGAAGCCAAAGGCAAAACTACCACTAATTACAGAACAGCCATGAGGCCAGAAGGTCCAACTAGCACATCAAAGAGTGGCTTCAAATCTCTGGAGAAGTTTCCTTTGCAGCTGGGGGATGCTATGTCAGACATCACTCAGGTAACTCTAAGATAGCCTATGTCTACTCTGAGCTAGGGATGTGATTTCCCTGCTCATGTACACATACTTGCACTAGCTCTCATTAAGCTAGTGTGAGTATATTCAGTAGCATAGCTATGGCATGGCCCCTACCTACGCTCCATTTCAAGGGTTGGGGTCTGTGGCACAGATACTCTGGATGAAACTTCTCCTATGCCAGGGGACTTCTCCACTGGGCACCGGTGGCCACATTGTGGTCTCTGTGCAATAATCCATTTAGATAGTCAGGTCCACTGACTTTACAGCTTTCATACCCATTTCAGAAATGAATAGCCCTCATAAGTAGAAAGATACACTACCTTAACCTCCAAGGTTTATAATGCTTGGCTTTAACAACAGGTATTTTCTGGAAAGTAGGTTCAAATTGAAAAAAAATTCAGCAAACATAGTACGTAAAGATTCTAAACAGAATTATACAAAACACTCACAACAGAAACCATCTGAAAATCATCTTTACAAGTTAGTCACAAAGCTCACAAAATGTACAAGAAAAGCTGAGCTGATTTATGACTTCATGTTGAAATCAGGCAAATGTAATTGTTTCCCAGGAGCTCAACAGAACGCCAGGTGAAACTCAGCACCAGCAGATCTAACGCTCAAGTATGAGTATGACTGAAAATCTACATGGATGAAAATCAAAGAAAATATTTGCACCCAACTTTTCTGAGGTGAAGCTTCTAATTAAGCCCAACTCAATACTTTCATTTCAACACCATTCACATTTATTTTGCTATTATGGCCTTGATTTTCTATTGCTGTAATGCCCAGGAGTCAGGCGGGCCAAAGGACATCCCAGATCAGTGGTCAGAATTCAAACAAGGAGTCTGATTGCCAGGAGATTCAATCCAAGGGGAAACGTACAACAAGGCATCAGAGAAGTGTCGGATGATGCAGAAAAGCAGGGTTGGGCGACACAGCTGGGCTCTGTTAGACAAGACAGCAACGGAGGGTCAAACATGTCCAAGTACCAACTAGCTGGCAGTGGCTTGTTGCTCAGACAAAGCCAGAAAGGAAGCCGGAAGTTTATATACAGCCACACCAGCCAATCAGCCGGAAGTTTATATACAGCCACACCAGTCAATACTATGTGACTAATCTGGAAGCTGGCCCACCCACATCTATGAATTCCCAATGTGGCTGCAGATGCCCAGTGGAGAAGTCCTCTGGTGTAGGAGAATTCTCAACCAGAGTATCTGTGCCACAGTCTCCATCTCCTGGAATGGAGGGTACGTAGGGGCCATGCCATAGCTATGCTGCTGTATATACTCACACTAGCTAAATGCATCAGCTTGATGTAACACCTAAGGCTGCTTTCTGAAAACCCAGTGGGCCTAGGTTTCAGACCAGAGCCCTGACAATTACTGTCACAGAGAATATGTAATTCACCTCTTTCCTTTTCATTTAGCCAGCTATTGCATATAACAATAGATCTGCAAATACCACGGTCATAAGAACATAAGAACGGTCGTACCGGGTCAGACCAAAGGTCCATCTAGCCCAGTATCTGCCTACCGACAGTGGCCAATGCCAGGTGCTCCAGAGGGAGTGAACCTAACAGGCAAAGATCAAGTGATTTCTCTCCTGCCATCCATCTCTATGCTCTGACGAACAGAGGCTAGGGACACCATTTTTTATCCATCCTGGCTAATAGCCATTTATCGACTTCACCACCATGAATTTATTCAGTTCTCTTTTAAACACTGTTATAGTCTTAGCCTTCACAACCTCCTCAGGTAAGGAGGTCCACACAGCGCACAGTCAACTTGTGAAGAACTTCCTTTTATTTGTTTTAAACCTGCTGCCTATTAATTTCATTTGGTGACCCCTAGTTTTTGTATTATGAGAATAAGTAAATAACTTTTCCTTATCCACTTTCTCAACATCACTCATGATTTTATATACCTCTATCATATCC
>NC_133774.1:103958635-103973898 GCF_003597395.2 Chelonoidis abingdonii | reverse complement strand
AGCAGCCTAAATTTGGCTTCCAGGACATGTCTCCTACCCTTCCCTATGTCATTGGTACCTACATGTACCACGACCACCAGCTCCTCCCCAGCACTGCACATAAGTCTGTCTAGATGCCTCGAGAGATCTGCAACCTTCGCACCAGGCAGGCAAGTCACAATACGGTTGTCCCGGTCATCACAAACCTAGCTATCTTTGTTTCTAATGATCGAATCTCCTGCCTTTTCCTAGAAACTGGATTTCCCTCCACATGGAGGCAACCTCAGTGCGAGAGGCAACCCCAGCACCATCTAGAAGGAGGGTCCCAACTATGGGAAGGTTTCCCTCTGCATCCCTGGGCCTTTCTTCCTCCTCAACAGCGCAGGGGCTGTCTGACCAGATGTGGGACAATTCTACAGTGTCCCAGAAAGCCTCATTAGCATACCACTCTGCCTCTCTTAGCTCCTCCAGTTCCGCCACCCTGGTTTCCAAAGTCCATAGCTGGTCTCTGAGGGCCAGGAGCTCCTTGCACCGACTGCACACATACACCACCCACTCACAGGGCAGGTAATCATACATGCTACACTCAGCTCAATAAACTGGATAGCCCCCACTCTGCTGCTGGGCTTCTGCCTGCATTGTCTCCTAGTTAATGAAAGGGTGGTTTAAAGAAGGAGGTTTTGGATGTAGTTTGGTTTATAGGTTTTAAGGTGACTAGCAGGGCACAGATAGGACCGACAAGGGACCCCTGCTCCCTTCCCACTCCCGTTCCAAACTCCCTTGCGAAACTCCCTGTTAGCAGCCCCTGTTCACAATGCTCCTGGATAGCTTGTGCTTGGCTTTATAAAGCCCTGGCCTGAGTGAATGCCCTGCCCACTGATTAAGGCTCAGCCAATTACCGGAGGCTTCTAGCTTTCAAACCTTCCTTTGACGCTGACAGCCTCCAGCTGCCAGCCACAGCACACGGTCCTTCAACCAACCAACCAACCAAACAGACTGACAAACACAAGCTCAGCACACAGCAAGTAACCCCCAAACACAAACACACACACACTACAGATGGTCACTTACCCCACAGATGCTCCTCCTTTACCTGGAGAACTCCCTTGCAAAACTCCCTGTTAGCAGCCCCTGTTCGCACCTGAATATAAGTGTAATAGAGTCCAGTAATGCCAACAGAAAACTGAGGGCAGAGAGTTTAAGGGAGGAAATCTCCAGAGGTGAAAGTAAGGAAGAGTGTCAGCTGTAAAAGCGAGAGGAAGGAGAGAGCGTAGATCTCCCATCTCTTACTGGCTTGGGTAAGCCACACTCCTTACAGCTCCCCCACTCTTTGGCTGATTTAGTAAGAGCTCCATCTCCTGTTTCATCCTTTAATCCTCCCTAAGGATGTGAAGTCTGTCCCCTCCACGCACACACAAACAGATAACAGCCTCTTTATGGATGGGCACTATATTTGCCCTTTTCCAGTCTTCTGGAATCTCTCCTATCTTCCATGACTTTTCAAAGATAATTGCTAATGGCTCAGATATCTCCTTAGTCAGCTCTTCGAGTATTCTAGAATGCATTTCATCAGGCCCTGGTGATTTGAAGATACCTAACTTGTCTAAGCGGCACAGAGTTCTGTGGCACCTTATAGACTAACAGACGTTTTGGAGCATGAGCTTTCATGGGTGAATACCCACGTTGTTGGATGCATTACTTGTCTAAGTAATTTTTTACTTGTTCGTTCCCTATTTTAGGCTCTGATCCTACCTCATTTTCACTGGCATTCACTATGGCTACGTCTATACTACAGGATAAATTCGAATTAGCTTAAACTGATTTTATAAAACAGATATTATAAAGTTGATTGTGCGCGTCCACACTAGGCACATTAATTCGGTGGTGTGCGTCCATGGTCCAAGGCTAGCGTCGATTTCTGGAGTGGTGCACTGTGGGTAGCTACTGTAAAATAATGAGGCCAATAACGTCGATTTGCGTCCACACTAACCCTAATCCGATATAGTAATATCGATTTTAGCGTTACTCCTCTCGTTTTGTAGGAGTACAGAAATCGATTTAAAGAGCCCTTTAAATCGATATAAAGAGCAGTGTAGTGTGGATGGGTGCAGTGTTAAATCGATTTAATGCTGTTAAAATCAGTTTAACAGTGTAGTGTAGACCACGCCTATGTTAGATGTCCAGTCGCCATCAACCTTCTTGGTGAAAACCGAAACAAAGAAGTCATTAAGCACTTCTGCTATTTCCACATTTTCTGTTATTGTCTTTCCCCCTCATTAAGTAATGGGCCTACTCTGTCCTTGGGCTTCCTCTTGTTTCTAATGTATTTGTAGAGTGTTTTCTTGTTACTCTTTATGTCCCTAGCTAGTTTGATCTCATTTTGTGCCTTGGATTTTCTAATTTTGTCCCTACATACTTGTGTTATTTGTTTATAATCATCCTTTGCAATTTTATCAAGTTTCCACTTTTTGTGGTAAACTCAGCAGAACCAACTCCCAAGAACTCTACTCACGCTTAGATAATGGAGATTAATTAATTAATAATTCAGATAATTTAGGTAAGTTTAATTAATGACTAAGGTAGTTGTTTTACAAACTACCACAAAAACACAAGGTGCCAAATCCTGCTCACTTTCCCCCTGTAGTGACTCAGATCAGCAAGACCTTTGCTCAACCTCAGGGTCGTCTGAATCCAGGTAACTAGACTGTCTGCTCTTTGGGAGACAAAATCAATCAACTTACAGAGAAAGTTCTTTCAGTTCAGAGTAAAACGTTCATAGTTAATCATGGGTATCCAATCAACTTGCACCACATGGGATGATTCTCTCATTTACAGGCGTTCCCTTCCAACTGCCAATTAAAACAGCAGACTCCATGGCATGACTAGAAAGTCTAATACAAGTGTTTATCAATTTCATTTTGCACAACCAACTAAAATACACAGGGAATGTTTTCTTTATTTGAGGAGGGAGAACTGGGGATGATGTTTTAATAACTGTGTTGAACATTTGGCACAGATGTTGAGAATGGCTTAAAGTATTTGTCTCATTTGTTTACTATCAAGTTGAAATAAAGAGATCTCAATATGTCAGACCCATTAACAAAATGCAGGTTATTCTTGTTAATTTACTGGAAGCATATCTTGAAATATGTTAGTAATACTTATATAATAGAATAATGTCCCCACCAGTGTAACATTCCAGTTACAGAGGAACAAAGGGCCAGGATTCTATCTAAAAAACTATTTTGAATTATATCCGACAGTGAGCAATGACTCACAGATCATAACTTGGCCCTATATGACAACTGTGAAGTCAACTTGACCTAAAAAAATGACTTAACTGCTTTAAACATCGATGCCCACTTTTTTGTGAGAGAATCTTAAAATGCATCCTCTGGGATTACAATATTCTAATTTTGCATGCCCTTGTGAGTTTTCTAAGTATTTGGTTTACGGAATGAGACTCCTAAACTAGTTTAGCTATTATTTTCAAGGGTTTTATTTTGTTTGTTTTGTTATGTGTTTTTTACTGCGCGAAAAAAAAAAGAGAGACACAGCACACTGTTAGTGAAAAAATAAACTTTAGTTTTACGTTAAATAATTCATTTCCTCATTTTAATTTAAGAAACATATGCAAAAATACCTATTGAACGGACATAAATGACTATATCAAATAACATTCATTGAATACAAAAGCCAGCATATTTAGCTTTTTTTATTTCAGGTATTTGCAAACCATTTTTACACATTGGTTTGGATTCTGAAAATATCTGATGAATATCACAAGTGAAAAAAATAACAGTGTCTATTATTCATCAAGTATCTGATACTGGTTTTCAAGTTTTGACAGTGATCACCCAAATCACTAATCAGTCAAATACACACATTCGGCATCAGATGTGTAAAGTTAATTAAGGCTTTGGATTACATGAGAAAGTACTGATTTAACGAAATCAAAACTGATTTGGTTAAAATAAAAAAAGTCCATAAGTATTTGATGTAAGGCACTCAGATTGAATTAACAATGTGCACACAAGGAATTCCTACTCATTTAACTAAATCAGTTTCCAAATACAATTAGTTAAAAGTCATAGAATATTAGGGTTGGAAGAGACCTCAGGTCGTCATCTAGTCTAATCCCCTGCTCAAAGCAGGACCTACACCAACTAAATCATCCCAGCCAAGGCTGTGTCAAGTCAGGCCTTAAAAACCTCTAAGGATGGAGATTCCACTACCTCCCTAGGTAACCCATTCCAGTGCTTCACCGCCCTCCTAGTAAAATAGTGTTTCCTAATATCCAGCCTAGACCTCCCCCTCTGCAACTTGAGAGCATTGCTTCTGTTCTGTCATCTGCCACCACTGAGAACAGCCTAGATCCATCCTCTTTGGAACCCCCTTCAGGTAGT
Source organism: Chelonoidis abingdonii (assembly GCF_003597395.2). Lineage (NCBI taxonomy): Eukaryota > Metazoa > Chordata > Testudines > Testudinidae > Chelonoidis > Chelonoidis abingdonii. The sequence goes on along the minus strand of NC_133774.1, from coordinate 103,969,513 downwards.
TGAAAACTGCTATCAAAACCCCCTTCACGCTTCTCTTCTGCAGACTAAACAATCCCAGTTCCCTCAGCCTCTCCTCGTAAGTCACGTGCTCCAGCCCCCTAATCATTTTCGTTGCACTGATTTTGGAGAGAGTCCAATGGAGGGCAACGTTCTCATGGAGATAAAACTTAAGTAATACAGACCAGTTTTGCAATTTCACAAATACAGGAAGTCCTAGTATTTGCAAAATATTCTCCAATCTTTTTCCAGTATTCATCCTGTCCTATTCCAGAAAGATTAATATTAGAGGCTTTTTCCTATTCAAATTGGACATAGCAAAAAAGGAATTCTTAAATTATTCCTTTTTTGTTATTACTCTGGTCTATACTTATTTGATTTCCTGATGAGGGGATATTTTAGCTGTTTTGGAGGGGCTGTTTTGCTTGTTTTGGGGGGGAGGGTTGCACGCTACATTTTATTTCCATGCATTTGGGATAGGCAACTTTACAGCTGGTATTGACATGACATCTAAATTAAATGTCTTTTGCAATGTGGCTTCTATATCTGTATAATGGGAATTTTTTTATGGTTTTTTTTTTTGTTTGTTTAAATGTATCTGTATCTCACTGAATTGACTCTGTGGTGTTGTTACTGAATTATAAAATAGATCATGATTTCACATCCTTAATTTCTTCTCCACTTCTTTTACCTTTCTCAGTGAACGCCTTGAGGGTTAAATATTTCTCTTTTAGAAGCAGTTCTCAATTCTTAGAATTATTTGTCTTTTCAGCTGTTTGATCATGGCTCATTTAATTTGCTAGGTTCCCAAAATTACAGGTAGAGATTAATCCGCATAACAGTGTTACATACCTGTCCATCAGTTCTCTGGGGCTTTGTGGTCTCTGATGGAGATGGTAATGTTCTGCCACAACATTTATCATCAAATCGATGTATTCATCAAATGCAAAAATTTCTTGGTCTGTAGAAACCACTATGACAGGGAAATTATAAATACTTTTCCTCCTTTGGGTCCCAAGCAATGAAGAAGTGCCTTCTTTCATCCTGCAAAAAAAATCAGCACTGTCGATAGCATGGAAGTAATTCAGAAAACATGATTTCCATGGGTGCAATGGTAGAGTTGGCACACCAGAAATGTAGTAAGAAAAATGACTGATGATAGCTAGGTCATATTTTAGTATGACTCCCAAAGTGACAAAGAAAGAAGACATCCTCATGGCCAAATAAGTTGTATTTAGACTTAAATAAGGAAGTAGTAGGAAGCAGTGGAATGGATTCTTTATTCCAGCACACCCAGAGAAATTTTTTTTTTTTTTTTAAAGTAGAGCTCAGCAAACTTTTTTCTATGAAAAATGAAGATTCAGTGATTTTAAAACATTTAGCAACTTCATGTCAATTTTGCCAAATTGTTTCAGTCAAAAAACCCATAAAATATTTTTTAAAAATATAAATGTTTCACTTTAGCATTTTCTAAATGAAACTTTTCAATTTTTCAGTTGAAAACAGCTCTTTGTTTTGAAATTTCCTTTAATTTTATTTAAAATTTTTCAATGTTAGAAAGCCTGAAATCTGAAACATTTCAGTCAAACACAAAGTGAATTTTTTTTATACTGTTGAATTAACTATACATTTCTAAAAAAAAAAATCTTATCTGGCTTAATCAGAAGCTAATTTTTTTCAGATTTTTTTTTAAAATTACCAGTGAATCAGAGGAAAAAACCAAAACAGTTATTCATCCAGCTCTAGTTTTCACTCTTCTGTACTCCAGAGCTCTGTCTATCATCCCAAATCTTATAATGACATTTGCTCATCATGCTACTAGATTTACTTGCTATGAGATACAACTTCATATTAAATATTTCCATCAATCCTAGGCCTAAAGGAGTGGGCCAAGTTTCAGTCTGGAGCAAGTTAATTTTTTAACATCAGCTCTTATACCCATGAAAATAATAATAAATATAAATGGAAATACTAATTAATCCCTTAAGTATGTTGTTGTTAACATGCACTGCGGCAATACAATACTTAAAATCTGTGGCAATTAGCAGTTCACCAGAAAGATTCATAATGGAGGCTTTTTAACTCACATGAGATATAAATTAACTCTAGTATTGTCCTAGTACAGGAGTTGGCAACCTTTCAGAAGTGGTGTGCTGAGCCTTCATTTGTTCACTCTCATTTAAGGTTTCGTGTGTCAGTCAAAAATTTTAACATTTTTAGAAGGTCTCTTTCTATAAGTCTATAATATATAACTAAACTATTGTTGTATGTAAAGTAAATAAGGTTTTAAAAATGTTTAAGAAGCTTCATTTAAAATTACATTAAAATGCAGAGCCCCCCAGACCGGTGGCCAGGACCTGGGCAGTGAGAGTGCCACTGAAAATCAGTCCACGTGCTGCCTTCGGCACACGTGCCATAGGTTGCCTACCCCTAACCTAGTACATTACCTTCTTTATACTAACTTTTAAAAATACTGCAGAGTATAGGAAACATATTAGAGAGGTATTCACTGACTGCACTCGATGGGTTAGTGAACATTTCTCATCTAAACTTGGTTTCCAGAAGTGTATAACTCAGACACAAAAATGTGTTTCAAATAGAATCTTAACATGCAAGGACTTAGTTTAATTGTGATTTTTTCACACTGCTGAAAATAAAATTTTAATAGATATTGAGTAAAAGATTAACTTTGTATGTACTTCTCTCTCTCTCTCTCTGTCACATACACACACACAGCTGCTTCATGATTTTGTTTGCATCCATAACTCAAAATAGTTTTGCTGCTTAAACAGATAGTTCTTATAGTAATGTTTATGAATTTTAAAACAAATGAAATAAAGGGACGTGGTCAGGAAACTTAGGCCTTAAATTTAGCTTGTTGGAAAAAAAAATACTGTAAGACCAAATAATTATTTGCATGAGCAGTAATTGCACGTGCATCTGTTTTAGAATTTTCAACAGTCTGATATAACTATATTATTGAGTTGTATTAAGGTTTGTAGTAAACCTTTAGGCCAATCTTTTTCTCAACAGTTTATATAATTTCTATTCATATTTATTAGTCTGGAAGAGACCACATAGAAACTTGCTAACAAAAGGCCTCTTTCAAAGACATGAAAGAACAGTAGTGGGAGGTGGTAAGACTTATTTAAAAGAACTGGTTTCAAACAAGTTTTAATATTCTGATCTGGTATTTAACGTAGAGCTGACTGAAATATTTGATTTTTTTCACAACAATTTTAGTATTGGAAAATTTCAAAACTCTAAAATATTTGAGCCATTCTGTTCAAAAGCTGGATGTACTGTGTAGCCTGTCACATCAACTATGAAGGTTGAGAGAGCTTTATGGATAACAAGGGGAGGAGCAGTTTGTCCAAGAAAGAAACAGCACATACCTTCTTGGGGCATGTGTTCGAATTCTGAGTTAGCAGGCATTTTTAGGCTGTGTGAGAGCAAGGATTTGTCTATACTAGGGATTTTTGCACCAGCATAGTTACACTGGTGATGCTGAAGTGCAAACTTCTGGTTGAGATGTCCTTCACTGACTTGCAGTAGTGCAACTTACACTAGTATCAAATTGCAGTTAGCCATCTCAGTGCAAATCACGTTTTATACCAGTGCAGCATGGATACTCATGCTTCTGTTGGAGCCAAGACAGAATGAGATATTAGCACCAGACTCAGCAAGGTGGCATCTCTAGTTTTGCTTACACTGGGAAGGAAATTTTCACAACCTTAAAACGCTAGAAACTTTTTTTTTTATTAATGCATATCCTACTCACCGTGACAGTAGAAAAGGGAGGTTACAAAATTCTGCAAACAATGAAATATGTGTTAAATAGACCATTCCCCCTCTTTACTACCTATCACATACAAACAATTAAAAAACCAAAATCCTCACCTGACTATTGACCCTAATCAACATGAAGCCAGGTAAAACAAAAGTGGCTTGCATTTCTTCCCATAGGCTATCAGATCAAGACTCTGGTAATAGGTCAATGTAGTATAAAATAAATACCTGAAAGATGTGAGAGGCATGGTTAGATAAAGAAAGGGAAAATATATTACATAAGATGAAATATCAGCTAAAAATACTAACATACGTGCAATAGAACTCCAATTCCGCAAAGCATTTAAGCATGTTTAGGTATCAACTTCAATGGGACTAAGCACATGCTTAGATACTTCACTGAACAGAGATGGGATTATTCTCCTGCTTTAATTTAAGCCACATATTTAAAAGTTTTGCCAGTTCATGGCCTGTGCCATTCATTATGAAAAACAAGAATATCTTATTATTTTAGCCTGAAATCTACTTCCCCTTCCAATCTCATGGGTTCACTTCTGCTATTACAAAGAAAGCATCCTTGGCATTAGACAAAATATTGGGAGCTTGTATTTTTAAAAAACAGCATAACCTACAGTTTAGAAAACTATTGAATGAGGATTGTAATATTAGCACTATAGAGATCAACAATGGTTAGTATGACTAAAAGGATTAACACTAGTATTTATTTTACTTGGTACACACTGAACTTCTGGAAGTTCACATAGAGAAATTACACAAACTGGAAAATTTTTGCAAAAGAAAGGTTTCTGCTAATAATATTTGTGATTTTAGAACATATTGCTAGTGACAAGCATTGAAAAATGACATCATCTTTGACCCCAGCAATATGGGTGACAAATGTAAGAGGATTATAAACCATTTTCCATCATGCTTTAATGCTAGTTCCTAGCTTGTCAGAAATGATTGCCTTACAAGCAAAGTAGAAAATATTAAAAAGTCTTAGTTGTTGGCAGATTTAACTTGTTAACCATGAAGGGCAACATTTGAATAAGTATCTTTAAAAGAAGCATCTCCTTTCTCTGTCCTTCACACCACCTGGAAGCTATTGGTGTGAGAGCCAGCTCCTCTGCAGCAACTGTATCCTGGAAAAAGCCTTCTTACTTCTCTCTGACGCATCATCAACTCTGTTTACGCCCCTGCTTCTCTTTCCATTTTCCTTCCCCCTGTGCTATTATTTCACTTTAAAGTGTATTTAACTGCATAGAAAATTTGTGTGATACAATTTGCATTTAGTTTACACAGAAGGCCTTGATCCTTCATGCACAAGCTCAAATTGCCTTCACTGTGGCTCCTCATGCAAGCAAAGTTAAGCACGTGTGTAAGTGTTTTTCGTATTAGAGGCTTACGTTGTACTGCAGCAGATACATCACTTCTCTGCACACAGACACAAAGCAATGCTTGGTCTTACTCTGCTGTGTAAGGTGCTCTAGGATGCATCGATGAAAAGCCATATACAAGACCTAAATATCATTGTAATGGTATTCTTTCCCCACTCTGAACCTTAGAGTCCAAAAATGGGGTATCAACATGAATTCCTCTAAGCTTAAGTACCAGCTTAGATCTTGTAGGCTACCACCAACCAGGACTTGGAGTGCCTGGTATACTCTGGTCTCCCCAAAGCCTTCCCTGGGGACCCCAACACCCAGATCCCCTGGATCTTGACACAAGGAAAGTAAACCCTTTCCTTCACCGTTGCCTCTCCCAAGCTTCCCCTCCCTGGATTACCCTGGAAGATCACTGTGATTCAAACTCCTTGAATCTTAAAACACAGAGGAATTCCACCTCCACCCCCTCCCTTCTCCCACCAATTCCCTGGTGAGTACAGACTCAATACCTTAGCCTTAACAAGGGGGAAAAAATCAATTAGGTCTTTTAAAAAGAAAAGCTTTTAATAAAAGAAGAAAAAAGTAAGAAATCTCTGTAAATTCAAGATGAAATATTACAGGGTCTTTCAGCTTATAGACACTAGAGAGAAAACCTCCCCCCCCCAGCACAATACAAATTAAAATACTTCCAGCAAACTACACATTTGCAATAAAGAAAACAATCAAAAAAGACTAAAACCGCCTTTATCCTGATACTTACTAAAATTAGAACAGAAGAGATTTTTTTCAGAAAGATTGGAGGAATCTGCTTACATGTCTGGTCCCTCTCAGAACCCAGAAAAAACACGGACAAAGAACAAAGAACACACACAAAAGCTTCCCTCCACCCAGATTTGAAAGTATCTTGTCTCCTGATTGGCCCTCTGGTCAGGTGTTCCAGGTTCACTGTTTGTTAACCCTTTACAGGTGAAAGAGACATTAACCCCTACTTATCTGTTTATGACAACCATCATAATCAGTTTCTGAGCATTTCAAGTTTTTTCCACCCATCCAGCATCCCTGACCTCTTTTTTCTTCAGAGCTACTGAATGCAAACAGCAACTGGGTTAAAGGGCTGCAGTTATCCATTGTATTTAGATGTAATAGCTTATAGCATTAATGTCATCCCTTAAACTACTACATCAAACTATCTAGTCTATAAAAACATTAATACCATGAATAAAGAACAGTGCATGTTATGCATTTTAAAATCCCTCTCCTTTATTTCCACTTTTATTGGGCATTAGCAATAAAATCAAACAGATATTTTAAAAATTAACCAAAAACAAGTTTTTACATTAAGAAACAGTTTCTCCAAGAGAAAAACAATGCTAATACATTACTTCATTCCCACCTAACCCCCGCACCCCCACCCTCATTCCTGCATCTTCAGACATGCAAAAATAATCCAGTGTCTGGCTGTGTTCCACAGTTGAGGCCTGAAAATATTCAATATATATAATTGTTTCACCAGAATATTTGCTGATCTGACAATACAGTTGAGAAGGTAAAGGGACAATAGAATCAAATACATTTGTTTATTTCTGAAAGTCAGTCCCTTGGCTAACAAACTGTCATATTAGCTATATGACTAATTTTTAATTAAAAAGGTGCCTGTAGAGTGAATATGACTGAAGTGAAGTTACACCATTTACAAGTTTTACCTATGAGGACAGTCCTAGATACTCAGAGCTGTCCCTTGCGAATTGGGGCAGCTGCTCCAGGCACCTTGCTTTGGGGGTTTCTGCGGGTCAGTGCAATTGGCTGGTGCAGTTGGTCCCAGAAGAGACGAATCCATCACTTCTGCCCCAGGCCCTGCATTCCCTAGGGACAGCCCTATAGATACTCACACTCTTTTGAGCAGTTCTTTCAACTTTGAAAGGAATAAGACTTCCCATGCATAAGGACCACTCATGAGAGTAAGAGTTTGAAGGATCAGGCCCTAATACTGGGGCAAGCAAGCAAGGTTCTTAAGTAGATGCCTAACTTTAAGCATTGGAGTAATCCCATTGAATTCTGTGGGAATACTCACATGCTTAATACTAGGCACCTGCATAAGTATCTTGCAGAATTGGGATCCAATATACGAGGGCAGATTCTCAACTAGTTAAGGTAATTTACACACACTGAGGATATATCCCATAGTCTGATCCTTTATCCTTACTCATATAAGTAGTGTTAATAAAGCTTGAGGCCACTCCTTTATTAAGGACAACGTGCGTGAGTAAGGGTTTCAGGGATAAGTCCATAATATTGTTATAAAATTTGCAAAGAACACAAATAGGAGAAATATGAAGAGCACAACAAGAAATGCAGAAAGTGGATACGCAACCCTCATTTCTACACAGCCAGTGGAAACAGAGAATAAAGTGAAAGCGGTATGGAACAAGCAAGAACAATGAAGATTATTTTAAACAGCAAATGTATTGTTCAGAATTCAATTTTAGGTGATAGCAATTCGAAAATTATTTTTCTCACCATTCCTATTGGAAATGGTTAAAGCATTGCAGTTTTTCATCTCATTATTTTAAATAATTGATTGTTTACCACTGTCAGCTTTCCTTTGATATTTGTCTTTTTTCCCTTTAGAAAACATTTACAGTTTCCTAGCTATATTGTTTGGTTCTCCAGATGTCAGAAGAGTCAATGGCAAAACTCACATTAATGACAATAGGACCAGAATGAGCAGTTTCAACCTTCTGAGACCTTTCAATCAGTAAAGCATAGAGGCACGCAAGAGCACTACTATGCATACCACCACAAGATAGTCAACACTATCTCATGATTGATGGACGCAGAGACAGCTAATACATAGGGCTGGCCAGGAAACCAGTATTCCATTGCCTGAAAAATTGAGGTTTCACATTTAGGTTTCCTTCTGCCTTGGACTTAAATGGTTCAGTATTTCTCACAAATAAACAGAGAAGGAACTTCAGCCTGGTTCTCCTACGTCCCTGGTGGATGCACAACCCATTTTGACAATCAAGCAGAGTGTGGAAGGGAATATTTCATATTACATATAAATTAGAGTCTTGTGACCAGAAATTCCTTCCTGGACCTGAGAAGCCCTCCTGATTAAATTTGCACAAAAAGTTTTGGTTTCAACAGATCTGCTTTTTCAGATGAAAAATGTTTACTTGATAAATACCTGACCAGCTCTACTCATAAATCTAATAATATCTGATCATTACCCATCATTAGGAAAAGATCAGGACCAAGATAGCAACTGCCATTTCTATACCATATCCGTATCTGTACAGTGATCCTGGAGAACTTAATCATCAAGATTTTGAGAGAGTTGTCTTGCCACCTTCTTAATTTTCCTATGCAATAGAATATCTAGTGATTTTATCCCAATTCTTGTGATATCTATTTTCTTATAGCCCCAGCTCCTTCAGGTGTGTGATTCAGTGAGCATCTCAGCTTTCATTAAAATAAAAGTAAGTTTCTAGCTTAAGAAAAGCTTGACATATGACCTAAGTGCACGCTAGAGAAATGAAAACATAAGGCAAATAAAAAGAACCTAACATTAATTACTTAATGGCAGTTGCATGAGTTTTTGGGCCCTGATTCATGTTGTTGGGTTTGTTTTTTTTTAATGCTTGAGAATACCGACATTGAACAGGTATCTTAAATCTTTATACAACTTTTAAAAAATGAAAAGTATAAGTGTATAAATATTTATAGAAATGACAAACACAATCCAATAGTAAAGAAGTAAGGGGATAACTGTTCTTTTTTAGAAATGTTATTAATGACAATAAAAGCCACAAGGAGGCTTGTGTCCAGACAGTCATTCACAATAGGTAAAATCAATTTTTGAGTTGGATGTGTCAAATTCTGGCATACTGCAGTGAATCCAGAAGTATGAAAGAGCAATCTGTTTCATGCTAGTGAAGTAACATTCTTTAAATAATCAGAGTAAGTAACGAAAAACGAGGCAACTTTTATTCACTTTATTTGGTGGGAATGGTGTATCGTTAATGGAGAAAATTACTTACATCAGTTCATGGTGTTTTTAGATTCTAATGTGAATCCATATAGTATGTGGTCTTCATGATCACTGCAGATGGCACATTAGAAGTAATGTCAGAAGTATGGTTTGGATTGGATCTGTGTTGATGTCTGCCATTCATGTCCTTTTGTGTGGGAACATATCTCCATTGATTAGCTGCTGTGAGGTGGAGGAGGTGCAATACATTTTGGAACAGCTGAACTGTTAAGGGACCTGAAGTTTGCATATGCCAAATCTTGTGAAAGGCTGGACATGTTATAAAGCATGACAGATGATGCAAAAAAAAATAGTGCAAGGTTAAAGAGCTTGCAAGAAAATGTTAATTCAAAAATAAGAAAAACACTCACAATATATGTGCATGCAGATAAAGATGTTGATAATTTCACTTTGCTGGGCAGCCAAAAATTCTAAAGGGAATACGTTAAGAATGAGATGACTGTCAAAAAAAAGGCCAACAAACAAAAAAAGTGTATTGCAACAGGTGCGAAAGACCTGATGCTGCTGCATGATCAACCTAAAAATGAAATTGAAAATTGTACAACATCAATGCCTTAACACACACACAAAATATAGAGCAAAATGCATTGAGATATTTAGAGATTTTTCAACACCTCTTGCCTGCAGAAGATTCTCAGCTGGCAACATCAAAAAGATTCCACTGTGGCTATCCAAGTTTGTTTCCAACACCATCTGCAATGGTTAGGCTGCTGGAAACTAGATTGTCTGAAGAAATCTCTAAACAGGTTGTTATATCATGACCTTGCTTGACCTCCCTAGGCACCAAGTGGGACTGTTACTGACCATAACTGTAGTGAACATCAAAGATTGCAGCAGTATTCTAAATAATAAGATTGCAAATAACATCAGCTAGTAAATGAGCTGGTGGGGGGAGAGAGGGGAAAGGAAGAAATTAAAACATTGTTCAGATCCTAGATTCATAGATTCCAAGGCCAGAAGGAACTATTCTGATAACCAGTCAGACCTCCCATAAAACACAAGCCATAGAACTTCTCTGAAAAAATTCCAAAGCAGATTTTTAAGGGGAAAACACTAATCTTGATTTTAAAATTGCCAGTGATGAAGAATAAATTATTGCAGTGGTTAGTTACCCCCACCATTAAAAAAAGCATACCTTATTTCCAGTCTCAGTTTGTCCAGCTTCAACTTCCAGCCATTGGACAACCTCATTCAAATGAACATGAACTCTTTATCTCTACTCCACCCTCCACAGAAATGAAGTACTTTGATGATCCAACCCATTTCCCTGTTCAGACTGAGGTTACAACAAAGAATTTAAACAATCAAAGGTAGACCATGAGATGAGCAGATTACCAAATGTTAGCATAAAAAGACACTTACTTTAAACACAGCATTGAAGGTCTTCATAGACTATCAAGGTTGGAAGGAACCTCAGGAAATCATCTAGACCAACCCCCTGCTCAAAGCATTGCCAATCCCCAATTAAATCCCCAAATGGCTCCCTCAAGGATTGAATTTACAACCCTGGGTTTAGCAGGCCAACGCTCAAACCACTGAGCTATCCCCCTGGTCTCTCTCATGCCAGCTTTGGTGTTTCCTAACTTTTGAGCACTTAATCATGCCACCTTGAAATGTTCTAAATTTTTTTTTATCATATATATATATATATAGATA
>NC_133774.1:103934552-103940670 GCF_003597395.2 Chelonoidis abingdonii | reverse complement strand
AACAGCTCCTCAGTTTATTTCCCCCCACCACCACGTGAAAAAAAAAAAGGGAAAGATTGCTGTGCTATGGCTATCTTCTTGTTCAGTTATTCTACTCTGTTAGAATCCAGAGATAAGGAATCTTTCTTTGAATACATATTTACATATTCTTTTCATACAAAACAAGCTGACAGTCTCTCTAATCTATGTGGGCCTTTCCTTTGATGATGGTGGATGAGGAATACACTTAGACCTTTGACCTCCAACCATACCATGATGGCTGCTTGCTAGAAATTAGCATTTTCTGTTAAAGCCCTTAATTCCTTCATTAGCTATTCACAAAATTTATTTGATGGGTAATTTAGTTATAAGGATATGCATAACGTAAATGCTATTACATTGTAATGGGAATAGATAAGTGAAAGCAATACAAATAACATTTTTTTGGTTGTCATAAAGTTCTAACACCTGAATACACTCTTACATTAACACACACTTTTGATCTAGGGTTTTTAATCACCAGGTATGCATAATGTAATTTGAATGTAATAGTAAACAACAGGTTATAGATAGATGACAATACAACATCTCCTTTGATCTCTATTAACACACAAGTGAATTATCCTGAATATATACTAAATGCATTTAACTCCTTTGATATTCATACAGAAGTGAATTGGCCTCTGGCTCTGGCCTGAGCTGGTCCATCAGCATCACTCAACACACAAAATGTGAATTTAATATGTTGGAGGTAGCATTTATGAGATGAAATAGAGATTGGGATGGGAGGAAGTGTTTAATGAAAGAAACCCCCTTCTCCAGTTTTTCCATCTTCTTTTGTGGTGGATAAATGCACCAATGAACTTGTGCAACACAAACCAATACAAAAAGCCTAGTATTCATATCAGTACATAAACTGTACTCCTAATATTTTAATGTGTGGGTGCAAATGGATAACAGTGTAAAATTTACAGTTGTTTGAGAAATTACCCATTTTGCTTAGATGAGGTACACTGTACACACAATTTCTTGTTTGTGACAGCGTAGGTGTATTTTATGTATTTGAAAGTTTAACCCTCAGAATTCACAGTGAGTAGCACCATTAACGTAGCTTCATTGCAGTTCACCTGGTACAGTTCTGATTTTGCGTTGTCAACTTTAGCTTCGCTTTTTGCTACTGACCAAGCGGGCATGCACCTACTTCCTAGTCCACTTGATAGCAGATCCTGGACCAGGCTCAACAGGCTACTCTCTGACTTGTTCAGAGTTTCCATAACTATACACTGGCTTGGGCTGATTTCTTCCCCACGCAGTCTGAGGCAGTGTTGCAGACCATTACTGATGTGGTGGAAGAGTGCACAAACCAACATCTGGAGGGCAGTTTACAATGCTTAGTCTCCCTTGATACAGAGGCTACCCTCTGGTTACAGAATCTGGACACTGAGCTCTGACATCTGCATATGAGAGATGCTAATCTGGTATAATAGTGACATTTATTTTATTGACTTTAGATTTTTGCATAAAGGTGATCTGTAAATTACAAAAAAAAGTAAAAAAGTTAAACTAAAGATCTAGCAGAACACAAAAAGCACTTAACTCCACAAATCTAATCCCAGCCACATCCCACCGTCCTCAGCAATCCCCAGGAATAGAGGCAATTTTGCAGTGTGCCCTGCAGGTCAAAAAGCCAGGACTATTTCATATTGGTGGGGGAGAATCCTCTGCAACCAGCTCCTCTTTTAAATCGAGAGGGATGCGATTCAAGCACTTCCATCAATCACAGCTGTGGCAGTATGGCCTGAGGAAAGGGCAGGAGGGCGAGGGAGCACTCACAAGTAGGAAGGCCCCAAGCTACCTAGAGTTTTAACCTATAAAGCCAACACATTAAATTCATTCCAGAATCGAACAAGTAGCCTGGGTAGATCATGAAACAACAGGAAGTGACATTACGGCAGCATGACATGAAGAGTCCATTCTATCCTCATATGGCAGCCAGAATGCATCTCTCTGCCACCTGTAAGCCGTTCTTTCCACTTGGTTATGTATAAATATTCTGTATTTTTAATACAGTATATCTTACCTGATAGCACTTGTTTGACAAACAATTAAAGACATCTACCCACTTACTTTTAAAGAAAAGGTGGCTCTCAATTGTACATTTGGCCTCAGGCATATGCAGCTCCTCAAAGGCAGGACTGGTGAGAATACAACAGCCTCTCTGAACATCGGGCACATTTATTTATTCTTTTGTCTTTAGTTTTTTTAACTAAACTACAATAAAATAGCCCCCATTCAACACTCTGGGTGCCGTTGACAATCTTTTAAAAACACGCTAATAACTAAAGAGATCTGTAAATTGCCTCAAGTAAAATCATTAGCCAAATCTTCACAGGAAAGGTGGAAAAGGCTAGCCTTCAGGGCATGCCGCAAGAAAGACTCACACACCAGGCTGTTACAGACATGGGAGGAAGCAAGTTCCAAAGACCCAGAGTTCTGACAGAGGATTCTCTGCCAGCCACACCCGCACCTCTGCCTTACAGTGATATATAGGGAACTTTTCAAAGGTGCAAATGGGAGCTGGGTGCCTACTTCCCATTGACTTACAATGGAAACTGAGCAACTAACTGTCTTGTGTGCCTTTGTAAATTCTCCCTAATTGTTTGCTTTTAATGAAAAACCTAAACTAGTGAACATGAGTTATAAAAACTAGTAAGAATTGAAGTTGTGTTCTTTAGTTCCACTTTCAGAGTGTGTGAGGGCGTGTACATTTACCCCCAACATACACACTACCAAAAAATGACAATATCTAGTGTGGGACCTATGGTAAAATCTGTAGATAGCATTAATTCACACTGGCAAAGATACAACATTTCCAAGTGGAGAAAAAATGTAAATGTAATTAATGCAAATGAAAAAAACCCAGTAGGGATCAATTATTGTGTTTAATTGGTTTTCCACAAAGCAGGATAGGTTTCCCATGTCTTGTGGTAACAGAATTTCTTTTGTGGATGCTTTTTCAGAGCTGCCAAGAATGTTTGCCCCCTGGCAAGCAGCCAGCAGAGATATTAGGCCTATTGTAGGAGTTACTCTCTAATGTGGTTGCCTTCCACAGTAAAAGGAAAAATTGAAAGGAGCTCTCTCATCACTGCTGTGGTGGCTATTGCTTAAGTCAAAACACACTTGAAAAAAATGCTCCGTCCAGCTATAAAATTAGGGATGGGGGATACTGTAAGAAATAGCTTAAAACTTCACCCATCCATTCCAGACAAAACTTTTTGATGGTTTGAAAATGCTGTTCAGGAACCCACGCTGTCACCCCCGAGTCTGCCATATGCCTGAAATTAAAAGTCTTCTTGAGGATGGGAGGAAATGGACTATTCACCTGTCTTCCAGCACTACATTTCACTTAATGAGTTTCTTCAAAAGGCACTCTGCTCCCCCAAGCCATCACCCAAGACTTCTTCGGTGGAAAGTCTACTCCTTTTCCAAGTCTCTGCTCAGCTGATTCCCAGCTACAATCTCTTTTGCTCAGCAGTATGACCAGTGAAAATCGATATGCAGTCAGCACAACATATGCACCTATATTGGGTTAGTAAGAGAGATAGTAAAAGTCATACAGTAAAAAGTAAGAGGCAGGAAAGGAAAGAGCAGACGAGAACCCTCTCCATTAAATCACAGAAGTTAGAGACAGAAAAACCCCTCTTACATTTTCTAGTCTACCAACCTGCCAGTACTGGATTGTTCCCTGCAGTATATTCTCCAGTGTTTTGTTAGCAGTTGGAGAGATCCTTGTATGCTCACAGCTTTTACTATTTTGCTGTGCATTCCAGTGTGTCAGTTCTACAAACACCCCAATGTGGCTTTTAAATCAAGATGAGGAAACAAATTTACTAGAATGATTTAGTGTCTGCTTCTTGTTGTGGAATGCATAAAACCACATTGCAGTTTCCTTATGAATATTTATTATTCACATTTACTTGACAAATATATTTGGTCATATTTTTAAGCCTCTGGACCGAGTGTGGACAAGTTTGCTTTGGTCATTTCAATCTCTAACTTTTGTGATTCTACAGCATGATTCAAACTTCCAACCTGCTGAGGATTGCTCATCATTTCTCCATAACCCACCCAAGCGGATATCACCAGGTACCAAAGCTGGTCACTAAACTACAAGCTCTCCTTGACCAAGAAAAAGATGAGAATTTCAATTAAATACTTGTCTGTTAACAAGCATAGCTTTAGCCTTGGACTCAAATTCCATTCTCCTGAGTACAACCCACTTCCACCACAAGTGTGGTTTTGCATGGCTTTCCTCTTGATCTTCTGCCATTTCAGTGCAACATTTATTGGACCTAAAATCATTTCAGGTTAAGTTTCTTGGTAAGCTTATGCTACAAAACCATAACATAATCAATAAGTAAATGTCAGAATGTTGGAAAAACCTCAAACTAGCCCTCTTTAAGACCTTTGGTGATACTTCTTAGAATAAAAGGAGATAAGTGGCATTTTATCCTTTGCTTTTCTGCCTAGGAAAACACACATCTGCTAAACCTGCTATAGAAAAGCTATTCATGTTGCTTTGTTTCTTCCCTTTCTCCCATCAGCACATAAACCAACCAAACAGCCGTTTACAACACTGCAAGGGACAAAACCAATTTCATCTGCAAACAATATCAAGGCTGCACTTGTATGGGATTGGCTGAAATGTCTCTCTTCCCCTCCCCCAGTTTTCAAAAAAAGAATGTTACATTCAAATGGAAACTACCTGTATGGGATATGGTTTTCTTTGGACTATAAGAAAAGTGGAGAAGATGCTCTATTCTGAGAAGCTCAAATAAGAATATCTGAGGTGAAACATTGAGTTTCACAGTATATTCTCTATTTCAAGCTCATCCAATGAGGTAGCTGAAGCCTTATTAGTTTTAGCCTGACCTCTTTTGAAGGTTGTAGGTCTCATTTCAAATGGTCCAACAACAAATATTTTTAACATAATTTCAAGCAGCAGCAGAGACTGATTTATTAAGAGATATTTTCTGCTGGGTTCAGGCCCAGCCTTTGGTATGAAGGTGTAATTTGCACACCAAGTCAGTCTATTCTTTTTTGCATCTGTGGAATGAATTGCAAGAAATATTTCCTAAACATTTTTTCACATCGTTGGTATATAAAATTTTATTCATTTTGGAGCAAATATACCCTAGCTCAGTGTTAGTCTTCTAGATTTTTTTTTGTTGGGAGAAACTCACAATTTTTTGGTGTATTCATATCTGAATCCAAACAGAAAGTATATAAATGGCTTCTGAAAAGTTATATGTATTGATCACATACTTGAAGCAAAAAAGTTGTTTACAGTTCTACAGTACAATCTAATTAGATACCCAATCATTGGGTCAAATCTTGGGGCCCATTTTTGGCCCCTCAGGCAAAAATATAATGGACGTCATTTGAATTTTACCCAAGCAAAAACTTGGAAATGAGCTCAGGATTTGGCCTGTCAAATAAAATTTATATATCAGCTGCTGTGCTCTGCAATGGAGGAGGTGGCTGTGAAGTTTCAGCTTCAGGTGTGGGCTGCACATCCACTTGTTCTTCTGGGTCTTCGAGTCTGGGATGTAAGGTGGAGTTGGTCTCTCTCAAGCTGTGAGAGCAGCTTCCTCTTTACTATGTTGAAGAGTTGGGTAACTAGCTGTTTCTCAACTATTATATATATATAGCGCGACTGGATAGCGTAGTGGTTAAGAGTGCCGCCCTTTGATACGGGAGACCACCTTTGATATGAGAGACTGGGGTTCAAATCCCGGTTGGTACCCAACTTTCCAGTAGGGGTTCTTGGGCAAAAGGCCCCCTAATGCTTCACCTGCCTACCTCAAATATGAGAGTGACACAAACTAGGAGAGTCATACCGGCTTGGACGTCACCCAGATTAACAAAGTCCGCACCAGATGTTGAGGAACCAGGGCAATTTGACGATGAGTGGGCTACTGGAACAAACCATTCATGGACGAGACAAGAGAACCTGGAATTGATGGAATGCTACTACAACAGTAGACCTAATGAGAGGGGATATATGAAATGTATGAGGGGACTATGGATGGACAAAAGACCTACATCCACACTTACTGAGAAACAGCTAGTTACCCAA